>NC_081840.1:73682857-74010998 GCF_963259705.1 Myotis daubentonii | reverse complement strand
ATTCTCTGTTTGTCTTTTGCTCTTGGCATTTTAATTATGATGTGTCTTGGTGTGGTCCTCTTTGGATTCCTTTTGTTTGGGGTTCTCTGCACTTCCTGGGCTTGTAAGTCTATTTTTTTCACCAGGTAGGGGAAGTTTTCTGTCATTATTTCTTCAAATAGGTTTTCAATATCAAGCTCTCTCTCTTCTTCTTGCACCCCCATAATTCGGATGTTGGTATGCTTGAAGTTGTCCCAGAGGCTCCTTACACTATCTTCATATTTTTGGATTCTTTTTTCTTTTTGCTTTTCTGGTTGGGTGTTTTTTGCTTTTACGTATTTCAGATCTTTGACTTGATTCTTGTGATCTTCTAGTCTGCTGTTGGAAGTCTGTATAATATTCTTTATTTCAGTCAGTGTATGCTTAATTTCTAGTTGGTCCTTTTTCACAACCTCGAGGGTCTCGCTAGACTTATTGAGGATCTCATTAAATTTATCGGCGGTCTCACTAGGTTTCTTGAGTGTCTCACTAAGTTTATCGGCGGTTTCTAGAAAATTCTTGAAAAACCTTAAAAGTGTGGTTTTGAACTCAATATCCAGTAGGTTGCTTTCCTCCATTTCTGTCATTTGTGACCTGTTTCTTTGTCTCCGCATTTTTTATGCTTCCCTGTGTTGATAGAGTGACTTTCTGTGCTAGGTGTCCTATAGGGCCCAGTGGCTCAGCCTCCCCAATTACCTGAAGTGGACACTCTTGGTGCACCCCCTTGTGGGCTTTGTGCACAGTCTTGTTGTATTTAAGCCTTGATTGTTGTAGGTATCACTGGGAGGAATTGACCTCCAGGCCAATTGGCTGTGAGAATCAGCTGTGTCTGCAGTGGGAGAACTTCTGTGCTGGAGACACCCTTCTGGGGCAAGACTTGCTGCAGTGGGGCTTTGGTGCTCACTGAGTCTGCCCCCTGGTGTGTCTCTTATGGATCTGAGGATTTGTAATCTGGATGGTCCCACTCTGACCACTGGGTATACTAGCTCTTGGATTGCTAAGGAGGTGCTAATTTAGCCTCTGCCTGAGACTACCCAGCAGGAGCTCAGCTGTGAAGGAGTGCAAGCTGCTGTGGGGCCTTGGGCCAGCTGCAGTTGGTTAGGTAATTTTCAGATTGCAAAGGGCCAGGCCTTTCATATGCAAAAGCCGGCGCACAGCTTGGGTAGGGCGGGGTCCCAGGGAATCAACAGGGCGGAGCAAGCAGCTATGGCCACTCCTCAGTCCTGCCCTAAGAAGCCCCGCTTCTCTGTGTCCCGGTAATCGCTGCAAGCACCTCTGAGAGAAAGCTGCCCTCGAGGTCCGACCGATGCCAGACAGTCTAGCCCAGCCGTGGGCAAACTACAGCCCGCGGGCCAGATCCGGCCCATTTGAAATGAATAAAACTAAAAAAAAGAAAAGACCATACCCTTTTATGTAATGATGTTTACTTTGAATTTATATTAGTTCACACAAACACTCCATCCATGCTTTTGTTCCGGCCCTCCGGTCCAGTTTAAGAACCCATTGTGGCCCTCGAGTCAAAAAGTTTGCCCACCCCTGGTCTAGTCTCTCCCCGTATGATTCTGGGTCCCCAGAGATTTGCCCGGAACTGGAGTTCAGAGCAGTCGGGAGCTTGAGACTCCCTCCCGATTGAAAAAGACAACCGCATCCTCAGCTTCCAACCCTTTCCGCGTGCGCCTCCGTACCTCTGCGCTTTACTTCCACACTGCACCTCCTCTGAGTCTCGGTATGCTTTTCTCTTTCCTTCTAGTTGTAGAATTTCCACTCAGCTGGCCTTCCTGTGGTTCTGGATGATGTCTGTTTTATCTTTTAGTTGTATTTTTGAAGTGGTTGTGCGAGGCAGCAATTTCCGGTGTTTACCTATGCCGCCATCTTGGTTTCCCCCTGGATTCTTTTTCTTTCTGCTGTTCTGATTGGGTGTTTTTTGCTTCCTTATATTCCAAATCGTTGATTTGATTCCCTGAATTCTCTACTGTTGAATCCCTGTAAATTAATCTTTATTTCAGTTAGTGTATGCTTAATTTCTGACTGGTCTTTTTTCATGTCTTTGACATTCTCATTAAGATCCTTGAAAGTCTCATGAAGATCCTTGAATAACCTTGTAACCATGGTTTTGAACTCTGTATCCAGCAGGTTTCTTGCTTCCATTTCTTTTATTTGTAACATGTTTCTTTGTCTTCACATTTTGGCTGCTTCCCTGTGTTTATTTCTATGTATTAGGTAGAGCTGCTATGTCTCCTGGAATTGGTAAAGTGGTCTTGTGTAGTAGGTGTCCTGTAGGACCCAGTGGCTCAGCCTCCTCAGTCAGCTGAGCGGGCACTCTAGGTGTGCCCCTTTGTGGGCTGTATGCACTATCTTCTTGTAATTGATTGCTATTGAAATCACTGAGAGGAATTACCCACAGGCCTATTGAAATCACTGGGAGAAATTACCCACAGGCCTATGAGGACCAGCTGTGACTGCAGTGAAAGAACTTCTGTGCAGGAGACACCCTATGGAGCAGGACTTGCTTCAGTGAGGCTTTGGTGCTCACTGAGTCTGCCTCTTGAGTGTGTTGCTTGTGGTTGTGTAGAATGTAATCTATGTCTGAAGCAGTTCACTGGGTGCACTAGCTCTAGGGCCTCAGGGAGGTGCAGAGTCAGCTACTGGCCGGGCCACCCAACAGGAGCTACAGAGGGAACTGCAGAAGGCTGCTATTTGCTATTTGTATTGGGCTTGGAGGTGCCCAGGTGAAGCCCAGCTGTGAAGCAAGGCAGGTTGGTGCTAGTGCTGGGTCTTGGGTCTTTTAATGATAGTTTTGGGGCACTCTGTCACCAGCTGCAGCTTGTTTGAGAGATTTTAGCAAAGTCTGAAGCCTGAGCCAGGACAGGCCATTCATATGGAAAAGCTGCTGCAAACAGCTTGGTTTGGGCTGCAAATTGGATGGGGCACGGTGTCCGGGAATCCCCAGGGTGGAGCAAACAGTGCTCCATGCTGATGGAGACTCAGATATGGCTACCAGCCAGCCCTGTGATAAGGGGGGTCCCAGCACAGGAACAATGACCCCTGCAAGCACTCCTGTCTGGGAGAAAGCCAGACAGTCCAATTCCTCCCTGAGTTCCTGCCCTGATGCCAGACAATCCAGTTCCTCCCTGTATGTGTCTGGGTCCCCCAAAGCCGACCAGGTGCTGGGAGTTCAAGTAAGTTCGTGCACCAGCCCTTTAAAAGGAACACCTGGATCAATCTCCAGGTCACTCAGTCACAATCCCCACTGGTTTTTACAGCCCATAGTTTTAGAGACTTCTTTTCCCAGTTCTGGAACCCTGTGCTGGAGATCTGGGGGTCTGATGTGAGGTTAGGACTCCTTGCTCCTTACAGGCAGCCTGCACAGAGACTATCTCTCTCCCAATTAAAAAACAACAACAGTTCATGTGGGTATAGACCAGCCCACTCCATGCCTCCGCCCCTCCTACCACCAGTCTCAGGGTGCTTTCTTCTTTACTCTCTAGTTGTAGGACTTCCATTCAGCCAGCTTTCAGGCGGTTCTGAATGCTGGTTCTGTATTTTAGTTGTAATTTTGATGTGGTTGTGGGAGGCAGCGAATATAGGCATTTACCTACATCGCCATCTTGGTTCTCTTTGTATATTCGTATACTGTATTCTTAAATAAAATAAACTGGAGAAAAGGAAATTGTTATTAAAATCATAAAGGATAGAAAATACATTTAAAGTATTGAAAAAAATATGCATATAAGTGGACCTGCACAGTTCAAAGCCATGTTGTTCAAGGGTCAATACCACAGTATTTTCTTTTATAGCCTGTAATTAATCATAAAAAAGGGCAGTTACTGTACAACAGTAGTTCTATAAATAGGCAGCCCCATAGTTGCCAGTGTTTTTCATAGCAAAGCTAGTTATATAGTATTGCTTTGATACACAAATGATAATTTTCTGAATTACAAAGTTCTCAGATAAGAGATGCCAAGAGCCTGAATAAGGATTTAGCTCCTAAATACACTTGATTCTTATGTTTTACAGTATTCTGTATTTTCACCCAGGTTTAAATCAGGATTTTTTTTTTTTTTTAATGTCGTAGACCCAAGCAAGTCTGTTGTGACTCTGGATTTACACCAAAGCTAAGAAGAGTTGATCCAAAGTATTTTATAGGATAAGAAAGAGTTATTGTGGGTTTCTCAGAATACACTGAATTGCCAGATTTACTTGCTTCTAGGGTTATTTTATTGCATTTATCAACCAAACTTTCATCATGGAGCCTGGACTAGAAATAGACCTCATTTTACAGGAGTTAGAAGCTAAGTTAGCATCCATTTACTTTCCTACTTTATTTAAAAAGAAAGCAAGAAGCAAGAAAGAATAATAACTGCAGCTTAGCCTCAACAACAGCAGGAGATATGAAGGTTGATACCTTTCTTTTAGGCAGGTTCTAAAGCTTACAAAATGTTTAGAAGAGGCTTATCATTTTTCCTTAGCCATCCAGATTCCTTTTCTGCTATTCAGAATAGATGATAAGAAATCATCAAAGGGGTGAAACCAACTCACTTTTTAATCTCTTCTTTGAAGGTGCCTCTGCCTGTCCCTTACATTGGTGTTCTTCAAGTTTCTGTCTTATGGTCTTTCTCACTGTACCATTTCCCTGAAAAATCCTCTTATTTTCATGGCTTCCTTTACCATCAACATTAATTCTTCTCATTTTGAGAGTGGAAAAAAAGGTCATTTTGGGGTTCAAGTAGACATGGATATTTTTAAAGGTTGAGAAATCATTGAACTGTATGTTTATCATTCTCAAAAACATGTCTTGCCCTAAACCTAACTTAGCCAATAAATCATTTATTCATTGCCTACTGGAAGCATCCATTGGGATATCTTGTAGATATATTAAATGCAATATATCCAGAGTTGACCTCATTCTCTACCTCCACTTCCCTCCACCAACCCTACCCCACCCCTGCCCCCACCCCCACACAGAGGGACAAAAAGTCTATTCTTGCTGTATCCTCGGTTTCCATTCTCATTGAATAGCCCTAACATCAGCATTTATCAAGCCACAAACCTGTGAATCATCTTTGAATCATCTCCAACTCACTGAAATCCTGTTGGAGCACTCCCCTAAATTTTACCTTTCTATATATATGTCTCCACCTGTCCTGCCATTATCGTAGTCTACATTGTTACAGCGGCCTCCTGACTCTGGCGCTTGTCCTTCCTTCCTACAGCTCGGTCTCCATACATGCTGCCCTGGAGTAGTCTATAAAGCACAAGTCTTACTGTGTCACTCCTGAGGCCTCTTAGGACAGAGTCTGAACAGTGGGATTTACAATCTTTTGACAACATTTCCTCTCCTCCCAAGTGCTCTAGCTAGAATGAACTTGTTTCAGTGTCCAGAAAGCATTATACTTTCTCTGCAAATGCTTCCTTTGTCTGAACACTATTGACCCCCAAGTCCACACAGTTATTCCTTTCTTAGCCTTGAAGTCTCAGCCTAACACAGTTCCTCTGGAAAGCCCTCTCTGGAGCCTCTTCAGCTGTTAGAGGTCTCTGGCCACAACTCTTGTCTCAACCTTGTTCTCTTAACACTACTTATCAGTGTTTTGTAATGTTTACTATCTATCTTCCCAGCTAGATTAATAGTTTCATGAGATCAGAAACTCATGTCACATCCCCAGTATCTAACATAAAGCCTGGCAATTAGTAGGCATTTGAAGGCCTGGGGTGGGGCAGGAGCCTGGGAGAGAGGAGCAAAGAGGGAAAATGGGAGACGTCTGTAATACTCTCAACAATAAAAATAAATTTTTTAAAAATGCAAGGGTGTAGCATCTTTGGGAATACATTGTATGAGGAAGTAATTTAGTAGTAATCCAAAGCTATTTCTGATAGCATAGCAGCTAAAAATGAGTGGTTCCAAAATAAATATAACCAGTTTTCTTCTCTCACTTTTTTTTTTGTTTTAGATTAGTTTATAAATGCTTATGCTATAACAAAATAAAACTTCAGCTAACATGCGTTTGATTCTTAAAGGTTGTTACATTTGTTTTTCTATTGTATGGTTTCTACATTCCACACAAAATCCATGCAAATGAGGACCATATATACAGTGCAAACTTAAGCTATTTCTGATAATATGTAAAATACATGTTTTTTTTCTTGAAATTAATGCTATCCCAGGTATTTTATGAAAGATGACTATATAGCATTGAAACAAAATAAATCTGTTAGGCTTTTAAGAATGTCCGATAAGTATTGATTCAGGGCCATTTAATTGTTGTCTTAATCTAATTAACCACTCATTTATGTCTTGACCTCTACCCAGGAAGGTGGCCTGAGATTGAATGGGTATGGGGTTTCTTTTTGGGGTGATGAAAATATTTTGGAATTTCTAGTGGTAATGGTTGTACAATTTTGTTATCATACTAAAAGCCACTGAATTATATACTTTATTTATTTTTATATTTTTATTTTTAAATATATTTTTATTGATTTCAGAGGGAGAAAGAGATAGAAACATCAATGATGAGAGGGACTCATTGATTGGCTGCCTCCTGCACGCCCCCTACTGGGGATCAAGCCCACAACCCAGGCATGTGCCCTTGACCAGAATCGAACCTGGGACCCTTCAGTCCGCAAGCTGATGCTCTATCCACTGAGCCAAACCAGCTAAGGCTGAATTATATACTTTAAACGCCACTGAATTGTGTGTAAAAAAAAAAAAAATTCATATACTGAATTTTATGGTATGTGAATGATATAGCGAAAACAAATAGTTGAAATCTTAAAAAATCATTTCTGCTTTGTCAGAATCCATATGGTTAGATTAATGTGTGTAATAACTTCATTCTACAAATCTTCAAAATAGGAAATAGCTAAAGTTTGCTTTAAAGTTTCAGGTGATAACTAGAAATTATGCTTTGGTACATTATCTAAACTAGTTATTTTCTGTAAATGTCATTAAATATAGATATAAGTTTGAAATTAATGATAGCTAAAGTGATTTTAATAATTGTCATGTGCTTGATGTAATCTTCAGGAGAATAGCTAAAGTTTTAGATTAGTATTACACCATATATTTTCTTAAGCTTTTCTTGGACAAATGATATAATTTTGTAATTAGAACTAAATGAAAATAGCCTGGCTTGTTGTTGTTGTTATCTTTATTAGGTTAGCAGAACCTAATAATTCTTTGAAACTATGAGCTGATATGGGGGGACTCAGTATAAACTTTGTGTCTAAATGACATAAAAATTAGGGCTTTTCTTTTAAATGTTAATTCAGCTGTTAACTAAGGAACTATATTTGAAATCAAATACTTTAATTAAAAGATATTTATAAAATGTCCACAGCTTCCAGGAGCTGATTGTAACAGCTGGCACACCCACATTTGTCATATCACATGTGGTATGAGTTTCATGTCTGCTACTTTTATCTCTTGATCCATCGTTTCTTTAAAGAAAAAAGCCACAGCTGACCATATAGAAGAAAAAGCTTCTTCAAGGACAATCTAGTAATATTTATTATCAGTGATCTGAGTAAATTGTAACATTGATAATTTATAAATACACATATACAACTACTGTAAGCCAAATGTTAAAGATAGCAAAGAAACATATTTGGTTCAACATTCAACAGTTAAGTTGTTAACAAGTGTTTAAATCTATATGAAGAAAGAACTTCAAAACTAAAGTTGAATCTATGGGACTTTTTTTTCTTCTTCAACTTAGACTAACTAATAAAAATTTATTTTCTCATTCTGATTATACAGCTCTCTAAACGTCATATATCAATTAAGTTTTTCAAAACATTTATTAGAAAATTAAGAAGTTGGTTTTCTGTCCCAGTGACTGCTAACAGGTATGATTGGGGCTATGTCTAAAGTTCTCTATTTACTGCATGTCATTGTTTCCGGTAATGAGCTGGTAGAGGCAGTAAGACTGTATGTAATAAACATATTACTTGCTATATGCTTATTGATGTTAAGCACAAAGGTAGGTACAGTCGCTGCCCTCAAAGAGCTGTTCCCTTTTTAAAATTCAGATTCCCCTTTATTTATTTTTAATATATTTTATTTACTTTTTACAGAGAGAAAGGGATAGGGATAGAGAGTTAGAAACATCGATGAGAGAGATACATCGACCAGCTGTTTTTGTCCTGAGTTCTTTGTATCCTTTCCTGTATATTATGACTTGTTTAATGGGAAGCTGCTTGGAAGTTATCCTTATAAGAACTTGATCCAGAAGAATTCTGATCACACCATTTCCAGATCATCTTAAATGTATCTCAGTTTTTAAAGCTTTATTGAGGTATAATTGATATACAAAAGCTGCACCTATTTAATGGACCTATTTGATGGGTTCAAACATATATAGAGGTGTATACCTGTGATACCATTATTATAATCAAGGTATTAACCTTGTATCATTTTGTGTGTGTTAAGAACACTTAACTATGAGATCTACCTTCTTATGAAAATTTTAAGTGTGCAATACAGCATTTTCCACAATAGTTAAGGTAAGGAAACAACCCACATATTCATCAACAGACAAATGGATAAAAAAAAATGTTATGTACATACAATGGAATATTATTCAGCTTTAAAAAAGAAAGTCCTACCATTTGTGACATTACTCCAAGTGAAATAAGTCAGTCTCAGAAGGACAAATACTACATGATCCCACTTAAATGAGGTATTTAAAGTTATAAACTTACAAAACAGAAAACAGAATGGTGGTTGCCAAGGCATGGGGGCAGGGGAAAATTGAGGGTTGCTCAGTGGGTATAAAGTTACAGTTATACAAAATGAATGTACTCTGGAGATCTGCTGTATAACATGGTACCTATAGTTAACATTAATGACTATCTTATTTAGCCATTAATGGCTTTGGAAGCTGAGGTGAATGCTCCATCAAAGAAACTAATATTATTCAAATTTTTGCTAAAAAGGTTTATTTTTTTCACCTCCCTTTATTTATGAGACTTTTTTTGTTGCTTGCTTTTTTCTGACATGCCATATACAGCTGTTAGTGTAGGTAGCTAGTTATTAATAAAAGAAGGGGCGGGTAGAGTTTTAAGAAACATTGTAACAAATACAGACCCAGGAGAACCAAGATGGCGGCATAGGTTAACGCCGGAGTTTGCTGCTTTGAACAACTACTTCAAAAGTGAAACCAAAAAACGGAAGGGACATCACCCAGAACCACAGGAACGCTGGCTGAGTGGAAGTCCTACAACTAGGAGGAAAGAGAAATGCACACGGACACTCAGAGGAGGCGCAGTGCTGAAGTCAAATTCTGAGGTGCGGAGTGCGTGGAGCGGGCTGGCGGCGGAGGGCGCGGTTGTTGTTTTCAATCGGGAGGGAGTCGCAGACT
The DNA here is from genome assembly GCF_963259705.1 of Myotis daubentonii. Taxonomy (NCBI): domain Eukaryota; kingdom Metazoa; phylum Chordata; class Mammalia; order Chiroptera; family Vespertilionidae; genus Myotis; species Myotis daubentonii. The sequence continues at coordinate 74,001,624 of NC_081840.1, read as the reverse complement.
CTGAGCACCAGATCCGGGCGAGTCTTTAGGGACCCAGACTCAAACGGGAGAAGCGGGACTGTCTGGCTTCGGTCAGAGCGAGTGCAGCTTTCTCTCCCAGCTTTGCAGCGGGTGCTGGGACTCAGAGAGGCAGAGCCCCTGGGGACAGGACTGAGAGCCGCCATAACTGCTCTCTCTGGCCCACCCTGTTGATCCTGTGCGACCCGCCCCGCCCAAGCCCTGCACAGAGGCATTTGCCGGATAGCCTCAGGCAAAGGCTAGATTAGCACCTCCCTAGAGGACAGAAGTTCTCTCTCTGCTGACACAGCTGATTCTCATAGCCACTTGGCCTGGAGGTCAAACCCTCCCTGGAATTAGCTACAACAATCAAGATTTAACTATAAGACTGCGAACAAAGACCACTAGGGGGTGCACCAAGGAAGCATAACAAAATGCGGAGACAAAGAAACAGGACAAAATTGTCAATGGAAGATATAGAGTTCAGAACCACACTTTTAAGGTCTCTCAAGAACTGTTTAGAAGCTGCCGATAAACTTAATGAGATCTACACGAAAACTAATAAGACCCTCGATCTTATATTGGGGAACCAACGAGAAATTAAGCATACACGGACTGAAATAACGAATATTATACAGACGCCCGACAGCAGACCAGAGGAGCGCAAGAATCAAGTCAATGATTTGAAATGCGAGGAAGCAAAAAACATCCAACCGGAAAAGCAAAATGAAAAAAGAATCCAAAAATGCGAGGATAGTGTAAGGAGCCTCTGGGACAGCTTCAAGCGTACCAACATCAGAATTATAGGGGTGCCAGAAGATGAGAGAGAGCAAGATATTGAAAACCTATTTGAAGAAATAATGACAGAAAACTTCCCCCACCTGGTGAAAGAAATGGACTTACAGGTCCAAGAAGCACGGAGAACCCCAAACAAAAGGAATCCAAAGAGGACCACACCAAGACACATCATAATTAAAATGCCAAGAGCAAAAGATAAAGAGAGAATCTTAAAAACAGCAAGAGAAAGAAACTCAGTTACCTACAAGGGAATACCCATACGACTGTCAGCTGATTTCTCAACAGAAACTTTGCAGGCCAGAAGGGAGTGGCAAGAAATATTCAAAGTGATGAATACCAAGAACCTACAACCAAGATTACTTTATCCAGCAAAGCTATCATTCAGAATTGAAGGTCAGATAAAGAGCTTCACAGATAAGGAAAAGCTAAAGGAGTTCATCACCACCAAACCAGGATTATATGAAATGCTGAAAGGTATCCTTTAAGAAGAGGAAGAGGAAGAAAAAGGTAAAGATACAAATTATGAACAACAAATATGCATCTATCAACAAGTGAATCTAAGAATCAAGTGAATTAATAATCTGATGAACAGAATGAACTGTTGATTATAATAGAATCAGGGACATAGAAAGGGAATGGACTGACTATTCTTGGGGGGGAAAGGGGTGTGGGAGATGTGGGAAGAGACTGGACAAAAATCGTGCACCTATGGATGAGGACAGTGGGTGGGGAGTGAGGGCGGAGGGTGGGGCGGGAACTGGGAGGAGGGGAGTTATGGGGGGAAAAAAAGAGGAACAAATGTAATAATCTGAACAATAAAGATTTAATTTAAAAAAAAAAAAAAAAAAAAAAAGAAGGGGCGGGTAGAAGCGGACATTAAGCCTGATTATCTAGGGAGCTGAATTAGACATTACATCTGATTAACTAGGAAGCTGTAGCATTTACAGATCCCCCCAAGGGATAGCCGCATCCTCCACCAAATGGATGCTAATCCCCAAGCAGGCAGGAAGAACAGAGAATTGGTTTGCCAATATCCTCAGGGGACAGCAGCCTGTTAGCTGGAATTATGGTGTGTGTGTGTGTGTGTGTGTGTGTGTGTGTGCGCGCGCGCGTGTGTGTGTGTGTGTGTGTAAAACAGTAGGGGAAATTTCTTTGCTGAGCACCTGGGTGGTGAGAGCAAAGATGGCACAGAGGAAGGTAAGTACTTGTGCAGTAGAAACCACATGTTAAGACAAATTTAGGGCATGTGCAATAGGAGCAAAAATGGCGACATAAAGGGGGGGAGTCTAGCCTGGGAAAATTGGGGAAAGTATCAGATAGGATCCAAGAAAGGGATTGGTTAGGGGGAGGGCCCAGCATAAGCCCACAAAGAATTAAGAAGAAGATTGGTTAGTTTGAAAGAAAGCTTATCCTTTTCCATACCCAAGGAGATGTAATCAAAACTTTAAAAAGGCTCATTTATTTGTGCTTCCCACCTCCCATCCCCACCCTCCCTCATAGCAGCTCTGTGGGCTGAAGTGCAGCACCTGGGAATAAATACTATGCTAGACTACTAGAGCCTATGCCATGATGGCGAACCTATGACACGCGTGTCAGAGGTGAAACGCGAACTCATTTTTTTGGTTGATTTTTCTTTGTTAAATGGCATTTAAATATATAAAATAAATATCAAAAATACAAATCTTTCTTTTACTATGGTTGCAAATATCAAAAAATTTCTATATGTGACATGGCACCAGAGTTAAGTTAGGGTTTTTTAAAATGCTGACACGCCGAGCTCAAAAGGCTCGCCATCACTGACAGTGATGTTTTTACAGTTCTGTATCCTTACCTTCCTGGTGGGCACTTGTGCTTAATAGACCTAGACTTCTTCCACAGCAGAGGTAGTTGAGCCACCTGGTCATGGATAAGACATTGGGCACCTGGGGACAGTCCATTGTTTCCATTCCAATAAACCTCGCCACTATTGCTCACATCCTCCTATGTGTGAGTCCCTGAAATGCTTTTCTCTGACTCTGTGGAAGAATCCTATTTTACTGGCAGCACATCCTTGTTCGTATGTAATTTAGATTATAAATCTGCTCTACTACACATGCCCTCAGTGCTTGTGATGCCGAGGGGCACCAGGGAAGGCCAAGGGAGGCCTTGATCTGATATTGATACTAGAGCCCAGGGTCTTGTCACCGCATAAGAAAGGGTTCAAGAGCGAGATGGAAAACTTTAGGAAAGCACAATAGATTTATTAAAGTGAAAGTATCCGCTTAAGAAGTGAGAGAGGGCGGTCTCAGAGAATGAGACTTCCCTGATGGGGACTGGGTGGAAGGTGTTTATTAAATGTAGGCAAGGAGGGGCAATAGGGGCGTCCTTGGCTTTTGACACTGGTAGGGTGACTGCTGACACAGCGTATCCTCATCCCTTCTCTCCAGATAGCGATTTCTTTTTTTATTTTCCGAGAACTGTCATGGTGATTCTGGAAATGGAGTGGTCCTGGAACTGCAATGCAAATTTATTATAAAGATATTATAATGGCCCTGTTGATCACTTTTAGGTCAATATGGCAGTCTAATCTGGTTGAGACCAGTTTTTGTTTGTCTCAACTACAGGAAATTGGAGAAGGAGAAAGGAGGGGTATGCAGAAGGTAGGAGAACAGGTGGTTAGTAAAAGTCACATCTGCAGTGTTCCAGCCAGGACAGAAAAGCGAGGAAGTATTCCCTCCCCTTTGTTCCCTATTCTAACTTTCCTGCCTCACTTATGTCCTTCATCATACTGAGTAATGGCTCCTTGGCAAATTCTAAGTATCCATTTTTCACTTTTTCTTTCATGAGTTGCTACAGCAGCATTCTTCCTAAATTGCTATTTTTGGCTCTTCATAAAAAGCCACATTTTAATTATAAATGATATGCAAAAGTAAAGCTGTAGATCTCCTTTGGACTTCTGATGCCATCACCTTTTATAAGAAAAAATGTATATATTATTTGAAATCAAAGACTTTAAATATACCTATCCCTCACCTTCTCCCTAAGATACCATTTTAGCTCAAGTATCACTGCCTGGGGGAATTGGCAGTATACAGTGGTTATGCAATGCCTGCAGCTTGTGTTCCTAATGCACAAGATAAAGCCATATGCCAAAAGCACTCCCTTTGTAGGGGTGTGGTTAGCCTAGAATAAGTGCATTCTGTGAACTCTCTCAAATGAAATTGCTGAACTTTCCATTCCAAAGTTGCTTAAATTCTTGGGAATTTGAGTTTTCCCTTTTTTTGTTTTAATTAATTTTTGATCTTTTTTTTCAATTACAGTTGATATACAATTTTAAATTAGTTTCAGGTTTACACCCCAGTGACTAGACATTATAAAATTTACTAAGTGATCATCTCAAAAAATCTCATACCCATCTGACACCATGCCTAGTTGTTAAAAATATTATTCCATAAGCTGTACTTTACACCCCCATAACTCTACTATAACTACTAATTTTTACTTCTAAATCCCTTCACCTTTTTCTTCCATTCCCCCATCCTTCTCCCATCTGGCAACCATCAAAATGTTCTCTGTATCTATGAATCTGTTTCCATTCCACTTGTTCATTTATTTATTGACATTTTATTGTTCATATTTTTAATCTTTGTTCTTCTTTTTCTTAAAAGAAGACCCATTAACATTTCATGTAATACTGGTTTGATGTTGATGAACTTCTTTAGACATTTCTTATCTGGGAAGCTTTTTATCTGACCTTCACTTCTAAATGATAGCTTTGCTGGATAGAGTAATCGGATAGAGTAATCTTGGTTGTAGGTCCTCGCTTTTCATCACTTTGACTATTTCTTGCCACTCCCTTCTGGCCTGCAAAGTTTCTGTTGAGAAATCAGCTGATAGTCATTTGGGCGCTCCCTTTAGGAAACTAACTGCTTTTCTCTTGCTGCTTTTAAGATTCTCTCTTTGTCTTTAAACTTTGGCATTTAATTATGATGTGTCTTGGTGTGGGCCTCTTTGGGTTCCTCTTATTTGGGACTTTCTGTGCTTCCTGGATTTTTATGTCTAGTTCTTTCATTGGGTAAGGGAAGTTTCTTTTCATTTATTCAAATAAGTTTTCAATTTCTTGCTCCCTCTCATCTCCTCTGGAACCCCCATGATATGAATGTTGGTACATTTGAAATTGTCCTGGAGGCTCCTTACATTATCTCCATATTTTTGGATTATTTTTTCTTTTTGCTGTTCTAATTAGGTGTTTTTGATTCCTCATATCCCAAATCACTGATTTGATTCTCAGTGTCCTCTACTCTACCATTGATTCCCTGTAAATTATTCTTCATTTCAGTTAGTGAATTCTTCATTTCTGACTTTTTTTTTATGGTTCCTAAGTCCTTCTTCATGCTGTTGAAGTCCTCGCTAAGTTCCTTGAAGTTCTCAGTAAGTTCCTTGAGAATCCTTATGACCATTGTCTTGAACTCTGCATCTGGTAGTTTACTTGCTTCTATTTCATTTAGATTTTTTTTTTCTGGAGATTTCTCCCATTCTTTCATTTGTTACATGTTTCTTTGATTCCGCATTTTGGCTGCTTCCCTGTGTTTGTTTCTATGTATTATGTAAAACTGCCATGTCTCCTGGAATTGGTAGAGTGGCCTTGTGTAGTAAGTGTCCTGTAGGGCCCAGTGGCCCAGCCTCCCCAGTCACCTGAGCTGGGCACTTCCAGGTATGTTCTTGTGTGGTCTGTGTGCACTGTCCTGTTGTAGTTGAGTCTTGATTGCTCTTGGTGTCACTGTGAAGGATTTATCCCCAGACCAATTGGCTGTGAGGACCAGTTGCAACTACAGCAAAAGAGCTGCTATGCAGGTGTTGACCCTATGGAACAGAACTTACTTCAGTGGAACTTTGGTGCTCACTGAGTGTGCCCCTGGAGTGTGTCGCTCTTGGAGGTAGTTGGGTTGTAATCTAGCATGGCCTGAAGCTGTCTATTGGGTACACAAGTTCTGGGGCCTCCCAGAAGGTGCAAAGTTGGCCACTGCCTGTGCCCTGCCTTGGGCCACCTGGCATGAGCTACTGAGCGATCTGCAGATGGCTGCTACTTGGAGGTGACCAGCAGATGCTAAGCTGTGAACCAAGGTACTGCTAGGGTCAAGCCTAGGGACACTTAGCGAGAGGTACAGAGTACGCTGAGGCCAGCTGCTGCTTGTTTGAGAGACTTCAAGAAAGTCCAAAGCATGAACCGAGAGAGGTGTATGAAAAAGCCACTGGAAATGGCTCATGCCCCAGTGTGGGGCAGGCAGGAGGCAGCCAATCAATGATTCTCTCTCATCATTGATGTTTCTATTCTCTCTCTCTCTCCCTTCCTCTCAGAAATCAATAAAAATATATTTAAACTAGAGGTCCAATGCACGAAATTTGTGCAAGAGTAGGCCTTCCTTCTCCCAGCCGCTGGTGCTGGCTTCCCTCTGGCAACCGGGACCTGGGCTTCCCTCCTAGCCCCAGCTTCATCCAGAAGGTCGTCTGGTCTAATTAGCACATTACACTTTTATTATTATAGACTAGAGGCCTGGTCCACGAAATTCGTGCATTGGGGTGGGGGTGGGGTGGAAGGTGGTTTGTCCCTCAGCCCAGTTTGTACCCTCTCCAATCTGGGACATCCTCCTCACAATCCAGGACTGATGGTTCCCAACCACTTGCCTGCCTGCCTGCCTGATTGCCCCTAATCGCTTCTGCCTGCCAGCCTTATCACCCCTAACCACTCCCGTGCCAGCCTGATCGACACCTAACTGCTCCCCTGCTGGCCCAGTCACCCCTAATTGCCCTCCCCTGCCAGCCTGGTCACCCCCAACTGCCCTCCCTTGCCAGCCTGGTCACCCCCAACTGCCCTCCCATGCAGGCCTGGTCACCCCCAACTGCCCTCCCCTGCCAGCCATCTTGTGGCTGTGGGCGCCACCCTCTTAGAGGGCGTGACAGTAAATTAGCATATTCCCTCCTTATTGGCTGTGGGTGTCACCATCTTTGAGGGTCTGGTAGTCAATTAGCATATTCTCTCTTTATTGGCTGTGGGCGCAACCATCTTTGAGGGTGGGGCAGTCAATCAGTATATTCCCTCTTTATTAGATAGGATGAACACTTCAGAGAATTGAGGCTCAGAGAGATTTCCAGGTGAACTCAATTTCATTTGTTTAGATTAGGAGAAATGAGTTTGACTTCAGCTTAATACCCCCAAATAATAATTAACTCTGGTTTGTGATGTCTTATATATACTACACAACTTCTGCTTTGACACCACAGAGGAAGAGTATCTTGATAAAACTATGACAATTTTGGCTTGGAAAGACAGATTTAGACAGTATTTTATATTAACTGAAATCCTTTTTATATTTCTGAAACTTGGTCGAGAAGCTGAGCTAAATCTGCAATGCTTAATGAGCTTAGCTCCTTCACTATAGCCTGCCCTGCCCATTTTTTTGTATACTTAAGATATTAAAGACTTCAATAAATATACAATAGCCAGTTGATTATAAACTTTGACTATCTATATTTATGAAAACATTACAACACTTTGTTTGGAAGAGCACTCGGTACATGCATTCATTACCTTCTGAGAGGATTTGCTGAGTCACTTGATTCTGTTTGTGATCCTTCAGGACATTTAGATAACTTAAACATTATTTCTATGAAGTACCTCAAAGCTATAATTGTGTTCCACAAGCACATTTTTTGACTCCTACATTCAAATCTTAATTTCCACTCATGAACTCTTCTAACATTTTATACCTATTTACCCAAGACAAGTCAGATTTGTGAGAATCAGGTAATCTCTCCCATTTATTTTTCTCCCAAGAGCTGTTAGTATTTGATTGCAGTTTTATATTAATAACCATGCTAGTTATTTTTAAATTTTTAATTTAATTTTAGTTTTTCTATCACCTTTTATCCCCTCTATGCCCTTTTCCACCTCCACCCATTCCCCCACACACACTTTTCTAATCATTTGACCTGTTGATATTGTACATTTGTTATTACAGATCAAAGGTAATGCTAAAGAACACAAGTATTTCACCCTTTTTAGAAGCCCTTGCTATAATGGAAGGCCCTCAGAATAAAGAGTTTCTGGAAGTTATAGTAACTAACACTGACTGCTGTGTGCCAGGCAGTGTTCTGAGTACTTCACATGTACTCATTCATATTGTCCTCACAAAAACCATTTGGTACTATAATTGTCCTTATGAGGAAATGGGAGTACAGAGAATTTAACTGACTTGTCCAAGTGGCAAAGCAAGCAATCTGACTCTAGAGTCTGTGCTCCTAATCATTAAGCTATAGTCCCCTCCCAGAATAGTAACAGAAAGAAGGTGGGAAAGAGGGGGGGGATAGGAGCAATCTAAGCAAAGTTTGACCTTTGAAATGGCATTTAATTAAATAGGTATTACTATCATTCTTGGAAGTTATGTGAATTTTGTACTTCTTCAAAGAAAATCTATTTTATTCTTCCAGGATATGTGTGTAATGTTTTTCCTTTTGCATTATACATATTAAATCCTACATGGATGTTTTGATTCGTTTCTATGAAATTTCTATTGTTCTTCATAGCAATCTCTTTTCTATAAGACCTAAAATATATCTTACATGTTTATACTTGTTTAAAAATAATTTTAATAATGTATCTTTGCTACCACAGCACCAAACAGATCTTTCCCATAGTGCTGTGCCTTCCCAGATACAGGTGGAGCAAGAAAAGAAAAAGTTCCATTTAAAATTAATTTTTCTAAATATAGCAAGAAATCAAAGATGTTCCTTCTATTTTTCCTTAACTGTGGACATTTTAGAAGATATAAAAACCTCTTTTGCATTAAAATTGACAAGATCAGGTCTAATCTGTTGCTAAATTATAATCCACCAATACCCTAATGGAGGTAAGCAAAACTAAAAAATTGATGCTGAAATAACTAATTATCCTGTGCCTTAAGTTAAAGCAAGGAAAAGAAACAATTATGCTGCTATTATATCTAAAGTAGTTTTTTAAATTATAGTTTAATCTGTGAAAGGTATTCATTATTTGTATATGCAAAAGTTCATTATTCAAATATAACCATAGGGCAGAAAATCTCTAGGAAGAGTAATATGCCCAGATCAGTGTGACTCAGGTGGTTGAGCAACATCCCATGTACTGAGAGGTCACAGGTTCGATTCCCAGTCAGGGCACATTGCCCAGGTTTTGGTTTGGATCCCCAATAGGGAGTGTACAGGAGGCAGCCAATTGATGTTTCTCATTGATGTTCCTCTCTCTCTCTCCTTCTCCCTTTCTCTCTCTCTCTCTCCCTGTAAAACCAATAAGAACATATAAAAATGTAACTAGGACACCCTATAGTAAGAGTCACAAAATGAAAATAAGACTTCTATTCTGAAGGTAAAGTTAAAGTGATATTGGATTCCTTTCTAATCTTAATTCCTTAAATTAGAAGGTTTGCATTCTGCCTACATTACCCTTACTCCCCATCATAATATCCTTAAAATGAACAGGAGCCCAATTTTCCTGGGAAGTCTATTTCCAGAGATACAGGTTTCATGAGTGAGAGTCAGTTTAACAAAAGGCTGCCTCCTTTGGCCCTGGCTGGTTTGGCTCAGTGGATAGAACATCAACCTCTGGACCGAAGGGTCCCGGGCTCAATTCCAGTCAAGGGCACATGCCCGGCCCTGTAGGGAGCATGCGGGAGGCAGCCAATCAGTGATTCTCTCTCATCGATGTTTCTATCTCTCCTCCCTTCCTCTCTGAAATCAATAAAAATATATTAAAAAAGAAAAAAGACTGCCTCCTTTGATCCTGGGAAGCTTAAGGATGAGGAGTAAATGGTTATATTTTCTGCCTCTTTCCCCAAAAGTGAGTTTGGAGACTAAATTCTTAAGTTAAACCAACCTTTTCAAGCTTCAAATTCTTGTCCTCCCCTCTTTCCCTTGGACACTGTTTACTGGTGTTCTAGGTGTTAGAAATATAAAGATCAGTCAGACCTGGCTCTGCCCTCAAGCAGTTTCCAACTTCGGCAGAGTGTGTTAGGCTCAGTAGTGGAGGGAAATATAGGACTTTGTGGGGCTCACAGAGCAAGAACACCTAACCAGACTGTGGGAAAGGAGGCCATAAAGAAAAGATTCACAGAAGTAACCCAAGTTGAAGGCAGATGAGTAGGAGTTAGTTGAGGAATGGCAGTCCAGGCAAAGTAATCAGTGTGTCTGAAGGCATTGTGGATGAAGCAAAAGGCACACTGGAATGTGACAGTAGATTTATATGAGGGGGCAGATAATTAAAGATTTTGTGAGCTTTGAGAATAATATTCCAAGTCCTTAAATTTGAGTCAATATTTAATAATTCAAAGCAAGTAAGTTGCATGCAAATTTATGTATTAGACAACTTATTCTGTCAATACATACAACTTTTTCTGTGGAAAAAGGCTGGCAGGAAGCTCAATGGAAGGAAAATGCTCTGTTAGAAGCCTACAGGATGACCCAGGCCAGGCAGGGAGTCATCTTGAAATAAAGCAGAGGCAATGAATAAAGAATAATATAAGAAGGAGATTAAACTGGACATGGTAGGAATAAGTGAAGTTGGTGTTTCAGTTGTCCATTGTCCTAAATTTTATTGGCATACCAACAAGGTTACAGAATATAAGATCAATATAATAATATTTTTATACAATAGCAATGAGAAAATTGAAAATGAAATTTTAAAAAACGTCCATTTACAAAAGCACCAAAAAGAATAAAGTACTTAGAAATAAATTTAACAAAACGCAGTTTTATACTCTGAAGACTATAAAAGATTGTTGAAAGAAATTAAAGAAAACCTAGATAAAGGGGAAAATATCCCATGTTAATGGTTTAGAACACATTGTTAACAGAGAAGTACTTCTGAAATTCATCTACATAGTCAATGCAATCACTATCAAAATCCCAGCTGCCTTGCAGAAATGGATAAGCTGACCCTAAAATTCATATGGAAATGCAAAGGTATTAGAAGAGTCAAAAAATCTTAAAAATGAAGAACAAAATTGGAGGACTCACACTTTGTGACTTCAAAATTTGCTATAAAGCTACAGTAATCTGGACAAGTAGTACTGGCTTATGAATAGATGTATAGATCAAAGGAATGGAATTGAGGTTCTCAGGGGGAAAAACCCATAGATTTATGGCCCATTGATTTTCCACAAAAACAAATGGGAAGAGGATAATTTTTTTTCAAGAAATGATCCTTATCCACATGCAAAAGAATGAATCTGAACTGCTCACATCATCCACAAAAATTAACTTAAAATGAACCAAAGACTTAAATATAAGAGCAAAAACTATAAAACTTAGAAGAAAACATAGGTAGAATTGGACTAGTCAATATTTTGTTCCATATGACACCAAAGGCACAAACAACAAAAGAAAAAATCAGACAACTTCGACTTTATCAAAATAAAAAACTTTTGTGCTTCAAGGGCTACCATCAAAAAAGTGAAAAGACAACCCACTGAATGGGAGAAAATTTTTGTAAACCGTATATCTGATAAGAAACATATCTAGAATACATTTTTAAAACTATTATAACTCAATAATTAAAAGTCCCAATTGAAAGATGGGCAAAGAATCTAGAATAGACAGTTCTCCAAAGAAGATATACAGGACAGATAAGCATATAAAAAGTTGCTGAACATCATTAGTCGTCAGGGAAATGCAAATCAAATTCACAATGAAATATCACTTCAAACTAACCATGATGAAAAAAGACAGATAATTACAAGTGTTGGCAAGGATGTGGAGACATTGGAACACTCATATACTACTGGTGGGAATAGAAAGTGATGCAACCACTTTGGAACACAGTCTGATAGTTCTGCAACAGTGAAACAGTTACCATATGATCTTAAATTCTGCTACTAGGTATCCAAGAGAAATGAAAACATATGTCCTTAAAAAACTTGTACATTAATGCCCATATAAGCATAATTCATAATGTTAGGGGCAGAAATAGCATATTGGGGACCAGCTAGAATTGTAAGAAATATAAATCATGCTCTGTTAACCATGAATGTTTTATGCTAATTAAAGAAGACACATTCTAACCTGTCTGGGAGCTCACCTGGAAATGCAGCCCATCCTCCCCATGAGAGCTGCCTATATCATGGAAAGATTAACAACTTCGTTGCAGAAATTAGAATCACCAGCCCTTTGAAGACTCCCAGCCCTTTACATATCACTAAGCCCTTTGAAGATCCCTAGCCCGTATTACCTGTTAACTGTCCATTTGGCATACTCTTTTACCTACTTCCCCATGTAATCTTTGTCCTTCTACCCACTATAAGCAGCTGGCTTATGGGAAGAGGAGAGTAGATTTTTGTGGATGACCTGCTGCTCTCCCATACTGCCGGCAGTATTGGAATAAATGCTCATATGTGATTCAACCCTGTCTCTGCTTAATTGGCTTAGTGACAGACAGCACGGACCCATTGATTGTCTGGTTACAATAATAGCCCCAAAGTGCCTATGGATAATGTTTGTTTCAACCCTTCCAATTCATATGTTGAAATCATAACCCCTAGAGTGATGATATCAGGAGTTGGGGGCCTTTGGGAGGTGATTAGGTCATAAGGGTGGAGTCATGATGGATGTAATTAATGACTTAATAAAAGAGACCCTAGAGAACTCTCTTGCCCCTTCTGATACTTGAAGATATAGTAAGAAGACAGCCACCTCTGACCCGGAAAGCTGGCTGGCACCAGATACCAAATCTGCCAGGATCCAAAACTGTGAGATACAAATATTTGTTGTTTAAGCCACCTACCTATTCTATGGTATTTTTTTTTTTTGTATTGGCCTGAATGGCCTAAGACAATGGATAAACAACCCAAATGTCCACCAACTGATAAATGGATAAACAATGGTATTATAAATGTAGTGTATACATACAATGAGACATCATTTGATAATACAAAGGAATGAAGTATTGATATATGCTGCAACATGGATGAACCTTGAAAACATGCTAAATGAGTGAAGCCAGTCACAAATGACCACATTGTATGATCCCAACTTATATGAAACGTCCAGAACAAGAATATCAATGGAGACAGAAAATCTATTATTGGTTGCCTGGGGGTGAGGTGGGAAGATTGGGAAGTGGCAGTTAAGGGGAATAAGAGAGATAACCTAAATTTGATTATGGTGATGGTCACATAACTCCACAGATATACTAAAAGCCATTGAATTTTACACTTTAAATGGATGAATAGCTCGATGAAGCTGTAAAAAAAACCAAAACGTAGTGAAGTAAAAAAAAAACAACCTAGTGAAGTAAAAAAAAACAACTGTTTTATTATGCTCACAATTTTTGGAGTCAGGAATGTGGGCAGGGCACACAGCAAGAACAGTTCCTAGCTACTCCCCATGACTGGATCCTAAGCTGGAGTGACTTGACTGGCTAGAATTGTCTGGTATGGCTCAACTCAGGTCATAGGCATTGGTATGCTGGAACCAGCTTGTACCAACTTCTGGGAAAGCCAGCTGTGCACAGCCCAACTCCACCATCAGTGGCATGACCTGATAGCTGTAATTGGTCACGGTGGGAGTATTTACACCACACAAATTGGAAGATCAAGATTTCCCAAATGGAGTGTTAAAGCAAAGTACAAAGAAAAAAACCCACACTGATTTCAGAAGCCTCTCTAAAAAATGCCTGTAGTTGTTTTGTTCTTTGTTATTTTTCTTTGTTTTCAACTGAGATCTTAACAGAAGGAACAAGCTGTTAGCATGAAGGAGGTGTTAATAAGATGGCTGAAGGAAAATTAAGACTAGACCATCCTCATGCTAAAATCAGGCAGGCTTCTACCAGCCTTGTTTTCCATGTGACTATCGCCATGTGACATGGTCTTTCAGAAAAATAAAGGATAGTAGCATAGGTTGGGAGTACCACAGACCACTGTGGAAAGCCCAGAAATCTGTAATTTACCCTTCAAGGACAGCAATTATAATTTCGAATATTTTAAATATCAAGTTATTTCAAAGGGAGGCACATGAAATCAGGACAATGAGTGTCCCTTTGACAACCCTTTTGTCCATGGTGAGGATGAAATCTTTTGGGTTGATCTTTTTAGAAGTTCCTACTACTTCACTGTTTCCCTCTGTCTCAACACAAAAGTTTGGGAGAATATGCACTGTGAGTTCAATTTTCAAGTGTGTTTTGGCTAACAGATTGTTATGCATGTAAACACAGAGAGTTAAAACCATATCTTCATTGAAAAAGACCCTGTAATGGGTGCCTGCTGTGTGCTTGCCTTTGTGGGCTCTGTACTAGGAAGCAGGTGCACACGTGGAAAAAGGAAGTGAAATAAGTGGCAGAAAACATGTGGAGGGAGGAGTGTGGCTGTGTGTGCTGTTGTTTTGTTTTATTTTCCGTGTTGGTGGGTGTAGTTGGATACTGTTCGATTGTTTCAGATTGAAGGATTCTGGGGAAGAAGTTCTTTGGACTCAAACAGCAACTTCAGATAGTACAGATCAGCGATTTCCATCCTCTTTCATCTCATGACTCACATAAACTAATTATACTAAAGTTCTGTGGCTTACCAAAACATATATTTTTTTGCCAATCTGGCAAAAAAACAAAGGCATAATTTTGATTCAATCACACCAGATGGCTGTTGTTTTGTTGGCTATTGTCATTTTATTATTTGAGAATCTAAGGGAAAAGAGGTCAGTGTCCCTGACTAAACAGCTAGGTGTTGCATGTTTGAAAAATCCTTGTGGGAGGCATGGGGAAATGGAGCAGACTCACAGATCTCAGAGGGCAGGAGGGTGAGGAAGATGGGAAGGGATCAGCCAAAGAATATTTTAAAAAGGAATTCTTGTGGCATACCGGTTGAAAATTGCTAGTATAGATCAAATAGCAATTTTTTTCCAGACAGACACTTTATAAGATTACTGTGGCTAGAATTTCTTTGTCTTCTAATTGACATAGTTTTATTACTGATGTAGACCAAATTGCTGTGTTCTTCCTATTTTACAGTTGATTGGGATTAGATAGGCTTTAGAAAGAAAAGGGTTGAAAGCACCCACACCAATAATCTATAATAATAAAAGCATAATATGCAAATTGACCGATCGGACAAACAGTGTAACAACCTTCTGGATGACCTTCCAGATGACCTTCTGAACAAAGCCAGGGCTGTGAGGGTGGCCGAGGCAGCTGGGGCTGCGAAGGCCTACTCTTGCACGAATTTCATGCATAAGGCCTCTAGTAGAAACATAAAAGTCCAACCCTCTTTAATTTGCTCAGAATCTGTCTGATTTAATCACTTCAACTCACTGCTGCTAGTGACCTAACTGGACCTTCCTTGCACCTTAATGTGTACACGGTTTTAATAAATTTAGAAAACACTATAGGCTATTATTTTGGATAGTAACATTTTATTATCCTGTTAGGCAAGTTGTCTGAGGTAGGAGTTTAACAGAATTATTAAGCTTTGTCCCTTATCTCATGCAACAAATAGCTTGAGGGATTTTTCCACTTTACAAGAAAATCAAGTCATTTCCTGACTTAAAATATGTATTTCAGTGGCGGTGTGTTGCCTCAGGATAAAGTACCTTGGCTTACTAGGCCTTTCATGTTCTTGGCTTTGCTCATCTCATCTTGATATCACACACACACACACACACACACACACACACCACACACCACACATGCACCACACACACATCACACACCATATAACACACACAGCACACATCACATACCACACAAAACCATGCACCACACACACAATACACACCACACACCATGCACACCATGCACACATACCTCACACACACACCACACATACCACATACCACACATACACCACACACCACACAAACATACCACACACACCATGCGCACACACCACACACCATGCACACACACCACACACCACACAAACATACCACACACACCATGCGCACACACAACACACCATGCACACACACCACATACCACACATACACCACACACCACACAAACATACCACACACACCATGCGCACACACCACACACCATGCACACACACCACATACCACACATACAGCACACACCACACAAACATACCACACACACCATGCGCACACACAACACACCATGCACACACACCACATACCACACATACACCACATACCACATGCACACACACACCATACACCACGCACACACACCACACACACACCACACACACACCACACACACACACACACCACACACACACACACACCACACATACACACACCGCACACACACATACCACACACCACATGCACACACACACCATACACCACGCACACACACCACATACATACCACACACACACACCACACACACACACACCACACACCACATGCACACACACACCATACACCACGCACACACACCACATACACACCACACACACCACACACACACCACACACACACCACACACCACACACCACATGCACACACACACCATACACCACGCACACACACCACATACACACCATGCACAC
Source organism: Myotis daubentonii (assembly GCF_963259705.1). NCBI lineage: Eukaryota > Metazoa > Chordata > Mammalia > Chiroptera > Vespertilionidae > Myotis > Myotis daubentonii. Next base: position 73,985,320 of record NC_081840.1, on the reverse strand, counting down.
ACACCACACACACACCACACACACACACACCACACACACACCACACACCACATGCACACACACACCATACACCACGCGCACACACCACATACACACCATGCACACACACCACACACACACCACACACACACCACACACACACCACATACACACCATGCACACACACCACACACACACCACACACACACCACATACACCACACACACACCACACACACACCACATACACACACCACACACACACCACACACACACCACGCATACACACCATGCATACACACCACGTGCACACACCACACACACACCACACACACACCACACACCACATGCACACACACACCATACACCATGCACACACACCACATACACACCATGCACACACACCACACACACACCACATACACATACCACACACGCGCCACACACACACACACCACACACACACCACACATACACATACCACACACACACCACATACACACACCACACACACCACACACACACCATACACACACCACATACACACACCACACACACACCACACATACACACACCACACACACACCACACACACACACCACACACACACCACACACACACACCACATACACACACCACACACACCACACATACACATACCACACACACACCACATACACACACCACACACACCACACACACACCACACATACACACACCACACACACACCACACACACACACCACACACACACCACACACACACACCACATACACACACCACACACACACCACACACACACACCACACACACACCACACACACCACACACACACATACCACTAGGTGCCAGTGTTTTCTTTAGCCAGTTTGTCTGACAAGCCCTGCAATTTCTATTCCAAGCTTTCAAATTTGCTATTCCTTCTGCTGAGAACACTTCTCCCTCTCCCTCCCTCTCGGCTTTTCCCCTCCCCACCTTCTAAAATAACTTTCTTGAATCTATGAGTCTCAGCTTATTCTTCACTTCCAGTTTTTGTTTGTGTCAGGTGTGCCACCTTTGTGCTCTGAGAATGCTCTGCTCCACGCCCCCCCCCCCCCCATCATGGCACATAGGTATACCTGGCTATGCTGTAGTTTACCTATTTGTTAATAGCTTCTTAGGTAGGATCAGTTTGTTTCATTCAGCACTGTATCCCCAGCTCCCAGCACCATGCATCCTCAATAAGAAATATTCAATCCAATTTTTTTTTGAAGAATGAGTTAACAAAGGAACAAAGGGCTACGGGGTGCTTTTAGTCGACCAGAATATTCAGATAAGACCCAGGTGCCTGTACTGATCGGTCTCTCATGCTTCTTGGCTGTAGCCACCAACTGGCACCTGCTTTTCTATGAAGGGAAGAGTCCCAGTAATGGAGCTCCTGTAACAGGACCCCGCCACGCTGTGGATGGGCACATCTGCAAACCCTCTGTCACTGCCATGGGGACTTGCTGCCTTACACATGGGCCATTCATTGTAAGACTGCATATTTTGTTGCAGAATGAAGGTAACACATAGACAATAGTTGTGACAATAAGACACCCAACACAGTACCCTTTACAGCTTCATTGTTTGATAGATGTGCTGATAATTCTGTTAAAACCCAGGGGACCTCTAGCAGCTCATCCGGATCTCTGCTGGCAGATCTTCTGTGGAGGTAGATGCCCCCACCACACGGGTTTCTTTCCTCTGACCCGTTCCCAGGGAGGGGTGTGAACAGGGGGCTCGGTAACTGTATTGTTAGCACGCTCCAGCTCTGCCAGGGACTTCACTGTCAGCTTCTGCCCTTTTTCTGCCTCGCCTCACCCCCCACCTCCCACCGATGCAAAATCATAGTGTTTGGGAAATGAAAAGTTGTTTCATAGAAAAAGATTAGGGACCTTTGAGAACCAGAATTGGGTAAGTCTGAGATAGGGCAATTGAACTGCTGTATTGGAATTACAGTTGCTGAAGATTCTTTATCTGAACATTGTTCATATTTAGTTTAACCCAATGGGTTAGAGCATCTGGTTAAGAGAACTATGATTAATGCTGTTTGCCGATTACTGTTGCTGCTTTTCTATCTGGTATCAGGACATAGATCTCTCGCCACTGTAAGACTAATTTTTTTTTGCCTTAGGAAAGCATGCTGGTTTTGAGGGAGATGTTTGGTCAGGGATATAACATCAGTCTCCCAAATCTTGTATTCCATAGTTGTTTCTGCTGTGTGGCCTCAAATATGACACATGTCCATTTCAGGCCATTAATGTCTTTCTGTAAAATGATCTCCTTGAGTAATTATAGGGGAGTTTATGAGGAATGGAAGGGACTGGATAAAATTACTTACTTTAAAATAGATAAAATATTTTGTTGTAATGTGTATAATGGAAACACATGTATATTTTGCCCTCTCCTGGAACAAATATATGCCCACAGAAAGCTTATTAAATTGATCCTATTTCTAATTCTGTATTAATCATAACAAGGTCACATTGAAATAATCTAGTGATTAGTCACCATAATAATACTTCCATTAACTGAGTGCTTTCCACATGCTGGTAGCTGTGCTACATGCCCATTCTATCATCTCATTTAATCTTCATAACAACCCTGTGAGGTAAGCACTCCAATTCCTGTTTTCTCTCTATGAGAAATCGAGGCTCACCAAGGTGAAGCCACTTGGCCAACATCTCACTGTTAGCAATGGACACAGCCAAGATTCAAACTCTGGTTTGACTCCAAAGCCTGTGTATATATTCTTCACCCCTGTACTGTCCTAAGCATTGAGTTGAGCTGGAGAGAAATTTGTTAGTATCCTGATATATGGACATAATAATTTTGACTTCTGGAAATTTGCTACTAATAGCTACACAGGAATACGTCTGCTTAAAAATAAATCATTGTGCCCTAGCTCAGTGGTCGGCAAACTGCAGCTCGTGAGCCACATGCGGCTCTTTAGCCCCTTGAGTGTGGCTCTTCCTAAGCTTTAGGAGTACCCTAATTAAGTTAATAACAATGTACCTACCTATATAGTTTAAGTTTAAAAAATTTGGCTCTCAAAAGAAATTTGAATTGTTGTACTGTTGATATTTGGCTCTGTTGACTAATGAGTTTGCTGACCACTGCCCTAGCTGGTTTGGCTCAGTGGATAGAGCGTCAGCCTGCGGACTGAAGGATCCTGGGTTCAATTCTGATCAAGGGCACATACCTGGGTTGTGGGCTTGGTCCCCAGTAGGGGGCGTGCAGGAGGCAGCCAATCAATGATTCTCTCTCATCATTGATGTTTCTATCTCCCTCTCCCTTCCTCTCTGAAATTAATAAAAATATATTAAAAATTTTAATACTTAAAAGAATAAAGCATTTATATTATACTTAGTTTTCTAAGAGCTTTACTGGTCTATTTATTTAAAAACCAGGGGCCTTGTGCACAAATTTGTGGACCCTGAAAGGAACTGTGGGCCATGAGGCTGCGGTGGGCACAGGGGCGGGTCTCAGCCCACCCTCCGCACCCCTGCCTGGCCCTCGGTCTCCTGTCTGCTGGCAGCCCCGCTCCTGCTGCCACTGCTCCCACGTGCTGATGGCACAGAGTGATTGGGGCCAGCGCCAGCAGCAGATGCGAGCAGGGCCAGCACTGTCAGTGGGTGCAAGTGGTGGCTGCTGCCCGATCGCCCCTCAGGAACAGGGGGATGTGGAGAAGTCCTGAGGGGCAATCAGAGCCAGCAGCTGTCGCTAGCATCCGCTGACGGCACCCAGCGATTGGGGCCAGTGCCAGGCGTCAGCAGCGGGTACGAGCACTGGGCACGACTGTGGCGTGTGGGAGCAAAGAATTTTCAGTAACCACCAGAGGCTCGCCCCAATGACAGCGACCGAAGCCCCGCCTTGGTCTGGTACCCCCGCTCACCTGCTCTACCATCCCGCTGCAACTAACGCCTGCCATATTCTGAGCTCTGCCACCTGCTGCCAACGCCTGCCATATTCCATGTGTGCCCCTGGTGGTCAGCGCACGTCATAGTGACCAGTTGTTCGGTTGTTCTGCTGTTCGGTCTATTTGCATATTAGCCTTTGTTATATAGGATGCTTACTCCTGTGATGGGTCAGTAGCTCTCCAACGTGGTGCATTAGTCACCTGGGGAGCTTGTAAACATGGGAATACTCAGGGCCTCATCCCAGACCCATTGAGTCACATTCCCTGTGGGTGGGGGCCAGGCATCTGATATTTAATAAGCTTCCCAGGTGATTCTGACACACATAGAAGTTTGAGCATCACTGAGGTATGTGAACAGTAGGAGGGTTATTTTTAGGAATGATAATTCTCATGTTTGTAGATTTACTTAGGACCTCACAGGAAATTTGGGAGTGACTAAACTACAATGCATAAATTCCAAGCCATTATCCTATCTAAATTTATAGAATAATTCTCAACTGGCAACATCGGTGGTATGACCTCATGTAATAGAACTTACTATCTCATTTTTTTTCCTGTTGAAAGATTGTTTATGAATGATAATAGCTAGCACTCTGGTTTATATATGCTGAGTCTTTTTCATTTGGCATGTGAGAAATGATGATTGTATTTCCTGAAATCACTATTAATAAGATCTCAAGGAGTTTAAAACAACAACTGTTCAGACTCCAAATAAAGAACCACAAAATCCCAAGATTAAAATCGTCATATACAGCCATATGTTACTTGAATTCTCCTTGATGGCATCTCCACCAAGTGGCTGAATGGCCTATTTCTGCTAGATAGCTGCCACTTCCTGGCAACAGTCCATTCCGTCTTAGAAGGTTCTAACCCCTTCATAAGCTGAAATCTATTTTTCTAGAGCTTTTGGTCCTAGTTTTAACCCCTCATCAGAACTTCTTACTCAAATCAGTTGAAACCTTTGCCCAAGGAAGTTACACCCTGACTGCTGTGTTCTGGAAGTTCTCAGATGCCTTGTTGTTTGATGTAAGCTGTGTGCTCCATGGCCAAGCCACCTGTCAGGCTGTTGTCTGTATAGACGAACTTAGAATTGCAGGCTTAGATGAAATTCATGATTCATTTTTTAAACATTGTTCAGTAATTCTATATAGAGAGATTTATTTGGGGTACTTAAATATAGCGTGCAAAAGGCCAGAGAAATGGATGTGATTTTACATTTTGTCAAAGCATTCTAAGTGTTCCATTTTACAGTCATTTCATTAGCATAGTGTTGGATGTAGCAACCAGATTAAGTTTTACACACTGCTTTCTAAGTTGTTCAGAACCTTCTAAAAACCTGGTGGTTGTTAATAGGTCTCTTTTAAGTGAGAAATATAATGTATCTCGGTTCTCTTTGATTCATTTGCTTTTTTTGAGTCTCAAAAGGAAAAGAACATTTGTGTTCTCATTGCCAAAAACATTCTGGTGTAATACTCTTTTTTCAAGGTATACATTTTCTTTTCACCATCCTTTCTCACAGACCAAAACTTGATCTGGCGCCCAAGAGAAAAACAGCAAATGCATCAGTAACCAGTGGTCCAGTTGCCACCAATGTTAACTTTCAATGCTCTGGATACAATGAGAGTCATATGCAACCTACAATAACAAGTCAGGTTATTTTGGGGAAGATATATTTTCTTGACTGTAGGTACTTTTGGATATAAGGTCCAAATTTTAGAAGCTAAACCAGACAAATGTTACTATTATAACCATTCAGATAGGCTGGCCAGGATGAAAGACACTAATTTCAGATGGAAATGACACTGAATAGTAACAGAAAAGAGAAATTGCAGTTCAATTATAATTTATGGCAAAGGTCAGCTATGCATCCAAGCGCCAGTCTGTTCTCTGATATTTTCCTGGGGACAGAATTAAAGAAGAGCATTTTCCTCTATTTCCACTGATGCTTCCAGACTTTTGCCCTTCTATCATGGATCATCTCTCCTGAAACTATTGTGATCTCTTTTTGTCACTCTTAGCCTATTCAAGATATTTTTCCACCACCTCTTTAGCATCAGGTTCTACTCACACTCACTGATGACATCTTCAGCATTCACTTTGAGTCTTCAGATGTAAAACAAAGTACAAGCAAATCCCCAGGTCTGAGTCACTTGTATTTATTTTATAAGAGACGAATATGAAGTTATAGACATGTTCTGACAACTGAAAAACATGGTGGGAAATTCTATATCTGCTTTAGTATTAAGGGACTCAATGACATTTGAACTATAATAATACGTATCTTATAAAGTCTGGTTTTTGGAAAATTATATGGATTTGTATCACTAAATTTTCTAGGGTTAACTCCCATGTAGATGAACAGGTAAAGGACATTAACAGTGACGCATAATTAGGAATAGGAATAGCAGCAACGGAAAATTATGACCAACTCTCAGCACTGCTGATGCAGTGTCTCAGACAGCATCCTGTCTGAAAATTGGAGGAATTCTAACTATCTGCCTCTGCTCACTAACTGTGGGAGCGCAGCAGCCTGCCAAGCATTGTGTGGCTGCCAGTCTTTCTCTTGGAATTCTTAGAGCCTTCGGCAAACCAAGGCCAACTCATGTATTAGACACAGTAGGCACAGTGCCGAGGGCCCAGCATACTTTTAGAAGCCCTCAAAAATTGAATGGTTCTTAATAATTCACAAAATATAGCATTTAGTATTATATGAAATTCTATGGAACTGCTTGTGTGTGATCAAAAGAACTAAAGAAAGACCTAGTATTTTAGTATCTGGACTGGGGGACCCTCATAGTCCACCCATAAGTAGAGGGCCACCCTTTGATGATCATAGCTCTTCCCCACAGATCCCTGCTCAAAGTGTAGTCCAGAGCAGCATAATACTACAGACCCGATGCACAAATTTTGTGCAAGAGTAGGCCTTACTTCCCCTGGCTGCCGGCACCGGCTTCCTGCCAACACCCGGGACCAGGCTTCCCTCACAGAGGGACCTCCTTCTGGGGTGCGATCATGGGGCGATGGCTGAGCCCCCGACCAATGGCATCGCATCCGCCTTGGCTGGCCTGGCGCCAGTGGGTGTCATAGCGCGGTCCCGGATGGTTGTCTGGATGGTTGTCCTGCTGTTCGGCCGTTTGGTCGATTTGGGTATTATGCTTTTATTACATAGGACACACACACACACACACACACACACACACACACACACACACACACACAATTAGCTTCTCCCTTTATTTTTAAAAATAGCTTTGTATCTGTATAACTTATATTTGTGAAAAACACTGCTAAATCAGAAAAACAAGAAAAAACAAAATAAATATTAACTGTAAGACCTGGAGTGAGCCTCTGTTGGTAACCCAACATTTATAAAAATTCTGTGTTGTTTTTTTAGTGTCTCTGTTCCTATCCTTGTTCGCCCCCTTGTGGCCATAATATGAAGAAGCCAAGAGCCAGGCAGCAAAAAAGGAGAGAAAAGCAAAAGGCCTGAATAAGAAACAGGTCACCTCTCACCTTCACAGTATTTTCCATAATTACGATATATGGATCTCCTTGAAAGATATATGGATTAGGGTCTTGGCCGGAAATACATGGGGGACTTGACGGGGTGGTTGTAAATTATCTTTTCATTAACCTTTCTTAGAAGTATGGGCAGTGGTAAGGGAAACAGAAAGGGATGTCCTACTGATATCTCCTATGGCTGAACCCAACTGGGAGCACCCAGAGGACAAAGGAAACCAATCATGTTTTTTTTTATGTTTTTTTTTTTTTTTATTTCATAGAGAGGAAGGGAGAGGGAGAGAGAGAGATGGAAACATCAATGATGAGAATCATAAATTGGCTGCCTTCTGCACACTCCCTACTGGAGATGGAGTCTGAAACCGAGGCATGTGCCCTGACCAGGAATCAAACCAGTGACCTCTTGGTTGAACCAAGTTTTTGCAGTCCTTCACAATCCAGCCTTCCAAGGCACAAAGCAGTAAAGGTTAGAAAGTGGATCTAGCTGGGCAAACAGAACAAGTCTAGTACAAAATCTAACATAGTTCTTTACAATTATAGTTTCTTTTATAAGGTATGAATCCAAGGGCTACATTCTGGAATAATCCTATCTAATAAAAGAGAAAAATGGTAATTGGCGTACGACGATACCCTTTTCATTGGCTAATCAGGGCTATATGCAAATTAACTGCCAACTAAGATTGGCAGTTAACTGCCAACTAAGATTGGCAGTTAACTGCCAACAAGATGGCGGTTAATTTGCATATGTAGGCACAATGCAGGGAGGCGAAAGGGAAAGCAGGAAGAAGCCCCCTGCCACTGACAGTGATCAGAAGCCCAGGGGGGAGCTAAGAGGGGGGGGCAGGGCAAAGGCGGCCCTGGGGCCGCCTTTGCCCTGCCCCCCAGCCATGATCAGAGAATCAGGCGCCTTTGCCGCCCTGGCCAGTGATAGCAGGAAGTAGGGGTGGAGCCAGCGATGGGAGCTGGACACGGTCGAAGCTGGCAGTCCCGGGAGCTAGGGGTCCCTGGCCTGGGCCTAAAGCAAAGCCCATGATCGCGGGGCCGCTACAGCTGCGGGTCCCCGCTGCCCGGGCCAGACACCTAGGCCAGAGGTGTTAGGCCTGGGCAGGGGCGGAGCCTGCAACCGCGGGGAGCTGGGGGTCCCCTGCCCAGGCCTGACACCTCTGCCAGAGGCCTCAGGCCTGGTCAAGGGGCCGATCCGGTGATTGGTGATCGGAGGGTGATGAGGGTCAACTCCTCTGGCTGAGGCATCAGGCCTGGGTGGGGGGCGGAGCCGGGGATTGGGGGGATATGATGGTCCCCTTGCCCAGGCCTGAAGCCTGGGTCAGAGGCATCAGACTTGGGCGGGGGGTGGAGCAAGTGATCAGAGGGAGATGGGGGTCCCCTGCCCAGGCATGATTCCTGGGCCAGAGGCCTCAGGCCTGGGCTGGGGGCAGAACCAGTGATGGTGGGAAATGAGGGTCCCCTGCCCAGGCCTGACGCCTCTGTCAGAGGCATCAGGCCTGGGCAAGGGGCCGATCCTGCGATTGGAGGGTGATGGGGGTGAACGCCTGAGGGCTCCCAGTATGTGAGAGGGGGCAGGCTGGGCTGAGGGACACTCCCCCCCCACACACACACCCAGTGCACGAATTTCGTGCACCGGGCCCCTAGTCTTATATAATAAAAGCCTAATATGCTAAGTGTCCAGTTGGCAGTTCAACCAATCAAAGCGTAATATGCTAATGATATGCTAAGGCTACTCACCACTTGCTATGACGTGCACTGACCACCAGGGGGCAGACACTGAATGCAGGAACCGCCCCCTAGTGGCCAGTGTGCTCCCACAGGCGGAGAGTTGCTCAGCCAGAAGCCGAGCTGGGCTCACAGCTGGCGAGTGCAGCAGCGGTGGCAAGAGCCTCTCCGGCCTCCGTGGCAGCGCTAAGGATGTCTGACTCCTGGCTTAGGCCGGCTCCCTGTCAATCGGACATCCCCCGAGGGGTCCCAGAATATGAGAGGGTGCAGGCCGGACTGAGAGACATCCCACCCCCGCCCTAGTGCACAAATTTTGTGCACCAGGCCTCTAGTTCTTGTATAATTTTTCATTGAATATCTATGCAATTCCTGGATATTCCAAAAAACAGATAAAAGTTCATGCTACCTGAAAACATTGCTTAGGCTTCTCTCCTCCATCTAATGGCTGTGGAGGAATAAGTTTTAGGGGTTCAACACATTGGGTACTCTGGTAAAAGAGTGAGAATAAGGTAGGGGGAAAAAGAGAAAGGAAGAAATGGGGATATAGAGAGCTCAGTTGCTGTTTGCTGCTGGTCTTCATCCACTCTTGCCCCACATAGAAAGTAAACTTCTCAGATCCTACTTGGGGTATTGAGACCTGCATTGATTATTAGTCAGACTAAACAGGGGTCTAACATACCAGCAAAGCAGGGTCACCAAAAATATGTGAAAGAAAATCAGAACATTTGGGGAGGAGGCTATTTTTATCTCAGCATATTTATAAATGTTGTATCATTTCAGAAAAGTGAAAAGTTATTTCATACTTTAGCATCGTTTTGATGCTTGCTGGTGGTGGGAAAGGTTATAGCACACGATAATATTTTTATAGCAGACTTGCTCCTTCCAAAAATCAAATGTGAAAAAAAATGGCTATCTTCAAAAGACTGAGGGAATGTACTCCTAAGAGGCAGTTGCTGATATTCAGGACAATTAGAGTATCGACCTCCTTTCTTCCCTCCCTCATCGCCCCCCTCCCCCAACACACACCTTCTGGGCCAGGAGCTCAGAATTCAGAATCAATCTCTCTCTCTCTCTCTCTCTCTCTCTCTCTCTCTCTCTCTCTCTCTCCCCTCTTCCAGTTTTTTGCTTTTCTCCCATGAGAGCTAACTCTAAGAGTGCACAGAGCAAAACATACATTTTCCTTGATAATCTTGATTAGGGATTTGTGATACTAGAGAGGGCAAAGTTTAAGGACAACAGAAACCTTGGGCAAATCATTTTCCTTTTTATCAAGAAAATGAGAGAGGATAGGGCAGGTGGGGGAGAGCAGAGGGGGGATAAATGGTGATGGAGACTTGATTTGGGGTGGTGAACACACAGTACGGTGTACACACAGATGATGTGTTGTGGAATTGTGCATCTGAAAACTGTATACTTTTGTTAACTAGGGTCACCCCAATACATTCAATAAAAAGGAAAAGAAAATGGAAGGCTTGCTGATCTCTGAAATCTCCGGCTTAGCCCCAAGATCAACATTGGCAGGTTTACCCCCTCCCCACAATGTTGTTATGCTCACCAAAAAGCATTCACGATAGGACGAATGGTGTAGTGTCAGATCCATGTCTCCCAACTCTTTCCCTTTTCACCAAGAGGCAACCCTTGGTAAACAGTTTACGTATTTTTCCAGCTGTTTACTCTGTAGAGACATTATCTCTCTTGAACACACAAACGGGGGCCTTTTCATCTCATAGGTCTTGGGGAATCTCTAGAACAGTGGTTCTCAACCTTCCTAATGCCGGGACCCTTTAATACAGTTCCTCATATTGTGGTGACCCCCAATTTCATTGTTACAAATTGAACATAATTAAAGCATAATGATTCATCACAAAAACAATATGTAATTATATATGTGTTTTCCGATGGTCTTAGGCGACCCCTGTGAAAGGGTCGTATGACCCCCCAAGGGGTCGCGACCCACATGTTGAGAACCGCTGCTCAGAAGTTCTTTTACTAAACGTTTTTTTCTGGATCTGTCTCCCGAGGCCTTCGCCTCATTTGCAGACACTACTGCAGATGCCCGGCGCTCTGCGTCTTATCCTCCGTTACTCCCCTGTGGTCCCAAACCTCGGTGGTTGCCACAGCAACATACATTGCACCACTGTCCCGGAGCGGGCGGTCTTTTCCTTTGACAAGTTCCTCAGCCCGCCGGCCAATCACGAGCGCGGGTACGGCCGCCTCCTCTCCGCTTCGCAAGTCGATTGGCCAAAGCTTCCGGGATTGAGCCCGCAACTCGCGCCGAGGCCAGGCGCGCAGTGATGACGCAGCCGGCGGCGCGGTGCCTGGGGAGGGCTTCCGGGGCCGCGGGTCGGACCACGGAGAGCTGCTGTCATGGCGGCCACCCGGTGGGGCTTGCTCTGCGCCCTGCTGCTGCTGCAGCTGGCAGGGAGGGCCCGCAGCTCGGAGGCGCCCGGCGCTTCCGCCGAGGGGTCGGCGGGGCTTGGGGTCGGCCTAGGAGATCGCTTCAAGATTGAGGGGCGCGCGGTTGTCCCCGGAGTGAAGCCTCAGGATTGGATCTCGGCGGCCCGAGTGCTGGTGGACGGAGAGGAGCACGTTGGCTTCCTTAAGTGAGCGTCCCGAGGGCGCTGGGGGCGCTGGGATGGAAGCCGGAGGGGGGATCCCCCCGGGAGAGCGAAGTGTCAGGCCCTGGCGGCGTCGCTGTCGGAGGGTGACGGGGCGGGCGCCCCCGCGGTCTGTGCCCGGCGACCTCGGGAGGAGGCGGACGCTTCCCCTCCCAGTCCCGCGGCTCAGAAACGCGGCGGCCGGCAGGTGCTGGCCCTCGGGCCGGAGCCGGGGTGGGGGGAGGGGGAGATTGGGGGGACCGGTTGTCCTCATCTCCATTTGGCCCCGTCTGGGGACCACCACTCCAGCGCCCTGGGGACAGAGGGACCATTATTTGCCGCTTGCTGAACTCTTTTTGAATGTCATCGGGCTTCCCTGGAATCTGGCCGTGTTTTTTTTTGTTGTTTTTTTTTTTTGCATTCATTTCAGTCTTTTTGTAGCTTGATGTTGTGTAGAAAGATGCTAAGCAAGTGGGAATTATGAAAGCCCAGCGGGCTTCTAGTGATGACATCGATTGGGAGGCTGATGCTGCTTCTAAAATTAATAGGCCCCGAGGTCCCTAATGAAAGCACCTTTTTCGCCTGGAGGTGGGGTGGTTGTTCTTTTTTACACTTGAATTCATCGAGGGATTTGCAACATCGCAACTTGGCATTTATGTCAGACTAGGGTTTCTCCGTGTTGCTTACACGCTTCTGTCCTCTCTAGCTGTTAGCAGAAATGGGCTTTCAACCTATCTTAGAAGACGTGTCGAATTTGTTAGCACGCTCGTTTTGCGGCAGCCTGCTTTGCGGATGTCAGGACAAGTGTGATGTTTTAAACTTTTCAGTCGCTGCTTGGAAAGGGAAACGGCGAACTGAAAGGAAGTATCTAGGAAAGGAAGTGTTTATCTGGTGGGTTTGTGCACCACCAAGCACTATCTGAAAGCCAGACCAGTTAAATGTGGACATTGAATTCTGAATTTGATTTGCAAAATATTCAGATCATTCAGATGTCTTTGAATGAGACTTTCAACCTTAGATTAATAAATAATGACAAGAAGCTTACAACCATTACTTTAATGCTATTTGTCATTAAAGATCTGACTTCAGGGTGTTCTTTAGGTTTACCCTAAATAATGTTTTAATGATAAGGTTTTCATTAAGCTTTGGAAAATTAGCCTTACTTGGCCACTTGGCCTCTCATTGATGCTGTATACAATTATTTTTCAAAGCATTTATTATTTCCATTTCAAAATAACATCTAAGTAACATGTATGGAAGAAAATATAAATAATAGAGATAACAAACCTTAATATTTCATTGTGTCTTTTCCAGCCTTTTTGGAATCATATGTCCTATATTTTTAATAGTAAAACACAACATATACACTTTGTCACCTGCTTTTTTTTGCTTAATATTTTGTGAGCAGCTCCTGATACCATTTTATGTTTTTACATCTGTGTGTAGAAAGTTTGATTAAGCATTAATATAAGGAGTTTGTCCTGGCAAACTTGTTGGAAGAGGGACAGATAATTTGTCTTGTACCTGTTATGCATAAGCAGCATGCAGTTTTGATTTCTCTTTATGCTTGTTGGAGGTTATTTGGGACTTGGTTAGCAGAGATGAAAGGAGTTTGGCTTGAGGATTCCCCATGCCACTTCTCACTTTTATCACTATGGATATAAACCGTAATTTATATACATCCACTGAACCAAACTGGCTAGCACGGTAGTTTTCAATTTTTGACAGGAAGATTATGTACTATACTTTCATTAATTTTTTATTATGGACAATTACAGACATGAACTAAAATAAACAGAATGGCTTAGTGAATCCTTAGGTACCTATCACAATCTACTGTTTGTTTAATGTGTCTTCTATATTTCATTTGTTTTTTTCTAGACTATTTAAATATCCTAAAGATGATATGATTTCACTTATAAAAACATTATTTTATATCTCTAGAAGATAAAGCCTTAAAAAAATAACACAATATCATTATTGATTCAACAAAATTATTAATACCATAACTTCACCTAATAATACCCAGTCCATTTTTATATTTTCCTACTTATCTTAAAAATGTTTTTATGGCCCTGGCCGGTGTTGCTAAATGATTAGAGCATTGGCCTGTGCACTGGAGGGTCTTGGGTTTGATTCATGGTCAAGGACATGTACCTGGGTTGCAGGTTCAATACCAGGCCCGGGTTGGGGTGAGTGTAGGAGGCAACCAGTGTGTCTCTTTCACATCTATTTGTGTCTCTCTTCCTCCTTCCCATTCCTTCCCTCCCTTTCTCCCTCCCTCCTTCCTCTCCCACTCCCTTCCACTCTCTCTAAAAAAAATCAATGGAAAAATAATCCTAAGGTGAAGATTAACAAAACAAATCTATAATAATAAAAGCGTAATATGCTAATTAGACTGGATAGCTGAACGACCTTCCGGACGTCATTCTGGACGTCCATCTGCACGAAGCCACCGCTGGGGGTGAGGCAGAAGTGGTTAGGGGCAATCAGGCAGTAAGGTGAGCAGTTAGGGTGATCAGGCAGGCAGGCAGAGTGGTTAGGGGTGATGAGGCAGGCAGGTGAGCGGTTAGGGGCCATGAAGCAGGCAGGCGAGTGGTTAGGGGTGATGAGGCAGGCAGGTGAGCGGTTAGGGGCCATGAAGCAGGCACCCGTTCGGCTGTTCTATCCGGCCCGCGGAGCCGAAAGAGCAGAGGGTTCTCTTGCTCTCCCCTCCACTCCTTCACCAGCAGCAGTGTTAACATGTATTAGTTCACACAAACACTCCATCCATGCTTTTGTTCCGGCCCTCCAGTCCAGTTTAAGAACCCATTTTGGCCCTCGAGTCAAAAAGTTTGCCCACCCCTGGGTTAGGAGCTAGCAGTCCTGGATTGTGAGAGGGATGTCTGACTGCCGGTTTAGGCGATCCCGCAGTGGAATGGGGCCTAAACTGGCAGTCGGACATCCCCCAAGGGGTCCCGGATTGCAAGAGGGTGCAGGCCGGGCTGAGGGACTTACCCCCCCCCCCCGCCTTTAGTAAGTAAACAAACAAACAAACAAACAAATAAATAAATAAATGCTTTTTTGTATTTGTTATTTCAAATTCTTTTTCCTCAGAATGCAGTTTCTCATTATGAAAACAAATTAATTTTGATCTGTGACCATGAAATTAGCCCTTAATAGGGTGGTTTTCTAAACCCAGAAAGTTTAGAAGAAATCAGTTAGGAAAAGATAGATGGTATTTTTTGTTATTGTTGTTTGTTAATCCTTACCAGAGGATATCTTTTCCATGTTTTTTTTTTTTTTTTTTTTTTTTTTTAGAGAGAAAGTAGAAGGGAGAGGGAGAGAACAGAGAGAAACATTGACATGAGAGAGAAACATTGATTGGTTGCCTCCAACATATGCCCTGACCAGGGTGGGGATTGAGCCTGCAACTGAGGTATACGTGCCCTTGACTGGAATAGAACCCTCAACCCTTCAGTCCAAGGTGGATGGTTTTAACTACAAAAAAAGAAAGGAGAACAACAGAGTGCAAATTAAAATTAGAAAAAAAAGCCATTTTAATTAAGACTTTGTTGGAGAGGATTGGAACTACTAATATTGTAGTAATCTATATATATAAAAGCCTAAGTGACCTTTTGACTTAATCACTATGATGCCCACTTGACCACCAGGGGGCAGATGCTCAACACAGGAGCTGCCCCCTGGTGGTTAGTGTGCACCCACAGTGGGAGCACCGCTCAACTGACCGACAGGTGCTAGATGCTGGGCTCACGGGCTCACGGGTGAGTGGGCGTGAGCGGGCGGTGAGTGGGCGAGTGCAGCTGGGGCGTTGTGAGCCTCTCCCGCAGACACTCTGCCTGCACACCCCTCCCCCATCCAGACCAGACTGGGATCAGACTGGCATCGGACCGGCATCAGGACTGACTGGGCACAAGCCCACAGCTGCTTCTCAGTCATGGGCATGCCGGTATTGCCCTAGGATGGGCCCTCGGAGCGCAGCGAACCTACTAAATCCTTTGGGGTATGTTGGACTGCCGGTTTTGGCCCGATCCCTGCAGGCCACGCTGAGGGACCCCACTGGTGCACAGGCCTCTAGTAATGTATATTGATAGTTTCCCTTGAATGAAGACATGGCTTCAGAACAGGAACTGTGCTTCTGTGCCTGTTATCTCAGTCCCACAGAGGGAGTGTAAGTACTTTCTATGTCAGGGTTCTCTGTACTGTGGAGTGTCTGGGGTATTTTCAGAACCCATTCAGTGTAATTATGGAAGCTGAAGCATGGGGCAACTTTTGCTAATTTGGGAGTATTTTTTTTCTAATTAGTTCTGAATGTCATTCTTGGGGGAGTTGATTTGCAGGTTAACAAGATGATCTAAAACATTAGAAAAGAATAAGCTACTGATCAGAAATGACTAAATATGATTTTCATTTTTCCAGGACAGATGGGAGTTTTGTGGTTCATGATATACCCTCTGGATCTTACGTAGTGGAAGTTATATCTCCTGCTTACAGGTTTGATCCCATTCGAGTGGATATTACTTCAAAAGGAAAAATGAGGTGAGAGCAACTGATTTAATTTCTACCAAAGTGTGGGCTACAGTGTTACTTAAAACATCCTTACATTGTTTTAATCTGAGGATTGATAATATTGTAAAGTTGAACTTCCTTCTGCTCTGGTTTAAAAGTTATTTTAAATGTCCTAATGTGGTTATATAGTGAAGAGATAAGATTACTATAAAACAAAAACACTGTGAAAGTTGTAAATGAAACGTGATTAAAGTTGGAGATAATTTAATTTTTCTAAGTTGGAAATATTATTAATCACCTGTTTTTCATTGGGATTTTTTTGAGAGAGTAAATCTTTTATTTATTATTATTATTATTATTTTTTTATTTATTTCAGAGAGGAAGGGAGAGGGAGAGATAGAAACATCAATGATGAGAGAATCATTGATTGGCTGCTTCCCACATGCCCCGCACTGGGGATCGAGCCCCTTGGGCATGTGCCCTTTACCAGAATCGAACTCAGGACCCTTAAGTCCCTCGGCCGATGCTCTATCCACTGAGCCAAACTGGCCAGGGCCATTGGAATATTTTGATAATATCTTAGTACCTATTTGATAGTGTGTTGACCTAGACCAGTGATGGCGAACCTTTTGAGCTCGGCATGTCAGCATTTTGAAAAACCCTAACTTAACTCTGGTGCCGTGTCACATATAGAAATTTGTTGATATTTGCAACCATACATAGTAAAACAGAGACTTATATTTTTGATATTTATTTTATATATTTAAATGCCATTTAACAAAGAAAAATCAAGCAAAAAAATGAGTTCATGTGTCACCTCTGACACGTGTGTCATAGGTTCGCCATCACTGACCTAGACATTTCTGTTTTCTTTTTTGGAATATTTAATGTGCAATGGAAATTTAGTATTTTCTTGGGAAAATAATAGATTACATTGTAGGGTTTATTTTGAAGTGAGATCATGAGAAGAAAAAGAAAAGCACAGCATTAGAGGCTGGCAAACTAGAAAAAAATTGCAAAATTTGAGGTGAAAAGAATGTTGGATTAATTCAGGCTGTGAATATGGAATACCACAATACATTTGCAGTTGAAATCAGTTGTGTAGATATCCACAATGTTCACATTCAGCCTTCTGTTATAACCTCCAATATGTTTATTTGTTTTATTATTGTATTCTTTTTGTCTAATCTCACCAGGAAGTATATGAAGCAGTTTTATATATTTACTTTTTTTCTAGCTTTATTGAGGTATAATTAACAAATATGAGACAGTTTTAAATGGTAATATCTCTTCTTTGTTTGAGTTACCACAAAAGTATTGCATGTTGCTGTAATAAAGCACGAGTCATGCAATGGCAAAAATAATTTGGGGGTTAGAGGAGCTACATTTTCGTGCTGACCTTTCAGTATATGCCAAGCCTATCCGGGTTGATTTGTAGCTACCCCAAATTGAGATGACATAGAGGTATGTTCACTTAGTACCATAATATTTACAGTTGGGTTAGTGTTTACTTTTAAAATGTTTTTCTTCTTTTTTTGCTTTCTTTTAATTGAAAGTTTTTAAAGTATGATATGTAAATATGCTGTAATTCAAATAGAGTAACACACGAGCTCTCTTATCCTTTATATCAGCTGCGTATTAGACCATGAGTCGACTTGCTGTCATTTTCATAACCAGCTCCTACTGGTAGACATGTAGGATTTTATTTCTCTCTTTTAGCATGTATAGTGAACAGGGACAGTTATTCTGCAGTATTTTAAGTTCTTAATGTTATTACGAAACCAATATCAAGATGTCACTAAAAATACATTCTTTTTTAAAAAAATATTTTTTTATTGATTTCAGAGAGGAAGGGAGAGAGAGAGAGAAACACCAATGATGAGAATGAATTATTGATTGTCTGCCTCCTGCACACCCCCCACTGGGGACCAAGCCCACAACCCAGCATGTGCCCTTGACCGGAATCGAACCCAGGACCCTTTAGTCTGCAGGCCAATGCTCTATCCACTGAGCCAAACCAGCTAGGGCTAAAGATACCTTCTTTAGAAACAAATTACTTTTTTCTCTTTTTGAAGTTCAGTTTTTATCTTAGACTAGGGGCCCGGTGCACGAAATTCGTGCACTGGGTGTGTGTGTGGGGGGAGTGTCCCTCAGCCCAGGCTGCCCCCTCTCACATACTGGGAGCCCTTAGGCGTTGACCCCCATCACCCTCCAATCGCAGGATCGGCCCCTTGCCCAGGCCTGACGTCTCAGACAGAGGTGTCAGGCCTGGGCAGGGGACCCTCATTTCCACCCATTACTGGTTCTGCCCCCAGCCCAGACCTGATGCCTCTGGCCCAGGCATTAGGCCTGGGCAGGGGACCCCCAGACCCCTCCAATTGCTGGCTCTGCCCCTTGCCCAGGCCTGATGCCTCAGCCAGAGGCGTAGACCCCCATCACCCTCCGATCGCCTGATCGGCCCCTTGCCCAGGCCTGACGCCTCCACCAGAGGTGTCAGGCTTGGACAGGGGACCCCCATCTCCCCCCGATCACTGGCTCTGGCCCCCGCCCAGGCCTGAGGCCTCTGGCCCAGGAATCATGCCTGGGCAGGGGACCCCCATCTCCCTCTGATCGCTTGCTCCACCCCCCGCCCAAGCCTGACGCCTCTGACCCAGGCTTCAGGCCTGGGCAAGGGGACCATCATATCCCCCCAATCCCCGGCTCCGCCCCCCGCCCAGGCCTGATGCCTCGGCCAGAGGAGTTGACCCTCATCACCCTCCGATCACCAATCACCGGATCGGCCCCTTGACCAGGCCTGAGGCCTCTGGCAGAGGTGTCAGGCCTGGGCAGGGGACCCCCAGCTCCCCTCAGTTGCAGGCTCCGTCCCTGCCCAGGCCTAACGCCTCTGGCCTAGGCGTCCGGCCCGGGCAGCGGGGACCCGCAGCTGCAGCGGCCCCGCGATTGTGGGCTCAGCTTTAGGCCCAGGCAAGGGACCCCTAGCTCCCGGGACTGCCAGCTTCGACCGTGCCCAGCTCCCATTGCTGGCTCCACCCCTACTTCCTGCTATCACTGGCCAGGGCGGCAAAGGCACCTGATTCTCCGATCATGGCTGGGGGGCAGGGCAAAGGTGGCCCCAGGGCCGCCTCTGCCCTGCCCCCCAGCTCTTAGCTCCCCCCTGGGTTTCTGATCACTGTCAGTGGCAGGGGGCTTCTTCCTGCTTTCCCTTTCACCTCCCTGCATTGTGCCTACATATGCAAATTAACCCGCCATCTTGTTGGCAGTTAACTGCCAATCTTAGTTGGCAGTTAATTTGCATATAGCCCTGATTAGCCAGTGAAAAGGGTAGCGTCGTGCGCCAATTACCATTTTTCTCTTTTATTAGTGTAGATTATTCTACTTTGTCCAAATTCTAATCATATTTCTTGCTGTTGGCTATTTAGAGCAAATGTGAAGCTTGAATTGAAGCTAATACCTTGCAAATATATTCATAAATTACCTGATGAAATAAATGATAAATGGATTGCTTTAAAGTAAATGAACCTTGTTAGGTATCAACTTTCTCATACTTTTTAGGGAAATAAAGATCTTTTTTTAACTGTACAGGTAAAATTCTACTATGTAAATCTAAATCTTAAAGGACTTATCATGACTTTTTATACATTTTGAATTGCAAGCTTGGAGATGGGGGGATATGTAGATTACAGTATAGATTATATACAGTTAGAAAACTTTTCCCCCCCACTTATATGTGGAATCTAATGAACAAAATAAACTGACAAGCAAAATAGATCCAGAGACATGGAAGCATGCAACAGACTGAGGACTCCTGAGTGGAAGGAGGAGAGAAGAGATCAACCAAGAAACTATATGCATGCATACGTAACCCATGGACACAGACAGCAGTGGGATGGAGGCCTTGGGAGGGGACGGGAGTGGAGATGTCCCTCCTGTTGCCCCATTGCCCCCCTCCACCCTTAAAAAATTTTTTAAATTGCAAACACTGAATACTGGAGGGAATGAGAATTGTTAAAAGGGGATACTTGTCTGTTAAAAACTAAATTATTTTTATTCTTTTTACTCTGTTTGAATTTTCAGTTTGTAGTCTAAGCAAATAGAAATACTTTTCTAAATATGGAAGTTTTATTTGCTTTTTTACCTTGGAAAAAGAGTACTTCATGCTTTAGCATTTAAGGTCTGGTTGCAGCAGTGGGACTCATATTCTCAGATCCATTCCTGATGATTGGATGCCTGAAGCATAGATAAAAAGAAAACAATGACCTCATCAAGTGGGATTCATATAAGATACTAATATTCTTGCCCTGGCTAGTGTCGCTCAATTGGTTGAGCATTGTCCCATACACCAAAAGGTTGCTGGTTCAATTCCTGGTCAGGGCACATACCCAGGTTTGGGGTTCAATAGCCAATCAGTGTTTCTCTCTCTTTCTCCTCTCTCCCTCTCCCTCACCCTTTTCTCTCTAAAATCAATAAAAAACATATTTTTTAAAAAAGATCCTAATATTCTTGACCAATGTTTTATAAGCATACCTGGTAAGTTACTTTAAAGTATATGTGGGACTTCCACTTCTGACATTTTGGCAGAATGTAAAACCTTAGAATTCTGGATAAAATATGTATAGCTATTTCTTTTAAATGTGTAGCTTGATTCCAAGTCTTGTGTTTTTTTCTCTACGTTTTGCTAAATATTTTAGACATACAGGTAAAGCTACTTTGATCAGACTTTCAAGTCAAAAGTTTAGATATCTAAGTATTTGGGAAAAGCTAAAGGTAATTATAAATCATTGCTTATATATTATAGGCAATTCTTTTAACTAGTAATGTTTTTACTAGAATTACTGATTTCTTTTTCATGTTTTATCAGAGCAAGATATGTGAATTATATTAAAACATCAGAAGTGGTCAGACTGCCCTATCCTCTTCAAATGAAATCTTCAGGCCCACCTTCTTACTTTATTAAAAGGGAATCATGGGGCTGGACAGACTTTCTGATGAACCCAATGGTATGTATCAGGTTATAACAAAGTATCTTTACTAATCTCTAATTGGCTTCTAGGCAGTTGAAAACTTTTAACCCCTATGAGATAGAAAGCTGACATCAGATTGTTGGATGAAAGTGTAATTAGTGGATTTTAGGAAAACAGTGTCTTGGGAATATATAATGAGAATTGCATGG
The DNA here is from genome assembly GCF_963259705.1 of Myotis daubentonii. NCBI lineage: Eukaryota > Metazoa > Chordata > Mammalia > Chiroptera > Vespertilionidae > Myotis > Myotis daubentonii. The sequence continues at coordinate 73,963,876 of NC_081840.1, read as the reverse complement.
TAGATATGACATTGAAATTCCCAGTCAGGGCACATACCCAGGTTGTGGGTTCAATCCCCTGTCTGGGTGCTTGTGGGAGGTAACCAGTATTTCTCTCTCTCTCTCTCTCTCTCGCTCTCTCTCTCTCTCTCTCTTCCCCTTCCCTCTTTCCTCCCTCCCTCTTCCTCTCTTGCTCAAATCAATAGAAAAAAAATTAAGAAAAAAACACTAATAGAGTACATTCTTTAGAGATAAATTGACTTTTTTTGCTGCTTTTGAAAGTTGAGTTATTGTTAGAATTTTCTAAGTTTTGATCGTTCTTTGCTGATAGCTATTTAGATTACAAATAGGAATGTTTGGGGCTGTACATCCTCTAGAGAGGAATAAATTAGTACCTAGAATTTCCTATCAGTGATAAAGAAACAGAAGGATAGAGTAGATAGGAGAAATCAGCAATGAGATTAATCACAAAAACATGTTCCAGTTTCTTTCTTTCTTTTTCTTTTTCTTTTTTTTTTGTTGATTTGAGAGAGAGACAGACATTGATCTGTTTTTCCACTCATTGATGTTTTCATTGGTTGATTCTAGTATGTGCCCTGACTGGGGACCGAACCCACAACCTTGGTATATTGGGACAATGCTCCAACTGAGCTATCCAGCCAGGGCTATATTCTGATTTCTGAAATTCATGGAAGCATATCCAAAGCTATAAGCTTCTAGGACATCTTTTGAATTGATTTGCTAAAGTAGTTGCCTAGAAATATATTGCTCTAGAGGATGTACGTTAATGAGAGGTACATTATAGTTTTTTCTCCAAGAACCACAAAGTCATCTGGAAAGAGCAGCCCAGCTGGCTATCAGAATCACCAGTCCCAGTGCCTGACTACAGATTGAAGAGAGTGAACAGATAGTTCTGTTTGCAAACTATTTGTGTTAACTAAAGCTATAAACTACAAAATGGTAGACAGCACAAACTCAAAGTAAGGTGTCTATAAAATCCAAACACATATGTATAAATAAAGCTTTTATTTTCTGCAACAGTCAGACATTGAAGAGTACCTTGCTATCAACAGAACTGGTTCAGGAGAATTGAGTTGGTTGCTACCAGTTTTATTCTATACCAGGGGCCCAGTGCATGAATTTGTGCACCTTGCAACGAACTGTGGGCTGCGAGGCTGCGGTGAGCACAGGGGTGGGTCTTGGCCCATCCTCTGCGCCCCCCGCCCGGCCCCTCCCACCATGGCCCCCAGTCTCCTGTCTGCTGGCAGCCCCGCTGCCACTGCCACCACTCCCATATGCTGACGGCACCAGCGTTGTCAGTGGTTGTGAGCGGTGGCTGCTGCCCCAATCACCCCTCAGGAGCAGGGGAAGGTGGAGAAGCCCTGAGGGGCAATTGGGACCAGCAGCTGCTGCTCTCACTTCTGATGGCACCAAGCAATCGGGGCTGGTGCCGGGCGCCGGCAGCAGATGTGAGCAGCGGCACTGGTAGCAGGTGCAAGTGGGGCTGGCGCCACCAGCAGGTGCGAGCATCTGGTGGGATTGTAGCACGCAGGAGCAAAGAATTTTCAGTAAACACCAGAGGCTTGCCCCATTGACAGCAACTGGCGCTCCACCGTGGTCTGGCGCTCCTTCTCACCTGCTCCACCGTGGCCGATGCCCGCCATGTCCTGCATGCGCCCCCTGGTGGTCAGCGCATGTCATAGTGACCAGTTGTTCGCTTGTTCTGCTGTTTGGTCTGTTTGCATATTAGGGTATTATTTTTGTGATTAATCACTATGCTTTAATTGTGTTCAATTTGTAACAATGAAAATACATCCTGCATATCAGATATTTACATTATGATTCATAACAGTAGCAAAGTTACAGTTATGAAGTAGCAACGAAAGTAATTTTATGGTTGGTGGTCACCACAACATGAGGAACTGTATTAAAGGGTCGCGGCATTAGGAAGGTTGAGAACCAGTGTTAAGTGGAAATAAAGGTTTTCTGATTTTTTTTTCCCCTCACAGGTTATGATGATGGTTCTTCCATTGTTGATATTTGTACTTCTGCCCAAAGTGGTCAACACAAGTGATCCTGACATGAGACGGGTAAGATGATTGCCTAGCTGTGGTTTTTTGAACCATATTCTGATGCCTGGTCCATCTGTTGTGGCTGGATGGGTTGGATCTTTCAGCTTTATCCTAATTCCCAAGCCAAATTCATCTAGAGGTTGTGCTAATACAGTATTATGTTCCTGGCATTTAGATAGTCATTACCATTGCACCAGATAGATTCAGTTGTTTATGCTTAATAAAGGCTGGTGTCTCTTCATATAGCTCAAACATTCTACTTAGTATTAGACTCTGTGCCTCACATGTTACAGAGTTGAAATATGTTATAATCCTGGTACACCTAACCCAAACATTTTACAAAATGATAGCTTCCTATATTCTATTTTTACTTTACAAAACTCTTTAGAATACACATTTAGTTTATGTGTTCAGACACATGAAAGAAATTTGAGTAGACCAAGGGAGAAAAATAGGAAAGTGGCTTTCAGACCTTGTATCACAAAACTGGACTGGGGAGAGGAGTTGCCAAGTAGGATGCTTCAAGTTTAGTGCCACAGCTTTGTCTCTTTTATATTGGCTTCCATATAAAATCTTCAGTTTTTTAAAAATCATTGTCCATTCTTCCACTTAAAACAATCAATAAATATCTTCTTAGTTCCAAGTTTTCCCATTAAATTAATGTATTAATATGTTGACATCTTATTCATTGCTGAAAAACATTTACTAATCAATTCTAGGTTCTTGGTACTGGAGAATGTGCAAATGAATTATTATGTCATCAATAAGTTCATAATCCAGTTAAATGTAGTATAGGAAATAGAATGGATTTGTAAAAAATTCTTCTTGCTAAGATAAACGTAAAATAAATAAAAATGTTTGCTGAGATAAGTTCTGTAGAAGGTGCGGCATTTTATTCCAAGCTGAAATGACAGAAAAAGCTTCGTGGAAAAACAAAGCTTTATAATGTTTTATAATATTTTATTGCTAAATTTTGGCATCTCTGCTTCAGTGTTGGCCAGAAAGTGTACATCCTATATAATCCTTGTATCAAGCCAGTTAAGTCTCTGTGGCATCAACAGAGGCAGCATTAGAAGTCACATGGGATTAAAAATTCATTTACTTGCAAAGTACTTTGCACATGGTGAGCAATATAAAAAGTTGTTTATTCAAGAGCTTCAGGTGTGCTCCCTCTCCCAGGAGCATGCCTGTGCCTTTCCCTTCACCCTCTTCTCTCTCAGGGATGCATCTTCTAGACTCTAAGGGTCCCCATGAGACTTGCAACCAGGGGAGCAATGATCAGTGGCAGCTCATGCTGGGCTAATCCCCTGAACCTGTCTCCAAGGCCCCCTTTTTTTCTGACTTCTCATTGGGCCAGAGCAGCCTTGCCTAGACTCTCCTGTTGCTTCTTCTGTCCTAAGCTATTCCTTGTTTCACTGTCCCAGCTTTAATAAACATAACCTCAGAATAAAAACAAAAAGAGCTTCAGAATTGAATAGATTAAAAAATAGAGTTGAGCCCTCGCTGGTTTGGCTCAGTGGATAGAGCATTGGCCTGCGGACTGAAGGGTCCCAGGTTCGATTCCGGTCAAGGGCACATGCCCAGATTGTGGGCTTGATCCCCAATGTGGGGCGTGCAGGAGGCGGCCAATCAGTGATTCTCTCTCATCATTGATGTTTCATCTCTTTCCCACTCCCTTCCTCTTTGAAATCAATAAAAACATATTTTTAAAAAATAGAGTTGATATATTTTTGCAGTGACTCAAGACTTATTATCATATACATTTAATTCTTGATTATTAGGACACATTAATATATTTGATTTATATTTATAATGTTTCTTTTCCTGACCTTATTTGTAAAAGCACTTTCTCCTTGAAAACCTATGTATATGAATTCTTCCTTTGGGGAGAAAGTCCAAGCTAATACCCAAAAGGTATTAAATTTTAAGTGATAGGTAATATAATATTTGCTATTTTTTTCATGTCTGAACTAATACAGTATTAAGTTCACTTTTGGAATGTCACATAAAATTCAAATGAAGCAGACATTATATTAATATTGCGAAAGTGGAACAGTACTTTGTGGGTTTTGGCTTAATAAAGGGGAAGACAAACCTCAAAATAAGTGTCAGACCCTTATCCTGTCCTGCCAGTAACTTGTTTGTAGCATTTGTGTTGCTTGCTTTGGATGTTATAGTTGAGGTCACCCAGGTCATATGGCATAAATGTATTACTAAGGGCCTTAGGAATCAAGTCTTAGAAATACTGCTGTTCTCTTCCAAATGATGCTGATACCTTGATAGATAATTAAAGATTGATGTTCTGGTTATATGTATCTAAAGAAAGCATGAGTTTAAAAAACACTTGTCAAAACAATAAGAAAGCATTGTAATCAGAAAACAAATAAGGTGGCAGGAATATGATTATATATGTCCATTATCAGAGGAAATGCCTTTTATAAAAACACTAGGGGCCCAGTGCACGAATTAGTGCACCTTGAAAGGAACTGTGGGCTGCGAGGCTGCGGTGGGCACAGGGGCGGATCTTGGCCCATCCTCTACGCCTCCTCCCAGCCCCTCCCACCGCGGCCCTAGTCCCCTGTCTGCCAGCAGCCCTGCTCCTGCCAACACCACTCCCACGCGCTGATGGTGCCAGCTCCGCTCACACCCACTGATAGCGCGGAGCGATTAGGGCTGACTCTGTTAGCAGGTGCAAGCGGTGGCTGCTGCCCCTATTGCCCCTAAGGAGCAGGGGGGAGATGGAGAAGCCCTCAGGGGCAATTGGAGCCAGCAGCTGCTGCTTGCACCCGCTGACGGCGCCAAGGGATTGGGACTGGCGCCTGGTGCCAGCAGCCGCCACTTGCACCCGCTCATGGCACCGAGTGATCAGGACCGGTGCCAGGCGCCAGCAGTGGGTGCGAGCGCTGGGTTAGACCACCGCGTGCAGGAGCAAAGAATTTTCAGTAACCACCAGAGGCTCGCCCCCAATGACAGTGACCAGTGCCCCACCTTGGTCTCGCGCCCCCGCTCACCTGCTCAACTATCCTGCCACGGCTGATGCCCGCCATGTTACGTGCTCTGCCACTTGCTGCCAACGCCTGCCATGTTCCGTGCGTGCCCCCTGGTGGTCCGCGCACGTCATAGCAACTGGTTGTTCGGTTGTTTGGTTGTTCTGCCATTTGGTCTATTTGCATATTAGCCTTTTATTATATAGGAAGGATAAGCTGAGTCAGACCCTAGGCAAGCATTTATTGGACATTTACTAAAGATCAAAATGCATCTATAATAATAAAAGGGTAACATGCTAATTAAACCAGATGTCATTGCAGACGAAGCCAGTGCCGGAGCGAAGTCGCCTGGGTCCCAGGTGCCTGCCAGCAGCTGGAGGGAAGCCGCCTGGGTCCCAGGTGCCTGATGGAAGCCGGTGCCGGCATCCAGAGGGGAAGGAAGGCCTACTCTTGCACAGATTTTCGTGCATCGGGCCTCTAGTAGTGGTATAAAGGAGGCACGAAACATGGTTTCTGAAGTGCTTTTGGATATGACAGTGCATCATTGCTTAGAATCAGTGCCTTTCACTTGTTCTACTCCTCTCCTTCTTCCTTCATGGAAGTGTCAGTTGTTCAGTGACCCCAGGGATCCCTGTGTCTTTCATGCCATTATGCTTTCTCTTCCTGCAGGAGATGGAGCAGTCGATGAATATGCTGAATTCCAACCATGAACTGCCTGATGTTTCTGAGTTCATGACAAGACTCTTCTCTTCAAAATCGTCTGGCAAGTCTAGCAGCAGCAGCAGTAAAACAGGCAAAAGTGGGGCTGGTAAAAGGAGGTAGTTGGGCAGTCCACAGCTGGCATTTGCACAAACACGGCAACACTGGGTGGCATTCAAGTCTTGAGGGAAAACCATGTGAAGCAACTACTGTATACTTGAGTCATCCTTAAAGTTGATCTCCTATAACTGTTGTGTGTGATAACTTCAGTACATGTTTTGAACTTGGTACACAAGAAAACCCAGCTTTTATCCTTGTGTGAGGTCAATGTTGATGTCACTGAATTAATTACAGTGCCCTATAGTAAATGACATTAATAAATTATATGAAGTACTATACATTATGTATATTAAAATGTCTTAACCCAGAGATAAAATTATCTTGTCATTTTTTCCACTTAATGTTTCTTTTATTCCTGAAAGTTTTCTCCTGTCTTTCATTATCTGAGGCTTGAAGTTGATCCTTCCTGTTTAAAAAGAAGTGGTTGATATTTTTAGAACAGCGTACACCATGTTCTTTTAGCCAGAGCCTTCAAAATTCTCAGCTCTGTCCTGCCATTTAGCATACCCTGATGATTGAGGTAAAACCATGCGTTCCTGATGTACTTTCAGTTTTTATTATTATAGTTCGTGTCAGAGTATGAACATATGAATTAGAATACATGTTATCGATTTTTAAATTCTGCTTACCAACTATGGTATTCATTATTAAGTATTGGCTTTGTGCTGTGATTGATTCAAGGTGCCTGTCTCAACAGAGTTTACCACGAAGAGAAGAAGCACAGCTAGTAATAGGGAGTGAATGGCCAGGGGAAGGAAACGCAGCAGTAGGAGAGCCTTCTGGAGTCTGAGGATAGAAAACCACCCTTAGAACTTCATGTAATATTGGTGGTATAGCACAGGTAGCTTTTCAATTCCCACATCTCTCCATCTCTGATTCTCAAGAGTTGTTGGAATATAAATTACTATTTTCCAATCAGGGGTATCTCAAAAACTTATTATTTAAATAAGTTATAAAAATGTAACACCTTTTCTTATGGGTTGTTTTAATTAAAGAGGAACTCTGAGGCTATCATATTGCTTCTAGTAGAGGGCTCCTGTCCTCTCCTGTGTTAAAGACCTCCCCTATTGCTTTTTTTCAGGTTATTAAATCAGCAAAAAGACAACAAAAAAGAATGGTTCCAAACGTTCATTTTCCCTTTTGTAATAGGTGCCATTGTTCATTTTGAAATGAGGTACGTAGGTTTTCTTTTAAAGAAATAAGTCCCAATTCAGGATATTTACATTATATAAAGGAGGAACCATATCTCTGTTTGTATTATAGCACTAAAGTAACCAAACTGGTTATTTTATGAATGATTAATGTGAGAACTAGGTCTTTTAAATAGGGTAATTTATTGAAAATAAAATACCAGAACACTAGTTAAGTGAAAGTTATAATTTAAAGTAAAAAGTATATAGTAGTAAGAGTCATAATTATATGACCAGATTCATCTTGAAAAAATTTAAAAATCAGATTGTCAGAATTTGTATATGAAATCCCTAATGACTTATGACAAAGAAATTAGAAAGCACTTCCAAGGAAATTACCATTTTCAAGTGTTAATGAAGAATCTATGTGTGGTTATTTTACATAGATTCTTACACCATCTGAATATTATATATATACATATATATATGTATGTACATACATATATATCCCTTATGTTGTGGAATGTTATATCACTTGCATATGAAAATCTTATCTTTGCATAGAACCTTCATCAAATGCTTAGTGTACTTACAGGTATAGAAATGATTGTATATTATTAGAAAATAGGGTTTAGTGTGAAGAGCCCCTGTTGACCTGCTAACTTGCTTTGTGGCTTTGGGCAAGCCACTTTCCCTCTTTGGTCCATGTCTTCTTCACTGTATTTCCAGCACTGAGCATGTAGACACACAATAAATATTTGTTCAATGAGTAAATAAATGGGCCTCAGGTTTCCACATCTGTGAATTGAGGATTGGGATTCGATCTGTAAGTTCCTTCTCAGATCTAAAATTCCACTTACTTTTAACCCAGTCCTATTATTTCCTACCCTTAAGAATCATATGATCAGTGATCAGTGCCAGCTTTCTCATTTTTTAAAAAAATGTAGTTTTATTGATTTCAGGGAGGAAGGGAGAGGGAAAGAGAAATAGAAACATCAGTGATGAGAGAATCATTGATTGGCTGCCTCCTGCATGCCACCTATAAGGGATTGAGCCTGCAACCCGGATATGTGCCCTTGACCAAAATTGAACCCTTCAGTCCGCAGGCCGATGCTCTATCCACTGAGCCAAACGGGCTAGGGCTAGGGCAGCTTTCTCATGTCCTACTTTCTTGAGTTCTTTCTGCTGTTCCCCATTTGGAGACAGAATATTATTTTGCTGTTGTTTAGGGCTTTTCTTAGGTTCAGTTTACATGTAGTATCTTCTTTGAAATGTAAGCTTCGTGTTTTAAAATCTTTTAAATCTACTAAATTAAACCTGGGTAGTGACTTTGCGCAAAACAACTTTTCTTTTTCTGCCCATTCTTACAAGGAAGTCCTGATGGCCCAGGATGTATTCATAGCATCCAAGTTTTGTTTTGTTTTTTTAAATATATGTTACTGATTTTTTACAGAGAGGAAGGGAGAAGGATAGAGAGTTAGAACATTGATGAGAGAGAAACATCAATCAGCTGCCTCCTGCACACACTCTACTGGGGATGTGCCAGCAACCAAGGTACATACCCTTGACAGGAATCAAACCTGGGACCTTCAGTCTGTAGGCTGACGCTCTATCCACTGAGCCAAACTGGTTAGGGCCACACCCAAGTTTTTAAAGAATATATTTGTATTGATTTCAGAGAGACAGGGAAAGGGAGAGAGAGATAGAAACATCAATGATGAGAATCACCAATCAGCTGCCTCCTACACCCCCCCCCCCCCCCGACTGGGGATCGATCCTGCAACCCGGGCATGTGTCCTGCCTGGGAATGCAATTGTGACCTCCTACTTCAAGCATGTCAAACTCAAAGGCTAACACGGGCCAAATAAACAAGCTTTAAGTTTATGTGGGCCACAAAAAAACAAAAGCTTCAATTTTCACAGAAACAGGTTTATTTTGATAGAGACATGTTGAATACAAAGGGCTGAAATAAATGAGTAATCATTAACATGAAATAATAGAACATTTTAATAAAAATTAGTATTTTTTCTTGAACATTAACTTACCAGACACTGAATAACTGCACAAATTAATAAGCGTAATGTAAATAAACCTATTATTCTTGTTCTCCGAAAGCGAAATATTTCCTGTTGTGCACACCAAACAAGTTAGTGCAAGACTAATGACGTGGCAATCGGCTACTAAAATATCTGCTGCTAGTATTAATGGAGAGAAATGGTGCACCTGCACGTAAGGGAAATGAATGCAACACGATGATAGTAATCAGTCATTAGCTAACGTAGTTCGTTATTAATAATTATGTATAACAGGATATTGTAAAAGTTAAATTAAGAAATTTTTATTAAAACATTTCTTACTATTATATTTGTTAGGCCACAAAAATATTCATTGTGAGCAGCAAGTTTGACATGCTTGTCCTAATTCATAAGTCAATGCTCAACCATTGAGCCATGCTGGCTGGGCAGGGATTTTTAAAATACTTGATAATCCCTTTAAAATGAATTCTGATCAGCTGTGTACCACTTCATGAAGTCCGAGAAAGGAAATGGACTTAAATTGCAGCAGAAGGAATTGCAGTTGACCCTTGAACAACACAGGTTTGAACTGTGTAGATACACTTACATGCAGAGTTTTCACTTGATCACCCAGTTCAAATCTGTGTTTTTCAAGGGTCAGTTCCATGGTTGGGAAACTGTGCAGAGGGCTGACTGTAGTTATATAGATCTTTTTTTAAAAAATATATATATATTTTATTGATTTTTTACAGAGAGGAAGGGAGGGATAGAGAGTTAGAAACATCGATGAGAAAGAAACATTGATCAGCTGCCTCCTGCACACTCCCTACTGGGGATGTGCCTGCAACCAAGGTACATGCCCTTGACCAGAATCAAACCTGGGACCCTTGAGTCCGCAGGCCGATGCTCTATCCACTGAGCCAAACCAGTTAGGGCTAGTTATATAGATCTTTGTGAGGGAGGTCAGCGTCCCTAACCCCCAAGTTGTTCAAATGTCGGCTGTAGTTTGTTGTCAAGTTCTTGGCATGGTAAATAAAATTGTGGAATCCCACTCTCAGACTTACTTTTCTTGGAGTTCTTAAAAAAGGGGGCAAAAAGTCAGCTCTTAGGATGGTTTATAGATGCAGCTACCTGGTGGTCTCTCAAGTTTCCTCCTATTGCAAAAAATAAATTATTTTATTCTCAGAATGTGAAGAATGGTAGGATGGATAAAATATCAGTGGAAGAGGAAATGAAATATAACATCAAAATTGGACTGTGGGGAAGGAGAGTGGAAAATCTAAACTCTTACAATAAGAGATTTCCTTTAACACACATCTGTTGATTGTCATCCAGTTTACCCCCTTGTAACTGGTTCTCCCCTGAAGAGAGGGGGCAACCTGAAGGAGTGTTCTCCCAGTATCTGTATTTGTGGAATTTGGTCCTGTTTTTATAGGCGTAGCTGATCGTTCCAGGGGGGACATCCCAACCCAGGCTATGCTGAAGGCTGTTCCCTGGGAATTTGAAATGAAAACTGAGGGACTAGAGAAGATGGCAACATATAAATTTACAAGATGTTTACGGCTATGTATTCTGTTATGTAAACTGCAAAGAAGAAAAAAACAGGTTCAGAGAGAAAGTATAGGATGAAGCAGATGCATAGAGAGGAGCTGAAATGGGAGGTGAATTTTGAGAATAGTACCTTCTGTCTTTTCCTGAGGTGACTGTGTTCTTGCCCTTGGGTTCCGTGGAGCACTGCTGTGTCCTATAGTATAGTGCTGCTGTGTCTTAGTTAAGCTAGCACCAGTGGGTTTCTAAGTGTTCTAACCTATATACTTTTTCAGAACTGACCAAAATGATGTCCAACCTGCTAAAAGCCTCTTCCATTTCCTTTAGTCATACAAAATTGACTCTGTTGCCTCCATATTCATCTTGAATGAATGCTCAGAAGGGACTTTCTGACTTACATCCTGGCTCATCACTTATTAATTGTATGATCAACTTGTTCACCCTTTGCCTACCTCTATTGGCATGCCGCTCTCCTTCCAAGCTCTCCTCAGAGAGAAGGGGTGGTGTAGTCAAGAGAAATTGACTTCCAAGAGAAAGCAATTCTAGTCCTAGTCTGTGGTGCCTGGAGCTTCAGACACTGTAAAACTAAAGGTTGTTCTAAAAGGCAAATCTGATGGGGTCATTCCCCTATTAAAACCCCTTATAGACGCTCTATAGACTTCAAGATAAACTGAATCCTGACCACTGTCCCTCAGGAATCGCTTTCCCCCCCACATCCTGAATTTTTTGCATTTCTCCACTTTAAGCTCTATATGCACACTCATCTCTGGGTCTTTTTGATTATTTCTTCCTCTTAACTCTCTACCACACTTCCACCCTGTCTTTTTCCCTATCTACCTCTTACATCTTCTTTACAACATAGTATAGAAATTACCTTCAACAAAAGTCTTCAGGTGCCCCAAGGTTTGGATAAGAGCCTCTTCTTTGTTCCCCTTTATGCCTGAACTTAATACCATGATAGCCCTTCACTGTATGGGATTCCTTGTTCTGTCTTCCCTGTCTGGACCCTAAGCTACCTGGGCTATTTACTGTTCTCAAGGAAGGGTAGAAGGAACATCAGTTTCTCCTGTAAAACAGTTCTGGAGTGGCTGCCACATAGAGCTTCATAATGTATTGTTGGGATCCCAACTCAAATTATTAGACAAGGGTAGAGTTCAGAGACCTATGGCGAATTAAGCTTCTACTTCTAAGGGAACCAGAAAGATACTAGCCTTGCCAGAAAAACAAAACAACCCCTCACAAAACCCAGGAATCTTGTCTTGCAACCATCTCCTACCTCAGGTATGCACATCCTTACTTAGTAAAGAATACATTGTGAAATACCTATACTATTACATGTTCCAAAGGCTATTAGGTGAGATGACACCATGATGGGCAAAATAGCATGAACTCTGGTCTCAGAACTTAGAATTTAGTGGGAGAAATAAACCAAACTCATACAGATGTGTAGTGAAAACTTGAATAGGTACTCTAAGGAAAAGTCGGAAGTGCTATCAAAGCTCATAACATGGGACCCGGTGAGAAGGTAGAGGACAAATGGAGGACCACTTCCCTGAGAAAGTGACTTGTGAGGTAAGACAAAAGAGAAGGAGTTATACTGAAAAAACAGCATAGTTGGAGCACTCCAGAGGAGGGGGTGGGGGGCTACCTGGAGATGTACTGCAGGCCCGAATTCACCTGATCCCTGAGAGCACACCTGGCTCCTCTCGGGACAAACCGTAAGAGAAAGTATTGTGGGGGGAGTTCTGGGGTCACCCAGCCGTGCCTACTGCTAATCGGTCTTTGAGCAAACTTTTATGTGAAAATTATTGCCAATAGCCTAGAATCTGGTAGGAATCTCAGAATTCCAGAACCTTCGAGATAATATAGTAATTGGAAGAAAAGCAAGCCTTGCCTTCCCTCTTGCCTTGCTCTCTACCCACCTCTGGTTCAACCTCAGATCTTTAAATGATGTGGCCCAGCGGAGGTCTGTGGCATAAAGATGCCTTTTCCCTTTTATCCTCTTTGGAGCTGATGGGGGTTGTTGGGGAAGGCCTCTCAGTGGGCTCTCAGCTCCTAGGTGGCACGCTCAGTCCTCTGACTCCGAACTAGCTGCTCAACTTGAGACTCTTTCCTGTCTTCACTGCTTCAGGCTGTCTGTATAGAATTATGTGTGTGACTTTATGTATTTGATTTTCAAAGTGTTCTTGCAGGATCCTACTGACAACTCTAATTTCTGCATTACCACCTGACCACTGCTCTAGAGAAGGGTTTGAGATAAGGTATAGGACAGGCTATATCCAGATGGGGCAAGATTCCTTTCTGAAAGGCATAGCATCCTGGCATGTGGCCCAGGAAATTGGAACCAATTGGAAAAAAAGACCAGGCTGTGCTCCTAAGAGCTTCTAAATGGAATGTTGCATGTAATCCAGATTCATTTTGTTACTCTTCACTCACCCTCTCTCTTCAATCAGGTAAGGGCTCTACCCTTTGTAGTTCAGACTTTGGTGCTAATTTACTCTTCTGTGCCAAAGAGCATGGTGAGAGAAGCCTGGAGAAGGGAAATGTTTGTGCTTGGGGAGGAGAAGAATCTCAAGCCATCACTGGGGTGATTCTCTGTCCCTCATTCTGTTAGTGTCTATTCCTGAAAGTCAGGGACAGTGTCTTATTTCCTTTTACATCCCTAAGGTTCCCACATAGGTCAATAATCATTTGCCGAACAAATGCAAGTTTTTAGGTTGCCTGGATGGTGGTTCTTGGATCTAAGAAGACGGTGAAGGAAAGGGTGCAAAGGTTTGGGGCATTTGGAGGAGGTGGCTCCAGTGACGAGTAGAGGACAGAGAAAAAATGACTGATTAAAAATGAAACAGGGGTTACTGATTCTGAATAGAACCTATTCATTGTGGAGATAAAAACCTAAGTACTTTCATTACTACTTTTATAGGTCAGGATCAAGTTAATAATCCATTCATCCTGGTTATGGATAGTGAATAGGTTAAGGTCTTTATTTTGTCCCAATCTGAGATTTAAACCTTCAGGGCCCCTGAGAGGTGGTTCTGGGAATTTAGGAAGGAAACTTTCCCTTGAATTTATTTCTGAGCTGCGCACTCAGAGAGCTTAGCTCAAACTAGGCTCCAGATGTGTGGGCCTAAAGCCTCCAGAGGTGCTCCTTGCAAACATAGAAGGAGCTTTAAAAACCTGGTTCCATTCCATTTGTTTCCTGTATTTTCTCAGGCCAGGAGAGAAGAAGCCAACATGTACTTGAAAAATGCTAGGTAACTGTCCCATGCCAGTCAAGACTGCCTTGCCCTTCCCGGTCTCTGTGCTGGCGTTGACACTACATATCTTAGCAGTGGCTCTGAAATCTCTCCCATTTGATACTGCCCAGCATTGCTCTACAATTTGTTCATCTATAACAGTGATGGCGAAACTATGACACGCATGTCAGAGGTGACACACGAACTCATTTTTTTGGTTGATTTTTCTTTGTTAAATGGCATTTAAATATATAAAATAAATATCAAAAATATAAGTCTTTGTTTTACTATGGTTGCAAATATCAAAAAATTTCTATATGTGACATGGCACCAGAGTTAAGTATGGGTTTTTCAAAATGCTGACATGCCGAGCTCAAAAGGTTCGCCATCACTGATCTATAAAATACCTTGTTTTCCTTGCTTGGATATTGTTATGGGTTGAATTGTGTCCCCAAAAATGTTAGAGTCCTAACCCCTAGTACCTCAGAATGTGACCTTATTTGGAAATCGGGTGTTTATAGAGATAATCAAGTTAAAATGAGATCATTAGGATAACCTAATTCAGTATGACCAGTGTGATTATAAAAGGGGGCAATTTGGACACAGAGAAAGACATGCACAGGGGAAGATAACATGAAGAAACCCTGGGAGAAGATGGCTATCTGCAAATGCCCGAGGCTACCAGGAGCTGGGAGTGAGGCCTGGAACAGACCTTCCCCAGGCCTTCTGAGAGAGCAGGGCCCTGCTGACACTGGACTTCTGGCCTCCAGAACTGTGAGACAGTACATTCTGTCTTTCTAAATCATCCAGTTTGTGGTACTATGTTCTGGTAGCCCTAGGAAACAAATAAATCTTTTTATTTATTTATTTATTTATTTATTTATTTATTTATTTATTTATTTATTTATTTATTTATTTATTTATTTACTAGAGGCCTGGTGCATGAAATTCATGCACGAGTAGGGTCCCTAGGCCTGGCTGATGATCAGGGTTGATTGGGGCCTTCCAGCTGCCGGCCGGGGCCTCCCTTCCCTGGCTCCTGCTGCTGGCCAGGGCCTTCTTTAGTTCCACGCCACTCCCTGGTGGTCAGTGCATGTCACAGTGAGTAATCGAACTTCTGGTCTCCCAGTTGAACTCCTGAGGGGACACTTTGCATATTAGCCTTTCATATATATACTAGGGGCCCGGTGCATGAAATTCGTGCACTGGGTGTGTGTGTGGGGGGAGTGTCCCTCAGCCCAGCCTGCCCCCTCTCACATACTGGGAGCCCTCAGGCGTTGACCCCCATCACCCTCCAATCGCAGTATCGGCCCCTTGCCCAGGCCTGACGCCTCTGGCCTAGGCGTCCGGCCCGGGCAGCGGGGACCTGCAGTGGCAGTGGGGGGGCGCCGCTTTCGCGCGGGCTCCGCCCCTGCCCCTGCAGGATGCCTCTGGCTGAGGCGTCCAGCCCGGGCAGCGGGGACCCGCAGCTGCAGCGGCCCCACGATCGTGGGCTTCGCTTTAGGCCCAGGCAAGGGACCCCTAGCTCCCGGGACTGCCAGCTTCGACCATGCCCAGCTCCCATCGCTGGCTCCACCCCTACTTCCTGCTATCACTGGCCAGGGCGGCAAAGGCACCTGATTCTCCGATCATGGCTGGGGGGCAGGGCAAAGGCGGCCCCAGGGCCGCCTTTGCCCTGCCCCCCAGCTCTTAGCTCCCCCCTGGGTTTCCGATCACTGTCAGTAACAGGGGGCTTCTTCCTACTTTCCCTTTCGCCTCCCTGCATTGTGCCTACATATGCAAATTAACCGCCATCTTGTTGGCAGTTAACTGCCAATCTTAGTTGGCAGTTAATTTGCATATAGCCCTGATTAGCCAATGAAAAGGGTATCGTCGTACGCCAATTACCATTTTTCTCTTTTATTAGTGTTGACTAGAGGCCCGGTGCACAAAAATTTGTGCACTCGGCGGGGAGGGGGGTCCCTCAGCCTGGCCTGTGCCCTCTCGCAGTCTGGGACCCCTCGGGAGATAACGACCTGCTGGCTTAGGCCTGCTCCCGGGTGGCAGAGGGCAGGCCCAATCCCTAGGTGCAGCCCATGGTTGGGCTCAGAGCAGGGCCGATTGGGGAGTTGGGGCGCCGCCCCCTGTCATGCACAGAGCAGGGCAGATTGGGAGGTTGCGATGCCACCCTCAGTCATGCTCAGGGTAGGGCCGATGGGGGTTTGGGGCACCGCCCCCTGTCACACTCAATGCAGGGTCGATGGGGAGGTTGCAGCGCCACCCCCTGTCACACACAGAGCAGGGCCCATCAGGGGGGTTGGAGCTCTGTACCCTGTCACGCACAGAGCAGGGCCCATCAGGGGGTAGGGGCGCCGCCCTCTATCACCCACAAAGCAGGGCTGATCAGGGGGTTGGGGCACTGCCACTGTCACACTCAGGGCAGTGCCGATGGGGAGGTTATGGCTCTACCCCATCACACACAGAGCAGGGCCCGTGGGCGGGGGGAGGTTGGGGCGCCGCACCCTGTCACACACAGAGCCGCAGGGCGATCCGGGGGTTGGGGAGCTCCCCCCTATCAGGCACAGAGCAGGGCTGATCAGGGGGTTGGGGCGCCTTCCCCTGTCACGAACAGAACAGGGCGGATAGGGAGGTTGTGGCCCCGCCCCCTGTCACACACAGAGCTGCAGGGTGATCAGGGGGTTTGGGCGCTGCCCCCTGTCACACTGATCCTGGTGCCGGGAGGCCTCTCAGCTCCACTGTTCCCGGTGCTGGGAGGCCTCGCGGCTTTGCTGATCCCGGTGCTGGGAGGCATATTACCCTTTTACTATATAGGATAGAGGTCCGGTGCATGGGTGGGTACCGGCTGGTTTGCCCTGAAGGGTGTCCTGGATCAGGGTGGGGGTCCCCACTGGGGTGCGTGGCCAGCCTTGGTGAGGGGATGATGGCTGTTTGCAGCTGGTCACACACCCTTCAGGGTGGGGGTCCCCACTGGGGTGCCTGGCCAGTCTGGGTGAGGGGCTGAGGGCTGTTTTCAGGCTGGCGGGTGACTGAAGCTCCCAACTGCTTTTTTTTTTTTTTTTTTTTTTATTCTGGGCCAGCTTTAGCTCTGGCTCCAGCTCTGAGGCCTCTGTTGCTGAAAGCAGGTATCTGGTTTGTTTGGGTTCTATAATAGGAACACTGTATCAACTCCAGCTCTGAGATCCCGGTGTGCTGAAAGCAGGTTTCTGGGGTTTTGTTTAGCTTCTATATTTGTAACAATGTTTGAAACTGCAAGCTCAGAGGCCGGCAAGGCAGGTGGGGAACGTTGGTTTCCTCCGTCACTGAAGCAAGCAAGCCTCATGTTCGCTTCAAGCTGCCTGGCTGCTGGCCGCCATCTTGGCTGGCAGTTAATTTGCATATCTCGCTGATTAGCCAATGGGAAGGGTAGCGGACGTACGCTAATTACCATGTTTCTCTTTTATTAGATCGGATAGATAGATTTATTTTCAATTTTCAGTCTGTGACTCATTGATAAGTCACAATTAGCAAAGTTTTTGTTGTTGCTGTTTTTTGCTAATCCTCACCCAAGGATATTTTCCCATTGATTATTAGAGAGAGTGGAAGGGAGAGGGAGAGACAGAGAGAGAGAGAGCAACATAGATGTGAGAAAGACACATTGATTGGTTGCTTTCTGCACATGCCCTGACCAGAGCCAGGGATTAATCCTGCAACCATGGTACATGCCCTTGACCAGAATCAAACCCGGGACCCTTCAGTCTGAGGTCTGATGTGAACATGAGGATTGCTGAACAGTACTTAGCAGCACTGTGTGTTTTAAAAAGTGTATATGTGTAGAAAATCATTGCTAATGCAACTCTTTGGAGGATTGGGAAAGGAAACTCTTTGGAGGACTGCTCTTAGCAGGACCATAGGGCATTTGTGGCGGGGGAAGAGACTCTGGTGGTATGAGGCTTATTTGAGGACCATCCTATTTAATAAAAGGGTAATATGCAAATTGACCCTAACAGCAGAACAACTGGGAATGACTGGTCACTATGACACACACTGACCACCATGGGGCAGACGCTCAATGCAGGAGCTGCCCCCTGGTGGTCAGTGTGCTCCCACAGGGGGAGCTCTGCTCAGCCACAAGCAAGTACTGGCTGCCAGTACAGCGGTAGTGGTGGAGCCTCTCCCGCCTCCTCAGCAGCGCTAAGGATGTCAGACTGCAGCTTAGGCCCGCTCCCCGCTGGCAAGTGGACATCCCCCGAAGGCTCCTGGGCTGCCAGAGAGATGTCTGACTGCCAGCTTAGGCCCAATCCGCCGGGGAGGGGGCCTAAGCCAGCAGGTGGACATATCCCGAGGGGTCCCAGACTGTGAGAGGGCACAGGCCGGGCTGAGGGACCCCCCTGAGTGCCTAAATTTTTGTGCACCAGGCCTCTAGTATAAAATAAGAAGATTAGGACTTTTTGGACAAATAGATTGCCATAAAGCACACTAATGTAGATAAGTCTGGATGATGGCTTTTTCATTATTGAAGATAAACTTAAAATGGTTGCTTCCCCCACCCCACACATTAATTCATTGAGGGAGATGGGGGACAGTGCAGTTCATTGGGAGGATACTTTGCCCAGATGGATGGGCCCTCTTTGATTTTAATAGGAATATTTATTGGAGTCTCAGTCTTTTGCTTATTATTACTTGATGTCACCAGAGTTGTTCAACTTGTTCTACTTGTGTCCTCATTAACTGAAGCAATTTTTGAACATAGTAATTTGACGGTATTCCTTCAATCTTAATCCAAAAAAAAACCTGCAAATAAATATTAGAACTTTACTAAAAGGTTAGTTTTTCACAGTGATATGGGAGTGGCAATTCTGAAACTCTTAAAGGATTGAGCAAATTGAGCAAGTGAGCAAATGAGCAAATGATGATTCTCACTGTTGGAGAAGGGAGATACACATATGGAAAAGGAAGAATCCTTTCATATAGGATTGGAATTGCAGATGTCAATATGAAATCATTGCTTTTAGTAAGTGTTCACATGTACATATTTCTTTTTAAAAATATATATTTTTATTGATTTCAGGAGGGAAGGGAGAGAGATAGAAACATCGATGATGAGAGAGAATCATTGATTGGCTGCCTCCTGCACACCGCCTACTGGGGATCAAGCCCGAAACCTGGGCATGTGCCCTGACTGGGAATCAAACCGTGACCTCCTGTTTTGTTTTTTTTTAAGAATTTTTTTTAATATTTTATTGCTTTCAGAGAGGAAGGGAGAGAGAGAGAGAGAGAGAGAGAGAGAGAGAGAGAGAGAGAGCGAGAGAGAGAGAGAGAGAGAGAGAGAGATATGATGAGAATCATTGAACAGCCTGCCTCCTGCACGCCCCACACTGGGGATCGAGCCCACACCCCTGGCATGTGCCCTTGACCAGAATTGAACCTAGGACCCTGCAGTCCAAAGGCCGACACTCTATCCACTGAGCCAAACCGGCTAGGCCTAGGGCAACCTCCTGGTTTATAGGTCAATGCTCAACCACTGAGCCACACTGACTGGGCCATATTTCTTAGTTTCAGTCTAATAGTAATGAATATATCCTGAGTCCAGATCTGAGTCAGTACCATTCTCTACTTAATGAAACCAGGGCTCCTTGAAGAAATGGCTGAGTCCTGGGCTGGGGTAGGGAAAGTCAAGATGAGCCTGGAACTTTTTATTGTACCAGAAAGTAAGGGAGTGCTAAGATAATAGGATATGTCTAAGGGTCAGTCATCTTGTAGCTCTCACTGCTTAAATTTGTGACAGTTTGAGCATTAAAATGATGATGGGAATGGATTTTTTTTCACTCCTCACCAGAGGATATTTTTTCCATTGATTTTTAGAGAGAGTGGAAGGAAGGGAGGGAGAGGGAGAGAGGAAGAGAGAGAGGGAGAGGGAGAGGGAGGGAGAGAGGGGGAGAGAGAGAGAGAGAAACATTGTGAGAGACATGTTGATTAGTTGCCTTCTGTACACACCCCAACCAGGGTCGAGAATTGAACCTGCAACCCAGGTATGTGCCCTTGACTGGGAAACGAACCCATGACCCTTTCGTGCGCAGGCTGCCCCTCTAACCACTGAATTACACTAGCCAGGGTTGGATTTTTAACCCAATTACTAAAATAAGAGTTATGCCCAGCCAGCATGGCTCAGTGGTTGAGCATGACCTATGAACCAGGAGGTCATGGTTCAATTCCTGGTTGAGGCACATGCCCGAGTTGCAGCTCAATCCCCAGTAGGGGGTGTGCAGGAGGTAGCTGATCAATGATTCTGTCTCATCATTGATGTTTCTATCTCTCTTTCCCTGTCCCTTTCTCTCTGAAATCAATAAAAATATATTTTAAAAAAGAATAAAAGAACAGTTATGAGTTCATAATGATAATAAATACATAAATAAATTAGAAAGGAGGGAAAAGCATTTCCACAATAGAATGCCAACCACTTGGCAATCATAGTAATAGCATGCATGGGTGAGAATAATAAATATATGCTATACTTATTGGGCGAAACCTAATTACCCACAAGAAATTTATTTTTTTTTCAAAATATATTTTATTGATTTTTTACAGAGAAGAAGGGAGAGAGATAGAGAGTTAGAAACATGGATGAGAGAGAAACATCGATCAGCTGCCTCCTGCACATCTCCCACTGGAGATGTGCCCGCAACCCAGGTACATGCCCTTGACCGGAATCGAACCTGGGACCCCTCAGTCCGCAGGCCGACGCTCTATCCACTGAGCCAAACCGGCTTCGGCACCCACAAGAAATTTATATAGGCTTAGTTTCTTCCCCCAAATTCTTAATTGCAGAGAGAAAAATAGTAAATTTATAGTCGAGAAACCTGGCAGGGTGTTGGGGGGAGACCTAACCCAAGTGATCATTGTTAACATCAGCAATAGGATTTTACATCACTTCCTCCTGATCTATGTGATACACGGCGGATAATTTTCCCAGATGGATGGCAAATTATCACACAGTGTCATGTGTGATACTCCTGCCCAAATCAACACAAACATTAAACTGAACTTAATGAGGGAAGATCAGACAAACCAATGAATGATGGAAATTATTTTTAAAAATTAGATTGAATGTACTCTTAAAAAAATGACCATGTTATGAAAGACAAAGGAAAGCTGAAGACCTCTTCCAGATTAAAGGAGTCTAATGAGACATGACAACTACGTGTAAGTGTGATCCTGGATTAGATCCCGACCTGGAAAAGAAACCATTATACATCATTTGGACAACAGGCAAAATTTGAGTATGGACTGTATTACATAATATTGTAGCAATGCTAAATTTCCTGATTTTTATATTTGTATTGTGGTTATGTAATATAATATCCACTGAAGTATTTAGAAATATCCACTGAAGTATTTAGAGATCAATGGACACAATGTTTGCAACTTTCTCCAAGTGGTTGAGAAAAAATATGTGTGGGCACACACACACACACACACACACACACACACAAGTGTACAAATATAGCAAAATGTTAACTGTGGGGCGCGGGTAAGGTGTTTTGGCCAGGTTTAAGCCTCGGACTAATGAAAGGACAGGGTCCTCTCATTGCCACGTGCAAGTCCCAGCTGGAGGGCAGGGCCCTCCCAGCACAATTATAACCAACGGCTGTGGTTGTAAGCTTGAACCTATGGTCCAAACACGTGGCCCCACGTGCCTTGTGCTAGAGTTCAGGTGCTTGAATATAGTTGAGTAGCGTTGGAGCTCACGAGTATGCTGTAAACAACGTGATCTCGCCCCTACTTTGCCTCATGGCATCTGCTATAAAATAAAGACACGGCTTGTGGGCACTGTCATTGTCTCCTCATCAGGGAGGCAGCGTCCCACCGAGACCCAGCTATTATTCTCTTGTCTGTCTTTCCTTAATCCTTTCGCCCCCCTCCCCAACCCCTCCCCTCCGGATCACCCTTGGTCGTGCTGGCGTGGCACAGTTAACAGTTGGGGCACATGGGTGAAGGATATAGGAGTTCTTTGTACTATTCTTGTTCCTTTTCTCTAAGCTTAAAATTATTTTGAAAAATTTTGTTTTTTAATTTCCTTCTGGTTCCTTCTTTGATACTTAAAAAATGTATTTCCCCTCTCCCTCCCACTTGCCATCTGAGGTCCTTATTAGGTAAGAGTTTGTGTAATCTCACTCTTTACAATTGAGATGTCCTGGGGGTGGGGGCGGATGGGAATTGGTATCACTTACAATGGGGGTGAAATGACTAGGGCTCCAGCCTTTTGAGCAGGTGAAGAGGAAATGCTGCTGTGTTTTGTTGCAGGGTCTGTACCAACTAAAGGGCTGTGATTTGGGGTCTGCCCCACCTCCCTTGTCCTGGAGGGAAAGGGAAGCATTTTAGTCCCAGGAATCTTATCATTATTTCATCTTAATTTGGTCATTGGTAACTGAGAGGAAAGGAGGAAATCACAGAGGTAGAAAGAGGGATGTGTATCCATTCTTAAACGGCCAGGCCATGCAAATGTGTGTGGGATCTCTAATATAGATGGATCTATCAAGCTAACCTGAGACCATTTTCATATTTAAACTAGAGGCCCGGTGCACGAAATTTGTGTACTCAGGTGGGGGTTCCCCAGCCTGGCCTGTGCCCTCTCACAGTGCAGGAGACTTGTGATTGATCTCCCCAAAGAGGTAAGTCCTGCCCAACCATCTGGGGCTACTCGATGGATTGCCCCAAAGAGGTAGGCCAGAGCTGGGGGACCCCACGCTGTGGGACCCTGGCCTCACCGTGCAGAGCCAGAGCTGCGGGGATCCGCCTTCAAGGCTCCCTGCGCACGCAGCCTCGCCCACCCGCACACACCCGTTGCGCATGCAGCCTCCTGGTGATGGATTGTTATGGCCTGAGGGCATCACGGTGTGAGGGCATCACGGTGTGAGGGCGTGACAACCACATAGGCTTTCATTAGTATAGATGCTTTGCATTGGACTACTGCGTGGTTAAATTTCTTTAATTTCCAGAATGATGCTTGTACAATACAAAAAAGCAGCCCAGTCCCCACATCCTTTGCTACAATTCCAGAATTTATAATAGACAACTGGATATTCCAATCCAGAGATTAGGTACAGATTTCACAATTACAAAGAACCAAATATCAGCAACTCCCTCAAAGGACATTCACCAAAGGAGCAAAGCAGAGGCAGGAACATTGACAAAGTGCTTTAACCAAAAACTGTACTGAAAAGAGATTGCTTAACAAGCCATCAAATTCACAGCCAAAGAGAAACACGGTGTTAGCGACATAGCAGCATCCAGTAGGTAACTAGTCAAACAAAGCTGTACACAGTTTATCATAGAAGAATTTGGGAGTCAGAGGGCATAGAAGGTCAAAGATTTGAAGTTAGCACACCCTACCCACCACCAGGTTCCTGCCGTTTACCATTGGGCCTTCATTCTGAGGACCCCACCAGAGGCCCATGCTAGTGCCCTCTAGTAGTTTGGGCATTTATTTATTTATTTATTTATTTTGGTCTATGTCAAAGGGCATAGGTAGTCTGCAAAACTTACTGACTCCAAAAGGGGGTCCTAATATCTGGGACAGGAGAAGATTTGACCTTGGGTAGTAGGCACACAGTGTAATAAACAGATCTTATAACATAGAAATCCACGCCTGAAATCTATATGTTCATGTTGACCAATGTCACCCCAATAAATTTTTAAAAAGCCAGTGATAAGGAAGCATAGGCCTCTCCATTAATTTGACGTATGATGACCAAAAAGTCCCAGGTTATTGTGGAGTGTGAAAGTGTACCTTCCTCTCCGCCACCCGTCCCCACTTCGAGTTCTGCATTCTTTTGTTTGAACTGGCTTGTTTCTCTTATCTCTCTGTGAACAGTGAATGCCCAACGTGGGCTTAAAGTGCTGTTATTCTGGAGGGATTTTCATTTTTCTCGGGAACCCAAAGCCTTAACCTAAAAAACCCAACTGCTTATCTAGAGCTGGTGGAGCAGGTTTGCTCATGAAGTTACACCCTGTTAGCATCACATAGGCCGGGGAGCGTCTCTCCTGGAGAACTGAGCCAATTAAGAGTCTCTAGCAAATTCGTGGCAGGTGTCAACCTGCCCTCACAAAGGCTCAGCAGCTACATCACTTTCAAGATGTTACACCTCAATATTGGGTCCCTATAAGGCTGGAGGGGCGCCCTGGGCTTCTGCTGCCCTGGAGCATTCTTGGGACTTTGTAAGAGGCAGGCTTGCTCTTCAGGTGTGAGGTGTATGTAGCTGTCCTATGCCCAAGTACATGCCTAATTCCCAGGATAACTAAGCCAGCTATTTTTACATCTCCTTAACAAAGGAGGTTAAGAAAGAACTGGCCTATATTCAGTGAAATGAAGTCTAGAGATTTTTAAACACACTGCAGATACAGTCAACAGGTTAAATAAGGAGACCCGTCGGGCTCATCTTTAAACTTCTCCTCAGAACTGCACTGTTGCCTTCTTTGTGGATCTTTAATTATTTGCACTATTTTATAGTTTCAATTTCTTGCACATTGGTTTATTTTCAAAATTATCAAAGAAACATCTTAGATTCAGTTTGTTTATGCACACAGATTTCAATTAAATTTGGATTTGAATAATCCTGATACTCTAATGCAGTGGTTCTCAACCTTGGCTGCACATTAGAATCACCTGGGAATCTTTTTAAAATCCTGATTTCTGGGCCCCATCCTCCAAAAATTCTGTTTCTTTGTTATGGGGTGGGGCCACAACATTAGTAACAAAGAAACAGAATTTCCGGAGGAGGAGGCCCAGAAAATCAGGATTTTAAAAAGATTCCCAGGTGATTCTAATGTGCAGCCAAGGTTGAGAACCACTGCTGTATGTTATGTAGATATAACTGACATATTTTCATACATTATTATGACCTACATTTTGCTTTTTTAAAGCCTCGTCTTTCCTTTTTAATGGCCATGGCCAGCTTCAGTGGACTCAACTGTACTTTTCTGGACGTCTCATCTTTGACCATGAATTTGGAGAGGAATGAATAAGTAAGTCATTTCTGAACCATGATTCAAGGACCTATTAAAAAAAAGTAATAAAACCTTTCCCCTGCTGTCTCTCCACTTTTGGCTGGAGGCTCCACAATGACCTGCTGTGCCTGGGTGTGAACTGGGGTCTGTGTGAACTGAGGGAAATTGGGGGCCTGCTAAAGACCAAGGAATAAGTTCAAAATCATGGGGTGAAACCAAATTTGTTTTCCACAATTTGCCTCAGGTTTGCCTTTCAAAGAGATTAGAAATTAAGACCGCTGAAAACAGTTTAAGAGAACCCTGAGGAATAGCCTGGAGAAGATCTTTAATCAGTGAAGGACTGTGTTACAACTCGTCTTCCTAAGAACAGAACATGAATAAATGGGTTTACATGGGCACAAAATAGAATGCACAATATTTGTTAAGAAAAAAAAGGGAAAATCCCTACTGGTAAAACCTAAAATAAGTGACTGGAGACTGGACCATATTTATTAGCAGAATAGAGTCCCCTCTCTAGGACCGGGTGTGATCAGGTTTCAGGGCCTTCCAGACGCAGGATTCTGAAAGGAAGGATGGGCACCAGCTTGAGTTCAATGGATACCAGGAATTGGCATCAGCTGTAAAAGGGACTAGCAAGAGCTTTGCTCAGGTGTAGGGACAGGAAAACATACCACGGCACAGAACACATAACAGCTGTATAATAAATACCTTGTAAATAAATACTGATCGGTTTATAAAGAAAGCCTTAGAAGCCAGTTGAATACCACTCTTGTTGACAGGTAACACTGACTTACAGTCCCCTGGTTCTCACTGACACAAGACAACTTCATAGACACATACACACTGCACAAAAGTCTATGACATGTTTCCGCAGGGGAGACGTTTCCAACTGGTCCCTGCTGTTCCCCACAGAAGGTTAGACAAAAGTCCCCTCGGTCACTGTCCGCCGCGACCCAGCATGCCTCCCGCCTGAGAAGCCACGAGCCCATTCACTTCGATGGCAAACGCCTGTGACATCCGGCGACCTTAGTCGCAGACAGGAATACTTCAATGGACAGCAGGTGTGGCAGGTGTGGCTCCTTTCTTTGGGCAACAGACCTCAAGCCTTTACAAGGTTCCCAGGGACTTGCAGAGACAGATGTCTTTTTTGAACATCAACAAACGGGAATCAGGAAGTGGATGATGGTCATTCTTTTGAGGGGAGTTGTTAACTTTTCAGGGGAGCTTGCTGTTCCCCTGCCAGAACAATTTCTCTTCCACTTTTTTCTTTTTCCATCGGCAGAGAAGCAGCATCTTAAAGGTCTTCCGGAAGGTTCTGTTGCAGAGGGCATAGCAAATGGGGTTGACAGTGCTGTTCACGTAGCACAACCAGTAGCCCAAGTGCCACAGGGTGACGGGGACGCACTTGTCACAGAAGGTGGAAACCAGGACCATGATGTTATAAGGGGTCCACGTGATGATGAAGGCCAGGAGGATGGCACTCAAGGTCTGGGCTGCTTTCCTCTCTTTGACAAGGACCATTCTCTTTCGTTTGGTTATTTGATGGCTGAGGTTGGGATCCAGGCCTTTCGTGGAAGGGTCCTTGGACACTGGGGAGGAGCAGGGCATGATTTTCACCTTGCGGCAGCCGTTGTTGGTCTCCTGGGTCCCATCTGCTTTCACCACCAATCGGAACTTATAGGCCACACATTTCTGACTCTTGGATCTATGAGCAGCTGCTGGAGACAGGAAGTATTTTGGGGTGTCGTAGTCATTTTTTTCAGCTTGACCTTTCGCAAAAGTTTCCTTGCTCTCTTCAGTACTGAAGTCTTCCTGCGGGCTTTCCTTGGCCTGACTCTTGTAGACCACCTGGAAGACAGGGTCAGCGGTGGGCTTGTCCTCATCCTCTGAGGAGGGACAGCTGCTGCAGGTAGTGAGCTGCTCAGCTTTGTCCCACTCAGTGCTTGGGCCGGAGGCTTGGGACGGCTTCCCAGGGGTGCTCCTGCGGGAGGATGACCAGGAAGCGTGGCTCCGTTCCCTCTGGGCCAGCGTGGGCCGCGGGCAGCCAAAGCAGCTGAGCAGAGCCTTGTGAGCTGGCTTTCTCTTCTCAGTTTCAGCTACAGAGTCAGAGCCCTGGAGGTCAGCCAGGTCCTTGGTCCGCTTCTCTGTTTCCCGGTAGATTCGGCAGTAGAGAATGGTCATGACGGAAACAGGAATGTAGAAGGCAGCAATGGCGGTGCCGAAAGTGATGGTGGGCTCAGAGAGGAACTGGATCTGGCACTCATCTGGAGGCACCGTTCGCTCCCCCACCAAGTACTGCCAGCAGAGGATCGCTGGGGCCCAGAGGATGAAGGAGATCAGCCAGGCCAAGCCAATCATGATGCCAGCCCTCTTTGGGGTACGCTTGGCCCGATACGTCAGGGGTCTTGTGATGGAAAAGTAACGGTCAAAACTGATCACCAGAAGGTTCATGACAGAAGCGTTGCTGGCCACGTAGTCCAGTGCCAGCCAAAGGTCACAGGCCAGACTCCCGAGAGCCCAGCGTCCCATGAGGATGTAGGTGGTATAGAGATTCATGGAGAAGACCCCAATGATGAGATCTGCGCAGGCTAAGCTGAGCAGGTAATAGTTGTTAACCGTCTTCAGCTGACTATTGACTTTGAAGGAGATCATGACTAAGACGTTGCCCACAGTGGTGATCAGGCTGACCACAGCAGTCACAGCTGCAATGGTGATGACTTCCCACAACCCATGGCGTTCCAAAGGCTGGTGATTCACTGGGGTGCCATTGACAGTAGTGGCATTGTGGTAAGGTTCTCCTTCCATCCTGGTGGGGGAGTTTACATTAGGAGTAAGTCAGGTTCTATAC
This sequence comes from Myotis daubentonii, assembly GCF_963259705.1. Lineage (NCBI taxonomy): Eukaryota > Metazoa > Chordata > Mammalia > Chiroptera > Vespertilionidae > Myotis > Myotis daubentonii. Next base: position 73,936,259 of record NC_081840.1, on the reverse strand, counting down.
TGTTCTCTTTCGTATCTAACACCTCTTCTGGGACAGTATCTGGAAGAGAGGGAAATACATTATCTCCGCTTGCCAGCATGAATTTCTTTCCCACTCATTGTTTAGAACTTCTAACAAAATACTCAATGTGGTCCCATACACATTTGGGGCAAGATGCTAAAATAAAATTTTTAAAGTTTTTTTAAAATTCTCACCCTAGATTGATTGATTGATTGATTTTTGAGAGAGAGCAAGAAAGAGCTAGAGAGGAAGAGAAAGAGAGAGAAAGAGAGAGAGAGGGAGAGAGAAACAGTGGTGTGAGAAACATCAATTGCTTCCCATATGTGCCCCAACTTGCAACCTTTTAGTGGACATAAGGACACTCTAATCAACTGAACCACCTAGTCAGAGCAAATCTCTAAGGTTTTGAACTTTTTTATAAGGGCATCATCCCTTTGCTTATGATTAATGCCTGAGTGCCTTTCATGTTCAGGAAGCTGCTGCCCTCTTGTGGTTCTGAAAGGCAATTTTAAAAAACGAACTGGGAGGATGAGAGCAATGGAAAAGGAAAGAGAATTGAATTGTTGGGGAGTATTAATGAGGAGAAAGCAGGTGACATTGTTACTTTCTACTGCAATAGCCTTAAGGTCAGACACTTTTTAAGCTCCTGGTGATAAGTATTTAGCCTATCGTGCACTGGAGAAAAAGACAAGTTATATCAACTCTATAGTCCAATTATTTAGATTATTGAGTTTAATTATAGATTCAGATATTAAACATTATTGAGGCATTGTTGTGAGCCAAGACTGTATTACAAAACCTCACCCTGACTTAGTGCACAAACTCCCAGTGGGTGCCTGGTTTTCATTGCGAGGGTTTGAAATTTGCCTCATGTGCTGAAGATGGTGACCCTCCCTTGGGCTATTTGCAATGTCATATAAATGTTTTAAAATATCTTTAAAAAATTTTTTAATTTATTTTTTCTTTTTAAGATAATTTTTAAATTATAGTTGACATACAATATTATATTAATTTCAGGTATACAACAGTGATTAGACATTTATAAAACTTATGAAGTGATCACCCTGATTAATCTAGTACCCATTTAACACCATACATAGTTATTACAATATTATTGACTATATTCCCTATGCTGTACTTTATTTATTTTATATTTGCATGGTTTAAAATTTTTTTAATTGAATTTTTTTGGGGTGACATTGGTTAATAAAATCATTGGTACAAATCTATAATACATCATCTGTATATTGTATTATGTGTTCACCACCCAAATATCTTTTTATTTATTTATTTATTGTTAATTCTCACCCAAGAATATTTTTTCTATTGACTTTTAAAGAGAGTGGAAGGGAGGAAAGGAGAAAGGGAGGGAGGGAGGGTAGAAAGGAGAGAGGGAAAGAGATAGAGATAGAGACAGAGAGAGAGAAACATTGATGTGAGAGAGATACATCGATTGGTTATTTCCGGAACTCACCCTGACCGGGCTGGGATTGAATCTGCAACCCTTAACCCAGAGTCAAACCCGGGACCTTCAGTGCATGGACCAATGTTCTAACCATTGAACAACCATTGAGCAACACCTGGACCCTTCTGCTCAGGGCCAAATATCTTTTTAAAATCTGACTATAAAGTAATATGCTCTTTGTAAAAGTTGAAGCAATGTCCAAATGTATAACTTAGAAAACAAAAGTCTCCTCTAGTTCCGACTTTCAGTACTAACAGGTTAGTGTATATTTTGACAGGTTTTCTTTATGCATATACTAACCAACATTTAAATACAGTTATTTTTAAGTGGTTGAATTTTCTTTTTTTAAAAAAATATATTTTATTGATTTTTCACAGAGAGGAAGGGAGAGAGATAGAAAGTTAGAAACATCAATGAGAGAGAAAGATCGATCAGCTGCCTCCTGCACATCTCCCACTGGGGATGTGCCTACAACCCAGGTACATGCCCTTGACCGGAATCGAACCCAGGACCCTTGAGTCCACAGGCCAACGCTCTATCCACTGAGCCAAACCGGTTTCAGCTGAATTTTCTTTAAGTGGGTAAATTTTTAATGTTCACACTCTGAATGTGTTTTTTTTTTTTGTAAGTGGCTTTTTATTTCTGAATGTTGTTTTTTACTTAAATCATTACAGACTTCTTTTGCATCAGTAAGTAAGTCTTTGGGATCAAAGAAATATTTTTTTGCATTATTTCACTTAATGGATATACTATAATTTATTTAATCAACTCCCCATTGATAAATTCCAAATCTAAAAAGAAAATTTTATTTTCTAGTTTACAAATTTATGTACCTGATAAAAGCTTCAATGGTTACAAATGGGAAAACAGTAAAAGATAGGTCTTCCTCCCACCTCTGACCTCCATACTCTCTATGACCCCTTTTCCAGAGGTAACCAGTTACCATTTTTTTTAAGCTTTTTTTTTAATGTCTTTTTATTGATTTCAGAGAAGAAGGAAGAGAGAGAGAGATAAACATCAATGATGAGAGGGAATCATTGACTGGCTGTCTCCTGCATGCCCCCTATAGGGGATGGAGCCTGCAACCCGGGCATGAGCCCTTGACTAGAATCGAATCTGGGACCCTTCAGTCCACAGGCTGACGCTCTATCCACTGAGCCAAACCAGCTAGGGCCAGTTACCATTTCTTATTTTCCTTCCAAACAATAATGTGTGCATATAATATATATTTGATGATATATGAAAATAGCATTACAAAATTCCAGGCACCATGGCATGATGATAGGAAGCAGAGAGAGAAGGCTTTTTGATGGCCCTCAGAGCGTACTATGTGGCAATACCTGCTCTGCCTACTGGTCGGTTTTGACTTCTTTAGTAACAGTAATTGATATAAAGATGACAAATTCATGAAAGGCTATATATTTTTTTGTTTTATATTTTAAACTGTATCTTTAGATTTTTTAAAAAAATATATTTTATTGATTTTTTTACAGAGAGGAAGGGAGAGGAGGGATAGAGAGTTAGAAACATCGATGAGAGAGAAACATCGATCAGCTGCCTCCTGCACACCCCCTACTGGGGATGTGCCCACAACCAAGGTATAGGCCCTTGACCAGAATCGAACCTGGGACCCTTTAGTCTGCAGGCCGACGCTCTATCCACTGAACCAAACAGTTAGGGCTCTTTAGATTTTTAAAATCTCAAATTCAATATGGCACTGAAGATATTGTCTTGTAACAGAATCCAGATTCCCCCACCTTCCTCATCTTACACCCTTCTCTTTCACATCCCGACCAATGCAGTTCAATTTACCTATGAAATATTTCTCTTATTGGTCCCTTTCCATTCCTGCTGCTACCACACTGGTCCAGTCTCCTGTTATTTTATACCAATAACTTCTTGGTATCACCAACATCCAAAAGCTGGCAAAGTAAATCCCAAGTGCCAGGTCACCAGACACAGACTCACCAGAACCTGAAAAGAACAAAGTTACTTTATACCCTACAATTATCTGGGCAAATGCCATCGCAGACTGTCTTCCAGTTGTCAGTACTAAGCTGTGAAGTGCAAGAATTTCCTTCCTTCTTTCCTTCTTTCCTTCCTTCCTTCCTTCCTTCCTTCCTTCCTTCCTTCCTTCCTTCCTTCCTTCCTTCCTTCCTTCCTTCCCCTTTACTCCCTCCCTCCCTCCCTCTCCCTCCCACTCTCTCCCTCCTTTCAGTCAATATTTATTGACTGTCTATTATGTGATAGACTCTAATGCCAGGGATACTATGGACAAGACCCTAGTGGGGGTATAGATAAATATCTGGGGGTTGGTTCTGCATGCCATAGGGCACATGTGAAGGGCATCTAACCCAGTCAAGTGATGGTGGGGAAAACACACCCTGAGGAAAAAATTTCCAAGCCAAGACTTGAAACATAAATGGGCTTTAGCTAGGCAACAAGGGTGGGATGGAGTTGGGGAAGAATGTTTAGGCCTCACAAGGGAAGAGCTTGTTTGTAAGCCCAGAGGCAAAAGGAGGCATCGAGTACTAGGAAGCCTGAGATGTGAGAGGTGAGCCTAGAGTGGTTGAGGGTGGGGTGAGGAGGGACAGGAGTGGACCTGAGAGACAAGTCTGCTTTCTGGGAGAACTGTGTCAGCTATTTCCAGACTCCCCACCTGCTCTGAAGGTGGTCCCAACATCCATAGTGCTGGGGAGACATAATAAAATGAACTGAGAAACCAAGATGGCGGCACAGGTAAACACCGGAGATTGCTGCCTCGAACAACCACTTCAAAAATACAACTGAAAGCCGAAATGGACATCATCCAGAACCACAGGAAGGCTGGCTGAGTGGAAAGTCCACAACTAGAAGGAAAGAGAAAAGCATACTGAGACTCAGAGGAGGCGCAGTGCTGAAGTAAAATACTAAGGTGCTGAGTGCATGCGGAGCGGGCTGGTGGCTAAGGGCATGGTTGTCATTTTTAATCGGGAGGGAGTCTCAGGCTCTGAGCTCCAGTTCCGGGCGAGTCTCTAGGGACCCAGACTCATACGGGAGAAGCAGGACTGTCTGGCAGCGGTCGGAATTCTCCGAGGGGCTTGCAGCAATTACCGGGACACTGAGAAGCAGAGCCTCTGAGGGCAAGACTGAGAGCAGCCATAGCTGCTAGCCCCACCCTGTTGATCCCATGGGACCCGCCCTGCCCAAGCCCTGCTGGGAGGCTTTTGCTGGATAGCCTCAGGCAAAGGCTAGATTAGCACCTCCCTAGAGAGCCAGGAAGCCCAGAGGTCAGAGTGGGACCATCCAGTTTGAAGCTCCGTGGAAACATAAAGGACACACTCAGGGGGCAGACTCAGTGAGCACCAAAGCCCCATTGAAGCAAGTCTTGCCCCAGAGGGGTGTCTCCAGCACAGTTCTCCCACTGCAGACACAGCTGATTCTTACAGCCAATTGGCCTGGAGGCCAATTCCTCCCAGTGATACCTACAACAATCAAGGCTTAACTACAACAAGACTGTGCACAAAGCCCACAAGTGGGTGCACCAAGAGTGTCCTCCTCAGGTAACTGGGGAGGCTGAACCACTGGGCCCTCCAGGACACTTAGCACAGAAAACCACTGTATCAACACAGGGAAGCATAAAAATGTGGAGACAAAGAAAAAGGGCACAAATGACAGAAATGGAGGAAAGCAAACTACTGGATATAGAGTTCAAAACCACACTTTTAAGGCCTTTCAATAATTTTCTAGAAACTGCCGATAAACTTAATGAGATCTACAAGAAATCTAATGAGACCTTCGATGTTGTGATAAAGAACCAACTAGAAATTAAGCATACACTGACTGAAATAAAGAATATTATACAGACTCCCAACAGCAGACTAGAGGATTGCAAGAATCAAGTCAACAATTTGAAATATGAAGAAGCAAAAAACACCCAACCAGAAAAGCAAAGTGAAAAAAGAATCCAAAAATACGAAGATAGCTTAAGGAGCCTCTGGGACAGCTTCAAGCATACCAACATCAGAATTATAGGGGTGCGAGAAGAAGAGAGAGAGCAAGATATTGAAAACCTATTTGGAGAAATAATGACAGAAAACTTCCCCTACCTGGTGAAAGAAATAGACTTACAAGTCCAGAAAGCACAGAGAACCCCAAACAAAAGGAATCCAAAGAGGACCACACCAAGACACATCATAATTAAAATGCCAAGAGCAAAAGACAAAGAGAGAATCTTAAAAGCAGCAAGAGAAAGACAGTCAGTTACCTACAAGGGAGTACCCATATGACTGTCAGCTGATTTCTCAACAGAAACTATGCAGGCCAGAAGGGAGTGGCAAGAAATATTCAAGGTGATGAATGCCAAGAACCTACAACCAAGATTACTTTATCCAGCAAAGCTATCATTCAGAATTGAAGGTCAGACAAAGAGCTTCACAGATAAGAAAAAGCTAAAGGAGTTCATCACCACCAAACCAGTATTAAATGAAATGCTGAAAGGTATCCTTTAAGAAGAGGAAGAAGAAAAAAAAGGTAAAGATACAAATTTTGAACAACAAATACACATCTATCAACAAGTGAATCTGAAAATCAAGTGAATAATCTGATGAACAGAATGAACTGGTGATTATAATAGAATCAGGGGCATAGAAAGGGAGTGGACTGACTATTCTTGGGCGGGGGTGGGGGTGGGGGGGAAAGGGGTGTGGGAGATGCGGGAAGAGACTGAACAAAAATTGTGAACCTATGGATGAGGACAGTGGGTGGGGAGTGAGGGTGGAGGGTGGGGCGGGAACTGGGTGGAGGGGAGTTATGGGGGGAAAAAAGAGGAACAAATGTAATAATCTGAACAATAAAGATTTAATTAAAAAAATAAAATGAACTGACTGCTTGATGAGTTGTTCTAATCAAGTCTTCAAAATAGAAATAATTGGTGTTTTGGAAGATTTAATTACCACTTAATTTTAGTGAGCAATTTATAACAGATAAATTGAGTGCATATCCTCTCTGACCTGATGTTTTATTTGCAAAAATAAGGAAATTGGACTATATAATCTAAGATGCCTACATTTCTATGGTTTTGTATTTTACATAATGTGATGGTTAATTGTATTTGTTGACTTGATTAGGCTATGGTACCCAGTTGCTTGGTCAAACAGCCATGTAGATGTTGCTGTGAAGGCATTTTTTAGATGTGAATAACATTTAAGTCAGTAGGCTTCAGGTAAAGCAGATTAGCCTTCAAAATGTGGGTGAGCCGCATCCCATCAGTTGAAGGCCATAAGGGAAAAGACGGAGGTTCGCCAAAGAGGAAGGAATTCTGCCTCCAGACTCAAGACTATGGCACTGAGTCCTGCTGGAATTTCTAGCCCTCTGTCTTGCACTGCACATTTCAGACTTGCTAGCCCCCAGTTGTATGAACCTATTCTTTGAAAATTTCTTCCTCTTTCTATCTCTCTCTCTGATAAGCAGAATAAACACGTTGATACATGGAAGAGCAGCTCATTTAGAGTGGCAACATCATCTCATAATTATTCAACTGAACCTGGCATTGGGTGCTTCAGGTTCAAATCACAGCTTTGAGCTATGACTTTCAGCATATTACTTAACCTCTCTAAATTTCAGACTCACATTTTTAAAGTGGGGATAATAAAGAGTCATTACCTCACAGGAATATTTTAAGGATTAAATGAGATAATCCATGTTAAGTGTTTCTCAAAGTGCCTGACACGGTAATATTCATTATAGAGCAGCAAGCAATCTGGCAGGAAGGACATCAGGAATGGATGTGGGAATGGACCGGAGGCATGGTCTATTAGGGGACAATTGGGATGAGACAATGAGGCAGTACTCTGGTGTTTGAGATACTGGCTGTTTGAGATACTTTGTGGTGCAAGTGATATGTTTCCCTTTAGTTTGTGTAGCTGGTGTTCTTCTAGGGGCAGAGCAAATTGTTCCCAACCAGCAAAACAGAATAACAGGCTAACACAGTCTTCCTCAAAGTCTGCTCATTAAGACTATTTCAAGATGCTTGATTGAAAAAAAAAATGGTTCCATGGTCAGTAAGTTGAGAAAATGCCATATCCTATATAATAAAAGCATAATATGCAAATTGACTGAATGGTGGCACAACCGGTTGGCGGGAGGCGGGGCTGGCGAGCAGGCGGCGCCAGGCCAGCCAAGGCAAGTGCAAGGGGGGCGGGTTTGGGTGGGGGGAAGATGGCGATAGGGGGGGCAGCAGTGACCAGCGGCTCCTGCACGCCCCCTACTGGGGATCGAGCCCCTAACCCCCAACTGGGAATCAAACCGTCATGGGTTGATGCTCAACCACTGAGTAACATTGGCCAGACTCAGATAACTTTTATTACAGCATATTGTCATGTTGTTTTATTGTTATTGTCTAATTTTATTATTTATTTATTTAAATCCTCATCTGAGGGTATTTTTCCACTGATTTTTAGAGAGAGTGGAAGAAAGAGGGAAAGACAGAGAGGAATATCAGTGTGAGAGGAACATGTCGATTAGTTGCCTCCTGCACACACCCCGACCAAGGCCGGGGCAGGGGATGAGCCTGCAACTGAGGTACATGCCCTTGACAGGAATCGAACCAGGGACCCTAGGGTCCAAGGGCCGAAGCTCTCTACCCGCTGAGTCAAACCAGCTAGGGCTATTGTTGTCTAATTTATAAATTAAACTTTATCTTAGGTCTGTAGATACAGTGTATAGGGTTCAGTACTATCCCCAGTTTCAGGCCTTTGCTGGGGTCTGGAACACATCCCTGTTCATAAGGGGGACAACTGAGCGGTAGAGGCTGGGATCCTCTTAAACACTAAAGCACAGGACAAGCTACCACCACAAAAAATGATCTATCTCTAAATATGCCCAAGTTAAGAAACTCTTGATTTGTGCTGATGTCTGGCACGAGGTTTATATGTGGATGTTCACCTTGATGAGAGCCTAAATCTGTGGTGTGCAGGAAACTTAACAACCTGTTTCTGCCTCCACCCCCAACAAAGCTGATGGGCAGAAATTTGCCAATTTCTGTGGTGTAACAGTTTCCACTGTGGCCCATTTCAAGATATCAGCTTTATGTCACTGACCATAGAATTAGGAAGAGACAATGTACCAAACCATTATCAGTTCTGGCCACACAAGGGGGACAGGTTGTCCACTGGATTCTTTTTTTTTTTTTTTTTATGTCCACTGGATTCTTAAAAAATATTGATATCCATCTGTATCTCCTGTTAGCTCCTTTATGGTGTGCAGAGAAAAGGATACAATTCTTTCTACTCTTCTCATTTTCCTGTTGTTTTAGTCTTTCTCTAGAGGTAGGATTACTTAATTTGAGTTTAACATGGGAATGAATAACTTAATCCTGAATGCATGGTAAGTCTTAATGTTACAAGTAGAGACAAGGGGGCCAAAAGTGGGGGAGGGGAAATAGAGCCTGGAGGAATAAATAAAAAGGGAAAGGCTGGAGAAGTGTAGGGAGGGAAAGAATAAGAAAAAAAAAAAATCTAATCTAATAATAGACAAACAGGATAATTGACCGTACCTTCGCTACGCCTCCCATTGGCTAATCAGCACGATATGCAAATTAACCGCCAACAAAGATGGCGGCTAATTTGCATACATAGGCTCCAAGCTGCGGAGCGAAGACTGAAGGCGAGCTGGAGCAGTGAAGACGGAAGACAGAAGGCGGCTCCAGCCAGAGCAAAGGCCTGGGTCCCGAGTGCCGGAGGAAAACCGGTGCCCGCAGCCAGAGGAAGGGCAGGCCTATTGCACGAATCTCTTCATGCAGTAGGCCTCTAGTGTAGAAATAAGTGTCTACTGTTAAGAAAAAAAAAAAAAGCAGCAACACAGAAAAATGCAGAATTAAAAAATACTATTATCCTGCCCTGCTAGCGTAGCTCAGTGGTTGAGCATCGACCTATGAACCAGGAGGTCATGGTTCGATTCCAGGCCAGGGCACATGCCCAGGTTGCGGACTCCATCCCCAGTGGGGGGCATGCAGGAGGCAGCCAATCAATTATTCTCTCTCACCATTGATGTTTCTCTCTCTCTCTCCCTCTCCCTTCCTCTCTGAAATCAATAGAAATATATTTAAAAAAATACTATTATCCTGACATTCTCTCCTGCATTCCCTCTCTTGACTAATGGCATCAACTACTTGGTCATTCAAGCTAGAAACCTGGGCATCAATCCTAACTTCTCATCTCCCTGACCTTCCCATTTACAATTGGACACGAAGTCCTGTTAATTCTTCCATCTCCTTTCTGTCCCTATTATCTGCCTCCTTGGCGCTCAACTTAATTCAGGCCCTATTTGTGGCCTGCATTTCCCCAATGATTTCCAAATGCCTTTGCCTAGAATTCTAATTCTCCTCCACAGAATATCAATCGGGCAAACTCCTGCTCAACCCTCAGGCCCTGGCTTAAGGGTCTATTTCTCATGAAGCCTTGGGCAACTACTCACTTAGATGTAGGTTAAATTTTCCTCCCCTGGGCCTTCACCTTGATCCACTCACTGTACTCAGCACACGACTGCAATCATCTGTTTACAGCAGTATTTTTCTTGTGGGAAGTGAGCTATTTGAGGGCAGACAATGTTTTTTTGTTTGTTTGTTTTGTTTTGTTTTAATCTTCAGGACCTAGCACTGTGCCTGACACTGAGTAGACAACTAAAACAATGAATAGTGTTACATTTGTGTGTGTGTGTTTATTTTTTAATCCAGAAAAGACTGGAGAGGAAAAAAACACTTATTTTGCAACACTGATTGGATGATGGACATTTTAAGTCCCTGGTTTTATTTCATGTGGTTTCTGTAATACAAAGTTAAAAATGACTCCCACGTGCCCTTATAACTAATCGCCCTTCTTCCCCTTGGTTAAAAATATAGACTGATCCATAAAATGGACTACTATTTAGGTATAAAAGAAACCGAACATTAAATAATGAGTCTCAAAAAATTTCTGCTGAATAAGTGAAAACTCGAATAGGCTGCGGTGAGAGAGAATGCTAGTTCCCGGTTGCCCAGCCGTGTTACTAGGCTTGTTTCCTCACATGCAAATGCGGGTAACGGGCTGTAGCGGGGCCTCACGCTCCGGTGCTAAGAGTGAGGACAGCGGTTACTCTGCAGGCTTCCTCTTGGGGACTCCCTCTCCCGGCTCCTGGCTGCAGGCTGCAGTCCGCACCCACCTCTCCCCAGAGACCCACCCCCTTTCCCTCCACCCACTTTGAACCCCGAGTTTAGTCCATTTACAATTATATTCATTCTTAATAATCAGGAGATTAAACTGCAAAAGTAGTTTTATGCAAATACACCCATATTTGTGTGTGTGTGTATATATACTTTTTTACAAAAACGAGTTTATATTATACAAGCTGTTCCATAACCTGCCCTTTCACTGTCCCTCCCCCACTCCCACCCCGTCCCCGCTGTGGCTCCCCCTGGTCGCGCCTTCCTCGGAGCCCCCGGCCCTCCCCGAGCCCGGCTCCCGCCCCGCCGGCCCGGCCCGAGCCGCCCCGCCCCCGCCCCGGGCTCCGTCCCGGCCCGCACGCCGCGCTGCCGCCACCAGCCCCTCGCGGCAGCTTCCGGTGGGGCGCGGCGTCTCCGCGTGGCCCGGCCCCGGGCGCTCAGCACCGCCGGCCGCGGCCAGATGCAGGCGGACCGCGGAGCTCGGGGCGGCCACGGACGCCGGCCCGGCCGCGACCGGCCCGGCGGAGATCGCGACCGCGAGAGGGCGGGGGCCGCGGCGGCGGCGGCGAGAGGCGGCGGCGGGGACGGAGGCGGCCGCCGGGGCCGCGGCCGGGGTTTCCGCGGCGGCCGTGGACGAGGCGCCCCGCGGGGCGGACGCCGGGAGCAGGGAGGCCGGGGCGCCGGAGGCAGAGCGCCGGTAAGAGGCGATGGTTGGGGGAGTCGGGACCGGGCTGGTGGGGTCCGGGTCGCGAGCCAAGAGCCGTGACTGGCGTCCTGGGCGCGCGCGCGCGGGGTTGGCGGCGGCGCCTGCGCGGGGCGGGACGGGGCGCGCACGTGGTGCCTCCGTGGGTGCGCCTCTCGCCCTGGACTCAGTCCGTGGTCCTCGCCGCCGGCCCAACGGGTCCCGGGACCATAGTGCAGAACCCAGGGCCCGAGGCGGTGTCGGGGCTCTAGCCTCGGGGGCCGGTTGGGTTCGGTGGGTGTCTGTGAGTGGGTGGGAGTGAGGCCAGGGCGTGGTCTCCAGGACTTAACGCTTGGGCAGCCTTACCTACAGGGAGACGTTCCTGCTATTAGGAGAGAAGGGGTTTTTAAATTTATTTTTAGTCTGTGGTGTTCACTGTGCTATGCCTGGCACACAGTAGGCACATAATAAATGTTTATAGAATGAAATAATGGCCCGGATGGACTGGACTCGTACTACTTGGGGATGGGATCAGATGCATAATTCTCTCTCTTTTTTTAAAGTGGGGCCTTGACTTATGAGTTTAATTCCTTCCGAGACCGAGCTCGTTAACTCAAATTACTCTCAATGCAAAAAATCGGCGGAGAGACAGCTGGTATCTCAAAAAACTCGTTAGTCAGGACACTCGTAAGTCAAGGCCCCACTGTAGTTCTCTTTTAATATATATATGTAGGAATCAGGCCACTGGCCTTTGTCTTTTTGCATTTTCAATCAAGTGTTTCAGCAATCAGGGCTGAATTTTAATAGCGATGTGATCGGTCTGTCAACATAACACATTCATAAGGAAAGTTCTTAGAGATCACAGCAGGGAATGATATGGACAAACTGCTACTCTACTGATATCCCAGCTAAAGGAGTTAGATTACTGTCTTTTTGTGAGCTGTTCTGCTGTTATTTTAACATTTATAGTACAAAACTGCCTTTATGTTTTGAATTCTCATGTGCATAGGTAAAAACAATTTCTGTATTGAGGCAAAATTTCCTATAACTGAATTACTTGCTATATCTTCAGGGCACAGTAGGTAAGACGTCCCTGAAGATAGTTGTATACAGAAATACAGAGTTGGAAAAAGATTTCAAGTGTAACATACTTAACCTTGTTGAGATCAAGGTAGGTAAAAAGTAAAATATGAGTGAGGTATGAAGAAATACTTAGTGCCAGGTTATCAGGGAATGAGGGAAACTCAGGCCAATTTAGTGTGCACATGTTACCTTTATAACAACATTACTTATATATACATACTAGAGGCCCGGTGCACACAAATTTGTGCACTGGGGCGGGGGGGGGGGGGGGAGGGAGGGTCCCTCAGCCCGGCCTGTGCCCTCTCGCAGTCTGGGACCCCTCGGGAGATAACGACCTGCTGGCTTAGGCCTGCTCCCAGGTGGCAGAGGGCAGGCTCAGTCCCTAGGTGCAGCCCCTGCTCGGGCTCAGAGCAGAGCTGATTGGGGAGTTGGGGCACCGCCCCCTGTCATGCACAGAGCAGGGTGGATCGGGAGGTTGTGATGCCACCCTCAGTCACACTCAGGGTAGGGCCGATTGGGGGGTTGGGGCACCGCCCCCTGTCACACTCAAGGCAGGGTCGATGGGGAGGTTGCGGCGCCACTCCCTGTCACACACAGAGCAGGGCTCATCAGGGGGTTGGGGCACTGCCCCCTGTCATTCACAGAGCAGGGCCCATCAAGGGGATTGGGGCTCCGTACCCTGTCACGCACAGAGCAGGGTCGATCAGGGGGTTGGGGAGCTCCCCCGTCACGCACAGAGCAGGGCCGATCAGGGGGTTGAGGAACTCCTCCCTGTCACAGAGTAGGGCCGATAGGGGAGTTGGGGCACCGCCCCCTGTCACACACAGCAGGGCGGATCAGGGGGTTGGGGCGCCGCCCTCTATCACCCACAGAGCAGGGCTGATCAGGGGGTTGGGGTGCTGCCACTGTCACACTCAGGGCAGGGCCGATGGGGAGGTTATGACTCTACCCCGTCACACACAGAGCAGGGCCCATGGGGGGGGGGGGGTTGGGGCGCCGCACCCTGTCACACACAGAGCCGCAGGGCAATCAGGGGGTTTGGGCGCTGCCCCCTGTCACACTGATCCCGGTGCTGGGAGGCCTCGTGGCTCTGCTGATCCCGGTGCTGGGAGGCATATTACCCTTTTACTATATAGGATAGAGGCCTGGTGCACGGGTGGGGGCCTGCTGGTTTGCCCTGAAGGGTGTCCTGGATCAGGGTGGGGGTCCCCACTGGGGTGCCTGGCCAGCCTGGGTGAGGGGATGATGGCTGTTTGCAGCTGGTCACACACCCTTCAGGGTGGGGGTCCCCACTGGGGTGCCTGGCCAGTCTGGGTGAGGGGCTGAGGGCTGTTTTCAGGCTGGCAGGTGACTGAAGCTCCCAACCTCTCCTTTTTTTCTTTTTTCTTTTTTTTATTCTGGGCCAGCTTTAGCTCTGGCTCCAGCTCTGAGGCCTCTGCTGCTGAAAGCAGGTATCTGGTTTGTTTGGGTTCTATAATTGAAACACTGTATCAACTCCAGCTCTGAGATCCCAGCTGGCTGAAATCAGGTTTCTGGGGTTTTGTTTAGCTTCTATATTTGTAACAATGTTTGAAACTGCAAGCTCAGAGGCCGGCAAGGCAGGTGGGTAACGTTGGTTTCCTCCGTCACTGAAGCAAGCAAGCCTCATGTTAGCTTCAAGCTGCCTGGCTGCTGGCCACTATCTTGGCTGGCAGTTAATTTGCATATCTCGCTGATTAGCCAATGGGAAGTGTAGCGGACGTACGGCTAATTACCATGTTTCTCTTCTATTAGATAGGATAACTTTATATAACTATAATAACTTTATTTTTAAAGCAGCTTAAAGTTATTTAAACAACTTTATGTATACGTATATATGTAACATCTTCAATTTGACAGGTTAACAGACTTGCCTACTATCATAGCTGGTGGCAGAGCTGGGATTTATACTGAGTTGCCCTGGACTCCACTACATTTTATCTCTTAATATTGTGAACCAATCACCACTTTACTGAGAACAAAGTAGGCACTCCTTGTCTACAGGGATCATGTTTTAACTAGAGGCCTGGTGCACTCCCGCCACTGCACTCGCCCAGCTTCTGGCTGAGCAGCGCTCCCCCTGTGGGAGTGCACTGACCACCAGGGCACAGCTGAGCGTCTGCCCCCTGCTGGTCAGTCTGTGTCATAGCTTTGGGCCGAAACTGGCTCTCTGATATCTCCTGAGGGGTCCCAGATTGCAAGAGGGTGCAGGCCAGGCCGAGGGACCCCACCCGTGCATGATCGGGGCCAGGGAGGGACATGGGAGGTTGGCCGGCCAGGGAGGGACTGCGGAAGGGCTCCAGAGTGTGTCCAGCCCATCTCACTCAGTTCCAATCGGTCGGACCCCAGCAGCAAGCTAACCTACCGGTTGGAGAGTCAGCGTCTGCCCCCTGGTTGTCAGTGCACATCATAGCGAGCAGTTGAACAGCCTTAGCATATCATTAGCATATTATGCTTTGATTGGTTGAACAGCCAAACAGATGACCAGACACTTAGCATATTGGGCTTTTATTATATAGGGTAGAAATTGTAGTAATGGTTCTTTTGGGACTTACTGAAGTGTCTGGTGCAAAGGCCTTTAATAACAACTGTCTCTGCCTCGTTAAAGTGAGTGAATGAAGGTGCTTCTGTTGTATTTATCTGTGTTGAACTAAATTGAGTAAAACGACGGTCTATCATTTCGAGCAGTGGTTCTCAACCTGGCTGCACATTAGAATCACCTGGGAATCTTTTTAAAATCCTGATTTCTGGGCCTCATCATCCAGAAATTCTGTTTCTTTGTTATGGGGTGGGGCCACAACAATAGTAACAAAGAAACAGAATCTCTGGAGGATGAGGCCCAGAAATCAGGATTTTTTTTTTAAAAAAAATATATTTTATTGATTTTTTACAGAGAGGAAGGGAGAGAGATAGAGAGTTAGAAACATCGATCAGCTGCCTCCTACACACTCCCTGCTGGGTATGTGCCTGCAACCAAGGTACATGCCCTTGACCGGAATCGAACCTGGGACCCTTGAGTCCGCAGGCCAATACTCTATTCACTGAGCCAAACCAGTTAGGGCAGAAATCAGGATTTTAAAAAGATTCCCAGGTGATTCTAATGTGCAGCCAAAGTTGAGAACCACTGATTTAGAGGATGAATAATATTCTTTTCATTTATGCTAATATTGTAACCCTTTCTGTTAAAGTTTTGGGCTTTATCTTTTGTGGAATGGTTTTTAAAATTCCGTCTTATATTTTCTTTTAGGAGTTTCTCACTTCACAGTTTGATTCAATGTGTTAGTGTATGTGAATGTGTGGCACAGTGCCTGGGGCATAAATAACAGTTGCAGCCCCTACCACTTCTACCACTGTTACCACCACCATTGTATTTTTGGGGGTGGAGGTGGAGGATGGGGTGGAGGAAAAAGCACTGGCATGCTCCCAGGAGGGACCGTGCCCCACCATCGTGTTTTTAGGCAAAGCTGGCTGAAGAGAAGTGGGAAAGATTATTCCTTCATTTTGGTTTGGGTTAGTGACCTGTAAGGTCCCTTCCACTTTCAGATTCTGAAGTACTGTTCACATTTAGGCTTGCTAACAATAACATTATTGGTGTCTAAAGATTAAATGGGACAAGATGGATGGCCTACCTGAGACCTTCTTGTTCTCACATCTTATGGTGCATTTGTGCCAAAAATGGAGATTAATTGCAATGATCAGAAAGAAAAAAATCATAATAGAGTTTTAGCTATGTAAGGACCAGGTGCCTAACTCTGGATTTTAGGACTGTTTTCATACAGCCTTTGCTTTCTGTTTTAGACCCACCACGGCAGATACATGGCTTGTAAATGGAAAACAAGACAAAATAAAACTAGATAAAAAGACTTCTAGATACATAATACTCCAAGGTAACTTAGTTGAATACATAGCCTCTGCGAGTCTCTTGCTCCTAAATCAGTCCTTCTGCAGATGGTATGAACCCAAAGCCTGCAGAGTATGAGAAAGCATCCTATCTAATAATAGACAAACATGGTAATTGACCGTACCTTCACTACACCCCCCATAGACTAATCAGCGAGATATGCAAATTAACCACCAACAAAGATGGTTAATTTGCATCATTAGGCGTGAAGCTGCGGAGCGAAGACTGAAGGCGGCTCCGGCTGGAGCAGCGAAGGCCTGGGTCCCAGGTGCCAGAGGAAAACCGGTGCCGGCAGCCAGGGGAAGGGAAGGCCTATTGCACGAATCTTTTCATGCAACAGGCCTCTAGTCCTATATAATAAAAGCCTAATATGCTAAATGTCTGGTCATCCAGTCATCTGTTCAGCCAATCAAAGCATAATATGCTGCCCTAACTGGTTTGGCTCAGGGGATAGCGCGTCGGTCTGCAGACTGAAAGGTCCCAGGTTCGATTCTGGTCAAGGGTATGGACCTTGGTTGCGGGCACATCCCCAGTAGAAGGTGTGCAGAAGGCAGCTGATCGATGTTTCTCTCTCATCGATGTTTCTAACTCTCTATCCCTTTCCCTTCTTCTCTGAAAAAAATCAATAAAATATATTTTTTAAAAAAAGCATAATATGCTAATGTTATGCTAAAGATGCTCAACAGCTCATTATGTTGTGCACTGACCACAAGGGGGCAGACAGTCAACTGGTCTACCAGTTGCTATGATGTGCACTGACCACCAGGGGGCAGACGCTCTGACCAGTAGGTTAGCTTGCTGCTAGGGTCCTGCCGATCAGGACTGAGCAAGATGGGCTGGACATGCCCTGGAGCCCTCCTGTGGTCCTTCCCTGGATGGACAACCTCCCGTGTCCCTCCCCAGCCCCAATCATGCACTGGAGGGGTCCCTCGGCCTGGCCTGCACCCTCTTGCAATCTGGGACCTCTCGGGAGATGTTGGAGAGCCGGTTTTGGCCCGATCCTGCAGGCCAGGCCGGGGGACCCCACTGGTGCATGAATTCATGCACTAGGCCTCTAGTATATCATAAGACTAATTATCTTCATTGAATACCTACTGGGAGCATGAGGTACTTGATGCAATGTATACTTAAAATTTTTTTTATTAAAAAAACCCCCACAAAAAAACCAGATACTGGGGTTTGTTAGTATTATATTCATCTTTTTGATGAGTTATTAGCAAGGAGAAAGTCAAGGCCTATTGGCTTTCTTTGGAATTTCCCCCCTCTCTTTTCCACCTTATAGTTAATGATAGTAACTCACAATTATTGAGCACTTGGTATGAGATGAGAAAACTTAGGCACAGCTAAGTAACTCACAGTTAGGAGAGGTTAAATAATTTATCCTTTACCATTCAGCCAGCGAATTGCAAAGCCTGGATTCAACCCAGGCATTTTGGTTTGAGGACCTGTGCTTTCAATGGCTAACCTAACGTGCCTCTGGAGTGACTTTGAGATTTGAAAAGGGGGATGTGTGGAGGACTGTTGAGTGATGCTTTTCACATACCTGTTTTTTCCCCCTGATGTTTCGATATGGTTATAAGGCTTTAAGGTAATACTGATACCATCTTTAGTTATTGTGGATGTCAGAT
Organism: Myotis daubentonii; assembly: GCF_963259705.1. Classification (NCBI taxonomy): domain Eukaryota; kingdom Metazoa; phylum Chordata; class Mammalia; order Chiroptera; family Vespertilionidae; genus Myotis; species Myotis daubentonii. The sequence continues at coordinate 73,918,304 of NC_081840.1, read as the reverse complement.
CTTAGCTTTCTTGCTCCATATCTATATGGCAGCTGCTTTTAATCATCTATAATAATAAAAGGGTAATATGCTAATTAGACCGGACATCCTTCCAGATGTCATTCTAGATGTCCTTCCTGATGAAGCCGGGGCTGGAGGGAAGCCAGCCAGGGTCCTGGGTACCTGCGGGCAGCCGGAGGGAAGCAGCCCGGGTCCCGGGTGCCTGCCAGTGACTGGAGGAGGGAAGCAGCCTGGGTCCTGGGTGCCTGCGGGTGACTGGAGGAGGGAAGCTGCCTGGGTCCTGGGTGCCTGCCGGTGACTGGAGGAGGGAAGCAGCCCGGGTCCCGGGTGCCTGCGGGTGACTGGAGGAGGGAAGCAGCCCGGGTCCCGGGTGCCTGCCGGTGACTGGAGGAGGGAAGCAGCCTGGGTCCTGGGTGCCTGCTGGCGGCCAGAGGAGGGAAGCCTGGGTCCTGGGTGCTGGAGGGAAGCCTGTGCCGGCAGCTGGGGGAAGGAAGGCCTACTCTTCCAGAAATTTCGTGCATGGGGCCTCTAATCTGTATATATAAAAGCCTAAGCAACTGAATGACCGGTCGACCAGCTGCTATGATGTGCACTGACCACCAGGTGGCAGATGCTCAATGCAGGAGCTGCCCCCTGGTGGTCAGTGTGCTCCCACAGAGGGAGTGCCGCTCAGCCAACAACAGGCACCAGACGCAGGGCTCATGGCTGGCTGCCGCAGCCTGGAGACCACAGTGGAGTGGCAGCGAGCCTACCGAGTGGCAGTGGCGGCAGCAGGTGCAGCGGGGCGGGGATAAGCAGGAGTGGCAGGCAATAGCGGCAGGCGGCATTGGACTGCCGGTTTCAGCCTGATCCCTGCAGGCTACGCCAAGGGACCCCACCAGTGCACGAATCCATGCACTGGGCCTCTAGTGTTTTAATAATTTACTAGAGGCCTGGTGCATGAAATTTGTGCATTCGGTGGGTGTCCTTCAGCCGGGCCTGCACCCTCTCACAGTCTGAGAGCTCTCGGGGGAAGTCTGACTGCTGTGGAGATGGGAGCGGCTCCCGCCACTGCCGCTGCACTTGCCAGCTGTGAGCTTGGCTTCTGGCTGAGCAGCGCTCCCCCTGTGGGAGCTCACTGACCACTAGGGGGCAGCTCCTGTGTTGAGCGGGATCAGGCTGAAACCGGTTCTCCAACATCCCCCAAGGGGTCCTGGATTGTGAGAGTGTGCAGGCCAGGCCGAGGGATCCCACCGGTGCATGATCAGGGACATAGGAGGTTGGCCAGCTGGGGAGGGACCGCGGGAGGGCTCCAGGTCGTGTCCTGCCTGTCTTGCTGAGTACCAATCGGCCGGACCCCAGCAGCAAGCTAACCTACTGGTCGGAGTGTCTGCCCCCTGGTGGTCAGTGCACATCATGGTGACTGGTCGACTCTCTGTCCCCTGGTGGTCAGTGCACATCATAGTGAGTGGTTGAGTGGCTTTAGCATATCATTAGTATATTATGCTTTGATTGGTTGAATGGATGACCGACATTTAGCATATTAGGCTTTTATTATTATAGGATGTCTAATAAAAGATAAGGTAGCTATTTATAGCTGCATTAAGAAAGGTAGTAATTCGAGGCATTTTTTCCTGACCAAACTTTTGCTTTGCAAACAATAGTGTAAACCCTTTGCCTGAGGATTTGACATTTGACATTTTTATTGCTACCATTTCACTCAGTAAAAGGAATCTCTGACTTTGATGTTCAAGTTTACTATGAACCTGGAAGAAGACAGATGTCAAATCAAACTTGCTGGCAGGTTTCTAAGGCACTTGCCCCTTCATTGTTGCTGGAAGGAGTCACCCTTAGAGTGTCAGACAGAGATTAAAAGCTCAAACTAAATGGCAACCTCTAGACTGACTTACTCTCCTTCCTTCCTCCCTTCCTTCCTTCCTTCCTTCCTTCCTTCCTTCCTTCCTTCCTTCCTCCCTCCCTCCCTCCCTCCCTCCCTCCCTCCCTCCCTCCCTCCCTCCCTCCCTCCCTCCCTCCCTCTCTCTCTCTCTCTCTCTCTCTCTCTCTCTCTCTCTTTCTTTCTTTCTTTCTTTCTTTTTAAAGAAAGAATGAAGTACTTTTGGTTAAAAGCTGAATGTGCTTAAGTATCCCTCCAAAATTGCTTTAAGATTAGCTCTTCAAAACCCATGAAATTGACTCTCCTGTTGTAAACTGCTGCTCAGACACTGTAATGTTTTGGCATCCTTATCCTTTCTAGTGTGTACCATTTTGAGGTTTGTTTTTCTGACCATCATTTCACTTACATATTTCCATTATTTTAAAAAAATATATATTTTTATTGATTTTTTACAGAGAGGAAGGGAGAGGGATAGAGGGTTAGAAAAGTCGATGAGAGAGAAACATTGATCAGCTGCCTCCTGCACACCCCCTACTGGGGATCAAGCATGCAACCAAGCCCTTGACCGGAATCGAACCCAGGACCTTTCAGTCCATGGCCTGACACTCTATCCACTGAGCCAAACCGGTCAGGGCCATATTTCCATTATTGATACAGCTAACTGGTTCTTAAAACTTTCTGCTTGTATTCTGCCTGAACTATTTTTGATAAGTTATGTATGATGCTGTACTTTAACATTTCTATCTAACATTTTAAGTCAATGGTTCAGATAGTTTCAGAATATAAAATTTCCAGCACATTGTATATATATAGACATATTAAAAGGAACCATCACATCATTGCTATTATATAGTCACCATCGTTCATTTAAGAATCACATTCAACTCTTTACCAGTGAGAAGATTTACATTATTCCTTATTCCTTTTAACTTGTGTTTTTTAAAAACTTTATCTTTATTATTGAAAGTATCATAGATGTCTCCTTGCTCCCTCCCCCCACACTGATCTCCTCTACCCTGCCCCCGCCCCCCCAGACCTTCACCACACTATTGTCTGTGTCCATGGGTTATGCATATATGCACATAATTAGCTTGTGTTTTAATTCTGCATCTCCTATGGATCTTGATTCAATGTAATATACAGAGTGGGGCAAAAGTAGGTTTACAGTTGTGAATATGGAAAATAACTGATCAATAAACTAGAGGCCTGGTGCATGAAATTCATGCACAGGGAGCGGGGCGGGAGGTGTCTTTCAGCCCAGCCTGTACCCTCTCCAATCTTGGACATCCCTCTCACAATCTAGGACTGCTGGCTCCTAACCACTCGCCTGCCTGCCTGCCTGATTGCCCCTAACTGCTCCCCTGCCGGCCTGATTGATGCCTAACTGCTCCCCTGTTGGCATGATCGTCCCCAACTGCCCTCCCCTGCTGGCCCGATTGCTTCCAACTGCCCTTCCCTGCTGGCCTGATCGACCCCAACTGCCTTCCCCTACAGGGCTAGGGGACTGGGGGACTCCAGCTGGATGAGGCAGGGCTGAGGGGACTGGGGAACTCAGGCTGGATGAGGCAGGGCTAAGGGGACTGGGCGCTGCCATCTGGTGGCTGTGGGCACTGCCATCTTGTGAGGGCATGGCAATCAACTAGCATATTCCCTCTATTGGCTGTCGGTGCAGCCATCTTGTGAGGTGTGATGGTCAATTAGCATATTCCCTCTTTATTAGATAGGATGATAACAATATAAAAATCAACTTTTTCATACTCATAACTGTAAACCTACTTTTTCCCTACCCTGTATTTTTTAGCTCAAAAATATTTTAGTGATCACCTTTTCTGCTTCTCTGTAACAAGTTTTGATTAAAAACATGTTTTATAACCTTAGATATACTTTTTTTCTTTATATTGAGTTAAGAATACATTGATTAATATACAGTTTATTTTGAATAGCAATTATTACACATAAAGGTAATTTTATTATAAATGTTCTTATTTTCCCTAATGAATTTACTAAGGTATCCATAGATGAATATTACTTATTGCCTGGATGAGACAGAATTCAGTGTCAGTTGTTTTCCTAATTTTTGTTTTTATCGATGTAAGCACTGAAAAACATGGGTAGATGGTAATGGTTGGAGTTTCATTATATGTGTCACTCCATTCTTTGAGTACCTTTCTAATTATAGGCCAAAATAATTATTATAAAAAATGTTAATGATCTGTCAGCTGTCAACTGGATTAGGCTCTCCTTCAATTTTGTTGAGAGCAGGGAATTGGAAATTATCTTGTTACTCGGTCTTTAGAATTATACTCTCTCAACATCTGTCCCTATATTTAAAATGACCTCTTTGCTTGGGGACTCAGGGAACACACCATAGTCAGAGAGAGAATGGCTGAGAAGGGTTTTTTTTTTTTTCGGGGGGTGGGTCTGGGGGAGGTTTGGGCTATGCACCATTTGCAGACTATGCTTTCCAGGTATTTGTCATTCTTAACAGTCACAGTCTCTGCTTGGATGGAAAATGGCAAGCTCTTAATTTGAGACCACCAGGCTGTGGTTCCTGGAGAATTAGGTCCTAACCCGCTGCTGCTTTTTCCTGTGATTATTTCCCACCGTACTGGGCAGCTGGCCTCCAAAGAGGTCGGGTAGCTCATTTGCTCCTAACCGCACCACAGCGCAACTTTCTAGCCTTTTTTAGAAATTAAGTTATTGTAATGGTGTTTTCTATTCACATGGCACTGTTCCCAGATGCACTTTGAAATAACAAAGGAAGAATTAAAGACCATACCGACACAATTATTTCTATTCTATAGAAGCTACCGATTAACTTATCGGGGCATTAGATTCATTCCTTTTGAAATTTCATTTTCTTTTGTTAGAAGCCATATGCGTGGTGTGTGTGTGTGTGTGTGTGTGTGTGTGTGTGTGTGTTGAGGTGCCAAGAGTAAAGGCTTTATGCTTTGTATTTTCTTTTGGATGCAAATCAACATTTTGGTTTTGCCTGAAAAAGGAGCACTGGATAGATATATGTTATAGATATTTCACTTTTGAGTGGATTTTGTCAGAGGATGTTAAAAAAAATACAAACCGATGTGCTTAATTGTATCCTGATGTTGCTAGGATGATGTTTTTAGAATTTGACCAACCTGATGTCGGTCAGCCTTAACTTGCTAAAAAGACAATTTTTGTAAAGAACACCGCTCCCAGGGATGCTTTCCCTACCGGCCATTGGTATGTGCACCCAGGATGAAAATGAAAAACTACATAGGAGACTGAGAGTTACCTGTTGTACACCTACAGTCCTACATTTGTGTCCTCTTGCTATTAAGTACTGATATAAATATATTTGATCCCTATGTTTTTTATAAAATACTAGGGGCCCGGTGCACGAAATTCGTGCACTGGGTGTGTGTGGGGGGGAGTGTCCTTCAGCCCAGCCTGCCCCCTCTCACATACTGGGAGCCCTCAGGCGTTGACCCCCATCATCCTCCAATCGCAAGATCGGCCCCTTGCCCAGGCCTGACGCCTCTGGCCTAGGCGTCCGGCCCAGGCAGCGGGGACCTGCAGTGGCAGCGGGGGGGCGCCGCGATCACACCGGCTCCGCCCCTGCCCCTGCAGGATGCCTCTGGCTGAGGCGTCTGGCCGGGCAGCGGGGACCCGCAGCTGCAGCGGCCCCACGATCGTGGGCTTCGCTTTAGGCCCAAGCAAGGGACCCCTAGCTCCTGGGACTGCCAGCTTCGACCGTGTCCAGCTCCCATCACTGGCTCCACCCCTACTTCCTGCTATCACTGGCCAGGGCAGAAAAGGCACCTGATTCTCTGATCATGGCTGGGGGGCAGGGCAAAGGCGGCTCTTAGCTCCCCCCTGGGTTTCCAATCACTGTCAGTGGCAGGGGGTTTCTTCCTGCTTTCCCTTTCGCCTCCCTGTATTGTGCCTACATATGCAAATTAACTGCCATCTTGTTGGCAGTTAACTGCCAATCTTAGTTGGCAGTTAATTTGCATATAGCCCTGATTAGCCAATTGAAAGGGTAGCTCGTACGCCAATTACCATTTTTCTCTTTTATTAGTGTTGATGTTTTTATTGATTTTAGAGAGAGGAAGGGAGAGGGAGAGAGAGACAGAGAAAGAAACATGGATGAGAGAAACATCACATCCATCAGCTGCCTCCTGCACGCCCCAACTGGGGATTGAGCCTATAATCCAGGCATGTGACCTGTGGGGGAATCCAACTGGTGACCTTTTGGTGGACAGGTCGATGCTCAGCCTCTGAGCTACACCAGCCAGTGCTGATTCCTATTTCTTTAACACCAAGTCAAACTTATGTTGTAGGATAGTAAACACATTAAAAAAAAATCAATTTCAGAGAGGAAGAGAGGGGGAGAGATATAGAAACATCAATGATGAGAGAGAATCATTGATTGGCTGCCTCCTGCATGCCCTACTGGAGGGTTGAGCCCACAACAGGAGCATGTGCCCTTGACCAGAATTGCACCTGGGCCCCTTTAGTCCACAGGCTGATGTTCTATCCACTGAGCCAAACCAGCTAGGGCAGTAAACACATTTTAATATAATTAATCTAAGCAAAGCATCATTGGGATGACAGGACTGTTACCAAAAATCCATATATTATTGGGTTACCAGTGCTGTGATTCCTTCATTTTTGTATTTAGCTGTGAGAAGTTATTAATGCTGAGAGATTTTGTTAATGGGTGTATTTTCTGTGAAATAGTCACCATAATTAGATTTCGATCATCTTTGGTATAAAAGGGACAATTACAGCTGCATTTTGGGAAAAATTTAAAATATCTAGTATTCCTTCTCAAAGTCTAATGCGGTGTGAATTTTATTTAAATAGAGGATTTGGAATCTGTGGTTCTGTTGAGTGTGAATCTCAAGTTCACATCCCAGTAGTTGGAATGATATTGAGGAGCAGGCTATTTCACCCTCATGCTTTCCTTTTGCTACAAGGCTGATAATGAAATAACATGTCCTTGTTTAAAGTATGGGCTTATTAGAGCCTAGTCTTATATTATTGAAGAAGGCTTAACCCCTATTGCAGATTCACAAACTCCAAGTCCTTTCAAAGAAGTTATGAGTTTTCTGGGAGCAAAGGTTGGTAAAAATGAGTATTTTCCTAAAGACAAAGCTTGGCTTCCAGTTTTCCCTTACTGTTCTTCACCTAGCTCCCAGGTTATGTTTCAGCTTGCTGCTTCTTTTATATGTCAGTACGATTTTGTAGAACAATTCCTATTAAGTTTCAGAAAGTATTTTTCTCTTCATAGCCAAGAGAATCATTGAATTAAGAGGTGATCAGAAAACACTGTTTGAAGAGCACATATTTTCCATGCATTGGAAGGAGAAATTAAGCAGCTGAGTTGATTTGTTTTTCATTTTTACAATGTGGAAGTAGACTGAAAGTAGGTGGTTTTTAGATATACTTGGTGGGGAGCGGGACTCAGGTTTGCACCTCATCTGTTTTCCACTTGGCTTCCTGGTGGGCAGGGAGGGGAAAAGGTGCTGTTGGAGCTTGAGGATGAGTGTCCACTCTGGTGGGTGGCACCATGGTGATCCCAAGCTTTAGTATTTGACTTGGAGAATTATGGTCAAGGTAGTAGTTCATATAAGTTCATAGACAAATAAATAACCAGGGTATAACTTCTCAGGCCTACTAAGTATTCTGCGTTTTGTCTGTCTTTCTTCCTATATTTTCCCCCCTCCAACCTGTGTTTTTTAAAATCTTTCTTTCGGGGGAGATATCACACGATGGTCAATGATGTATGTTTTGGAGTCTAACAGACTGGTTAGAATCCTACCTCCCAAGCCCTCAGATGATCACTTTAGTTGGACAGGCCAAGTACCTGTCCCTTTCCCTCCCATCTCTCTTTCCACATATGCACATACTATATTGTTAAAAATAAAGATTTAAAAAATTTTTAAAACGAAATGGTAGACATGATGTCACTTTACCCTTAAATGCCGGGAGCCGGTCCATCCTTGCTGTTTCAAGGGACCTGGCATATATGGCATACAGTTCTTAATATGTTTGCTCACCTTCTTGGCACTGTGTTTTAACCAAGGTCACCTCTCCGAGAAAGGTTGAATCCCCAGGTAGGGATTTTCCCCTGAAGTTAGGGAGGGAATAAAACCCCTTAACTAAGTGCCAGGTGGGTAATTAATCACTTTAACTACAAACAATCATGCTTAAGCTGCATAATCTCCCTGGAATGGAGATAAGAAACGCCCTAACCTTTGTAATAGAGATTGATAGGATTGAATCAACTGGTATAAATACAGATGTAACAAGACAGAGAGAGACAGAACTTAGAAGTCAGAACTCAGAAGACAGAACCTACACAGAACCTACAGACAGAAGAACTTCACTGGAGAGAACATGGCAAAAGATCCTGGACTGAACCTAACTACAGAAATATGGCAAGAGAACCTGATTAGAACCTGGTGACCGAACCTGGCTGGAGATCTCAGACAGAACCTGGCTGGAGAACCTAGCGAGGGAACATGGCTACAGAACCTGGCTGGAGATCCTAAGCAGAACCTCTCTGGAGATCCAGACCAGAACTTGGCTGGAGATCCTGGCTAGGCTGCTGATCACCTGAACACTGTCTCCGTGTCATTCCTTCTTCGCCGACTCCGTCCACACCTTTGGGAACCCCTGGACCTGCTGGGGTTGGACCCCGGCACTTAAACACTTAAAAAAGTTTGTATTTCCCCAAAGCAAGGGAAGTTCTTACATAACTGTAGCACAAGTGTCAAAATCAGGAAATCAACATTGATTTAATACTATTATCTGTCTTTACTGAAATTTTGCCCATTGACTCAGTAACATGCTTTATTAGGCTTTGAATCTTTTTAAAAATATATATATATATTATTGATTTTTTACAGAGAGGAAGGGAGAGGGATACAGTTAGAAACATTGATGAGAGAGAAACATCAATCAGCTGCCTCCTGCACACTCCTACTGGGTATGTGCCCGCAACCAAGGTACATGTCCTTGACCGGAATCGAACCTGGGACCCTTGAGTCCATAGGCCGATACTCTATCCATTGAGCCAATCCAGGTAGGGCAGGCTTTGAATCTTGAGGTAATGACATATAGTTGCAGGAGAATTGGAGACTCATGACGGCAGGTACCATGGCATCCTAACTAGTGTATTTCTCTTACGTTACTGTGGCTGAGTTCTCAGATTCCTGCTTCCTGCTTGTTTTCTCCCCCTTCCACCTCCCTCCACTGCAGCCTCTAGACTTCTCATGGATTTTACAAGCTACCTGAAATTCTTCTAGTAAATTCCTTTTCTGCCTAAGTTAGCCATAATTCTATAGTTTGCAACCCGACCTCTACTGTTGTAATTTTTACACTTTCCATTCACATGCTGAGCTCACATGCCACCTTTCTCCGTGAAGCTTCTGCTTTCAGTTAGCGTCTATTTAGAAAGTATTTAGCAGGTAGGTGGTGCGAGCTAGAGAGAGAGTGTTTTTAGGCCGTGTCCTTTGGGATTTCAGGTCAGGAGGATCCTGTCTGTTCCATTTGCTTTCAATGCATTAGTTGAAGTACCCTCCTCTTGGTGGTTGAAAGCTCAGTAACTAAGAAGTTATTGTTCTCCCAAGGGCCAGCTTTAGTTCACATTGGATTTTATATTTTCCTAGTTCTGAGGCCATTAAACTTTTTGATTTAATGCAGGCAGCAGATTCTCTAAATTGTGAGATTGAAACAGGAATTATAGTACCCAGAGGTTTTATATCTGTAGAATCCCTTTTCACTATTTTATTCTCTTTTTCTGTTTTAAACTCATTTGTTTTATATATTATTCAAGCTTCATTATTTTGTCTATATTTTGTATCTTCGCTACTTTTTACCTTTAAATTCTTTGTCAATCACTAAATAAAGAGTTTTTTAAAAAGCTGCTCATATAATTCTGTATTTTTTATTATATTTGAAATGCTAGATTCCATAGGTAATTTTAGTGTTTATTTTTTTTCTTAACTATTTCTTAAACTATTAGTAATGAATTGGCAAGAGTAGATTTTTGTTAAATTTAAACTAGAATTTATTTGTAAAAATGTGCTGTGTTTATTCTATGTACAGAATAATGGGATTGGATAATTTTTTTTAAATCTAGCAGGAAAAATTTAAAGTACACCAGCTTTTTAGTAGTACTCCTTTCTACTATAAAATTAGGGCAGGACTAACTCAGGACAGAGCATTTCTTGTGTCTCATTTTTTCCCACTCATGCATAATTTTTTTATTGTTACAGAATTCTAGGTAGAAGATAGTAGCATCATAGGAACACCTTTAAAACCATGGGAAACATAGACAAGTGTCTAGTAGTTAGAGCCATCTAAATTTTTAGCTTAATGATAAAATTCTAGGGTAATAACAGTGATGATACCAAGGCCATTCATTTTGATGATGGCTAAGATAATTCAGTTTGTGGTAACCAATACTCTCCTTTCTAGAATGTTTTATGCCTCCATTTTAAAATTATTTTTACTTTTGTTTCTTTTGATAAATGGGAATTGTAGGTTCTTTATTGCTTCAAAGATGTGATGTAAACATAAATTAGGTTGCTTACAAATATTTAAAAAATCCTTATTAGTTTTCTTGGTGATAAATTTCCTAATGAAACTATATACAGAAAAAAAAACGTTAAAAACATTTTTTTTTAAAGTGTTGATCATAGTAAGTATTGGCTGAACTTAGATTCTCTTGGTGGAAATTGATACAACCAATAAATGAGGCAATTTGACATCAAAATTTAGCCTGTAGCACAGCAATTCTATATTTAGCAGTTTATCTTACTGAACCAATTGGCAAATATAAGTAGATGACTGGTCACAGATGAGTGTTCACTGTGTCGTTGTTTAAGATAAGGAAAACCTGGAAACAACTTCCTAAATATCTATCAAGAAGGACTGGTTAAATAAAAGATGGCATGTCTATACAGAGGAATACCATGCAGCTGTTAAAGAATGGGGTAGATATGGAAAATGTCCAATACCAAGGGAAACACTTCAGAAAAGTTAGTATAGTATCATACCATTTGTGTGAGAAGAAGGTACTCATTCATATGCGTAGGATATTTCTGGAAGGCTGTATAGGAGACATGTAGTAGTTACCTTTGGCGATAAGGAGGATGAGGAAACTTCTTTTTTTTAATATCTTCTGTACTATTCAAATTTTTATTTTGTTACCATGAGCATGCATTACTCATATGTTGAGGAAATCAATTAAACAATAAAAGTTAAATTAACTGAAAGTGCTTCTTCAGGGTAGGACCTGAAAGAAACCCTCACATTTAATTGATTATCAGAACCTCCCTGTGAAAGAGGCAGGCAGTATTAAATGTAGTTTTACAGATGAAGAGATAGTAATTGGGTGGACTTAGACATTTTTAAGGGTACAGCCAAATAGTTGGTGATGGGATTGATACTTGAACTCGAGGTTTCTGACTTCTAGATTGAGATTTATTGTTTTTTGTTTATGAATGAGCAAAACAACTAATTCTGAATTGTTAATTCTGAATTGTTTCTTCCTCTCCTAATACAATTATGTACTTTTCATGCTTTCCTATCAAGCATTTCTCTTTTCCTTTTGAATATAGCAAATGGTTAGGCTGTATTGAATTGTAGTTCATCCTTTAGATCTGTTGACTTCAGTTTTTCTAGTTTATTTAATATGTATCTTATTATTTGAGATTGCAACAGGTGCAGTAGTAAAATATGGAGATGGGAATTTAAGGTGTCCACTAAATGACTTCGGAATTGAGACTTCTGCCCAGTACCCTAAAGTCGAGGTGTGTGACTTCACTACACTCTACTTCCCAGGCTGTAAAAGTCATGCTCCCATCCCCCAAGTTCTAGTTTCTTAAACATACGTTTTAAGTGGGCTATTGTGATATGTGACATTAAAAAGATTTTGAAACTTCAATTTGCCTTTCCTTCTCAAAGTTTTTCTTCCTAAATTGGGGACATTTATAAAAAACAAGTATTAATTCATTCTCATTCTATCACTTATACAACATTTAAATGTGAAAAGTCTTTAAGAGACTACTCAGTTTTAGAATGCCATCTTTATAGCTTGTAATCAATTAAATTATCCTTCTTGATTAAAAAGCTTAAGTGTTAGATTGAGAAATGCTCTGTAAATACACAGTCTGGAAGCTTAAATGTCTTAAAAAATGACTGCGATGGTGATGTTTCATTCCCCCTTTTATAAAAACTAAATTTATTGGGGTGACATTAGTTAATGAGATTATATAGTTTCCAAGTGTACAATTCTGTGACACATCATCTGTATATTGCATCATGTGCCTAACACCCAAAGTCAAGTTGCTTTCCATCACTATATATTTGACCTCCTTTACCCTTTACTGTCCCTCCCACCCCACCTTCCCTTTGGAAACCACCACCCTGTGGTCTCTGTCTATGATTTTTTTGTTTGTTTTTCTTGTTTGTTCATTTGTTGCTTTCAGTTTTATATCCCATCTATGAGTGAAATCATATGGTTCTTGACTTTTTCTGTCTCACTTATTTTGATTAGCATGATATTCTAAAAATCCATCCATGCTGTTATTTTCTTTTACAAAAGTTCTGCTTATAGGATTTTTAAAAAACAAGTGAATAGTAGAGTTAAAAGCAAATGTGTAACTGCTTTTTGCCTGTTCAAATAAAGGGCCATCAAACTATCTGTCAAATGAAGGTTGAACTAGATGTATGAACTCCAAGGCCCTTGACCAGCTCCAAAACAACAAGGGAAAGAACATTTCAGGCCACTCCCAGGCACTATCTGTTGCATAGAAGGCGTGTCTGCTCACAGCCAAGATGAAACCAGCCACCAAAGCACAGTTTTAGCAGTGAACAGCAGGTGGAGTAAGAAGTCCAATATTTTTTCAAATGGAAGTAACATTCATTTCATACTTGAGTCATCGAGGGAACAATCTTGGAATGCATGCAAAGCTGAGTGTGTTCAAACCTTAGCTGAATACTTTAAAACAATAGCAACAATATCTTCAGAGTGATTATAATTCTTTTTTTAGAGAGAGAGGAAGGAAGAGGGAGAGATAGGAATATTGATGAGAGAGAAACATTGATAGGCTGCCTCCTGCACACCCCTTACTGGGAATCAAGCTCCCAAACCAGGCATGTGCCCTGACTGGGAATGGAACCTGTGACCTCTTGGTGCGTGGGTCAGTGCTTAACCACTGAGCAACACTGGCCGGGTGTGATTATAATTCTTTGCTCGTCAATTCTGATTGCTTCCTGGATTGTTGATATTATTTCAAACCAGACTAGAAAATCTAAGAGACGATGTATACTCATCATTCTCCTTTGTGTTTCTTCTTTTGTTAGAATAGTACAGTCTTACTCATCAGGGAAAAGAGTAGGAATCAGAGAAACAAGTTACAGGAGAATATCATCCTTTGTTGATGGGGTTTCTTATCTTTTGCATGTGTGGGCATTACCTCTGACTGATCATCAATGTATATGTCATGGCCAAGGGTAATTCAGGCAAGGATAATTAATAAAAAATGTGAGTTTAATATGCCATTTAATATTTTATCCTTAACATAGGTATATTTAGGTGAAAATGTTGGCTCAGAGCACAACTGAATCTAACAATTTTTTTATATCTACAAGGATGGTTTAATTGATTATCTCTATATATAAAAGCCTAAGCGACTGAGTGACCATACGATCAGTCGACTGGTTGCTATGATGTGCACTAACCACCAGAGGGCAGATGCTCAATGCAGGAGGTCAGTTTGCTTCCAAAGCCAACCTCCCAGGGCTGGCCAACTTCTGGTGGTCCCTCCCCCCGGCCGGCCAACCCCTCCCCCCTCCAACTAGCTGGCCCCCCCTCCCCCGATCAGCCCTAATTGCTGGCCACTAGTGCATGAATTCGTGCACTGGGCCTCTAGTAAACTATAATGATGGCATTCTAGAACTGAATAGTCTCTTAAAGGCTTTTTACATTTAAATGTTTATAAGTGAGAAAGAGAATGAATTGATACTTGTTTGCTATAGGTGTCCCAAATTTAAAGACTGACGTGAAGTATAAACTCCACATCTGTTATGGATTATCATATCCATGAAATTTAAATATAGTTTCATTTGTTACTGAGCACTGATGGCTTAGGTAGAAGTGAAACCTACAGAATAAATTTTGTGGAAAAAATCGCAGATTTTGGGAGTTGTTCTTTTCTTTTGGGTTATTAGCTTCTTCTGATATATTAACTTTTGTGTCCACTAACTTCTTTTCTGGGTTGTAAAAATTGAGTTTGCAGTTACAGTTTAGGTATAGAGTGACTTTTTGGTGCCAAAGCCATCTGTACCTTCCCTCTTGCAAAGCTGCTACATCTTTAAAATCACATATATTTGAAAAGAATCATTTAAAGAGGCACCTTTATTTTTTAGTGCAGGAGCTGAATGTATATGTTTTATAAATATATACAGTTGGCCTGTGTCCTTCTCTTTAACCTCACATATATATTAATGAGTATATAATGAATATTAATATGCTATTTGGAAGCTTTTTATATTCCCAGTTATTTCCTTTTTGTTTATGGTACTTTATATGACTTGATAGTTTTCCGTAATGAGTATTTTCTGGGCAAAAGAGCTTCTCCTTTTTGTTTTCTGACATTAATAATGATGTCTAATGATGTTATGGACTGAATGTTTGTGTCCCCCAAATTCACACATTGAAGCCCTTGAAGGTGTGAAAGCCATTGAAGGTGACTGCATTTGGAGATAGGGCCTTAAAGAGGTAATTAAGGTTAAATGAGGTCCTAAGGGTGGGGCCTACCCTGATGGAGCTGGTGCCCTTATAAGAAGAGGAATGGAGAGAGCAGAGTGCTCTCTCTCCTTGACATTAATGGGATACAGCGATTGTTTACATCACATGTATGATTAACATTTTTTCCCGTTCCTTTAAATGGCATATGGTAAAAATACATTGAAAAGTGTGTGTGTAAAGTAGGGAGTGATAGATTAAAAACAAGATTGGCAAATTATTTATAGTTTTTGAAGCTGGGTTATGGGTATCTGGGAGATTTAGTGTATTTTGTTTGAAGATTTTTATAATAAAAATACAAGTAAAAAAACTAAATGTAGTGTTTCAGTTTTCTAGTAGAAAAAGAATAATTTGGCATTTGAGATTATCATTTATAAAATATATGATATTATTTTTGGATGGGTTGTGCTTCACATCTTTATTATTATTTTTTTAATATATTTTTTATTGATTAAGCTATTACATGTGTGTCCTTATCCCCACGTTACCCCCTACACCCCCCCCCCCCGCCCCCCCGCTCATGCCCTCACCCCCCCGTTGTCCGTGTCCATTAGTTAGGCCTATATGCTTGCATATAAGTCCTTTGGTTGATCTTTCCCCCTTACCCCCACCCTCCCCTACCTTCCCTCCAAGGCCCAACAGTCCAATCAACGCCTCTTCGTCTCTGGACCAGTCCTTGTTCATCAGTTTATGTTGTTCATTATATTCCACAAATGAGTGAGATCATGTGGTATTTATCCGCTCTCCAGTTCCGTCCATGCTGTGGCAAATGGTAAGAGTTCCTTTTTCTTCTTCCTCTTCTTAAAGAATACCTTTCAGCATTTCATATAATGCTGGTTTGGTGGTGATGAACTCCTTTAGCTTTTTCTTATCTGTGAAGCTCTTTATCTGACCTTCTATTCTGAATGATAGCTTTGCTGGATAAAGTAATCTTGGTTGTAGGTTCTTGCTATTCATCACTTTGAATATTTCTTGCCACTCTCTTCTGGCCTGCATGGTTTCTGTTGAGAAATCAGCTGATAGTCGTATGGGTACTCCCTTGTAGGTAACTGCCTTTCTTTCTCTTGCTGCTTTTAAGATTCTCTCTTTGTCTTTTGCTCTCGGCATTTTAATTATGATGTATCTTGGTGTGGTCCTCTTTGGGTTCCTTTTGTTTGGGGTTCTCTGTGCTTCCTGGACTTGTAAGTCTATTTCTTTCACCAGGTAGGGGAAGTTTTCTGTCATTATTTCTCCAAATAGGTTTTCAATATCTTGCCCTTTCTCTTCTTCTGGTACCCCTATAATTCTGATGTTGGTACGCTTGAAGTTGTCCCAGAGGCTCCTTACACTATCTTCATATTTTTGGATTCTTTTTTCTTTTTTCTTTTTCGGTTGGGTATTTTTTGTTTCTTTGTATTTCAAATCTTTGACTTGATTCTTGGGATCCTCTTGTCTGCTGTTGGATCTCTGTATATTATTCTTTATTTCAGTCAGTGTATGCTTAATTTCTAGTTGGTTTTTTTTCATATCCTCCAGGGTCTCACTAAATTTATTGGCGGTTTCCATAAAATTCTTGAAAAACCTTATAAACGTGGTTTTGAACTCTATATCCAGTCATTTGCTTTCCTCCATTTCTGTCATTTGTGACCTGTTTCTTTGTCTCCACATTTTTATGCTTCCGTGTTGGTAGAGTGGTTTTGTGTGCTAGGTGTCCTATAGGGCCCAGTGGCTCAGCCTCCCCAATTACCTGAAGTGGACACTCTTGGTGCACCCCCTTGTGGGCTTTGTGCACAGTCTTGTTGTACTTATGCCTTGATTGTTGTAGGATCACTGGGAGGAATTGACCTCCAGGCCAATTGAAGTGAGAATCAGCTGTGTCTGCAGTGGGAGAACTTCTGTGCTGAAGACACCCTTCTGGGGCAAGACTTGCTTCAGTGGGGCTTTGGTGCTCACTGAGTCTACCCCCTGAATGTGTCCCTCATGGATCTGAGGAGTTGTAATCCAGATGGTCCCCCTCTGACAACTGGGTACACTGGCTCTTGGATCTAAGGAGGTGCTAATTTAGCCTCTGCCTGAGGTTACCCGGCAGGATCTACGAAGAGAACTGCAGATTCCCCTTCCTTTTTTGGAGTTTGGAGGTGCCCAGATGAGGCCCAGCTGTGAAGCAATGCAAGCTGCTGTGGGGCCTTGGGCCTTCTCCTGGAAGTTCTGGGTCTGTCTGGCCCAGCTGCAATTTGTTAGGTAATTTTCAGGTTGCAAAGGGCCAGGGCATTCATATGCAAAAGCCTCTGCCGCAGCCTGGGTGGGGCGGGGTCTCAGGGAATCAAAGGGCGGAGCAAGCAGCTATGACGGATCCTCAGCCCTGCCCTAAGGGGCCGCGAGTCTCAGTGTCCCCATAATTGCTGCACGCACCTCTGAGGGAAAGCTGCCCTCAAGTTCTGAGTTCTGCCTGCTGTCAGACAGTCCAGTTTCTCCCCATATGAGTCCTGGGTCCCCAGAGACTTCCTGGAACCAGAGTTCAGAGCAGTCGGGAGCTTGTGACTCCCTCCTGTTTCAAAAAGACAGCCGCGTCCTCAGGTGCCAGCCCCTTCCCGCACGCGCGAGCCTCAGTACCTCTGCACTCCACCTCCGCAGCTCCTCTGGCTCTCAGTGTGCTTTTCTTTTCTTCTAGTTGTAGAATTTCCACTCAGCCAGCCTTCCTGTAGTTCTGGATGATGTCCGTTTTGTCTTTTCGTTGTATTTTTGAAGATGTTGTGGGAGGCAGCAATTTCCCGATGTTTACCTATGCCGCCATCTTAGTTTCCTTTATTATTTTTTAAAAACTTTAAATGGAACTTCTTGGGCATTGGTTAATAAAATTATATAGGTTTCAGGTGTACAGTTCTACAGTACATCATCTGTATGTTGTATTGTGTGTTCCCACCCCAAGTCCAGTCTCCTTCCATCACCATTTCTCCCCTCTTTACCCTCTTCTACCCACCCACACCCTTTTCCCTCTGGTAATCACCATACTGTTGTCTGTGTCTATTAGGGTTTTCTTTTATGTGTGTGTGTGTGTGTGTGTGTGTGTGTTTCTCCATCTTTAAATTTATGATTTGACTTTTTTTTTTTAATATATATGATATTTATTTATCAACTAGAGGCCCAGTGCACAAAAATTTGTGCACTGCGGGGGGCGGGGGGAGGTCCCTCAGCTAGGCCTGTGCCCATCTGCAGTCCAGGACTCCTCGGGGGATGTCCACCTGTCGACTTAGGCCCACTCCCCGGGGGATCAGGCCTAAGCTTGCAGTCAGACATCCTTCTGGCAGTCAGGGAGTCCTCGGGGGATGTCCGACTAAAGGCTTAGGCCTCCAAGAGAGCTGTGATGAGAAAGCTGGGGTGACAGAGGAGCCACGCTGTCCCGCCCAACCACCCTGGGTCGGGTCGCACACGGGACACCTGGGCGGGCTGGCCGATCGCTGCTGCCCTGCCCGGCCGCCCTGGGTCAGGTCACACACAGGACGCCAGGGCGGGCTGGCCGATTGCTGCTGCCCCACCCGGCTGCCCCAGGTTGGGTCGCACACGGGATGCCTGGGCAGGCTGGGGAATTGCTGCTGCCCCGCGCAGCCGCCCTGGGTCGGGTCGCACATGGGATGCCCGGGCAGGCTGGCCGATCACTGCTGCCCTACCTGGCCACCCCGGGTTGGGTCGCACACGGGATGCCCGCTGCCCCGGGTTGCAGATAGCAGGCCCAGATGGTGGCAGGGCAGGCGGGATGGCACTGACCCTGCCCTGCCTGCAGTATGCAAATTAGCCGCCATCTTTGTTTGTGGTTAATTTGCATATCATGCTGATTAGCCAATGGGGGGTGTAGCAAAGGTATGGTCAGTTACCATGTTTGTCTATTATTAGATAGGATGATACCTAAATAAAGCTGGGAAAAATAAAGTGATTATTGATATGCTTGGATTGATATGTACCATATTTTTTTCTGTTTTCTATTTCTTGTCCTTGTTTCTGTTTTTTTCTTTTTAAAAAATTTTGATTAAGGTATTAACATATGTGTCTTTACCCTCCCCCCCCACCCCTCACCCCCCCACTGATACCCTCACCCCCCTGGTGTCTGTGTCCATTGGTTATGCTTATATGCATGCTTATAAATTCTTTGATTGATCTCTCCCCCTTATCCCCACCCTCCCCTACCTTCCCTCTGAGGTTTGACAGTCTGATTGATGCTTCTCTGTCTCTGGATCTGTTTTTGTTCATCAGTTCATGTTGTTCATTATATTCTACAAATGAGTGAGATCATGTGATATTTACATTTCTCTGACTGGCTTAGCATAATGCTCTCCAGCTCCATCCATGCTGTTGCAAATGGTAGGAGTCCCTTCCTTTTTACAGCAGCATAGTATTCCATTGTGTAGATGTACCACAGTGTTCTAATCCACTCATCTGCTGATGGGCACTTAGTCTATTTCCAAATCTTAGCTATTGTAAATTGTGCTGCTATGAACATAGAGGTGCATATATCCTTTCTGATTGGTGTTTCTAGTTTCTTGGGATATATTCCTAGAAGTGGGATCACTGGGTCAAATGGGAGTTCCATTTTTAGTTTTTTGAGGAAACTCCATACTGTTCTCCACAGTGGCTGCACCAGTCTGCATTCCCACCAGCAGTGCGTGAGAGTTCCTTTTTCTCCGCATCCTCGCCAGCACTTGTCATTTGTTGATTTGTGATGAGAAAAACTCTATTCCAACAAAATAGACAACCTAGAGGACATGGACATATTCCTGGAAAAATACAACTTCCTAAAACTCAATCAGAAAGAACCTAAAAATGTCAATAGGCCGATAAATATGGAGGAAATTGAAGCAGTCATCAAAAAGCTTCCAGCAAACAAAAGCCTGGGGCCAGATGGCTTCACCAGGGGAGTTTTACCAAACATTCAAGGAAGAACTAGAACCTATCCTCCTCATACTATTCCAAAAAATTCAAGAGGGAGGAACACTTCCAAGGTCTTTCTATGAAGCCAGCATTACCCTAATACCAATACCAGATAAAGACACCACAAAGAAAGAGAATTACAGGCCAATATCCCTGATGAACATAGATGCTAAAATCCTCAACAAAATTCTAGCAAACCGGATCCAACATTACATTAGAAAGATCATACACCATGACCAAGTGGGATTTATTCCAGGAATGCAAGGCTGATACAATATCCGCAAATCAATAAACGTGATACATCACATAAACAAATTGAGAGATAAAAATCACATCATCATATCAATTGATGCAGAAAAAGCATTTGACAAAATCCAACACCCTTTCTTGATAAAAACCCTTAGCAAAGTGGGAATAGAGGGATCATACCTCAACATAATAAAAGCCATATCTGACAAACCTACAGCCAACATCATACTCAATGGGCAAAAACTAAAACCATTTCACCTAAGAACAGGAACAAGACAGGGATGCCCACTTTCACCACTCCTGTTCGACATAGTACTGGAAATGCTAGCCATAGCAATTAGACAAGAAGAAGAAATAAAAGGTATCCAAATTGGAAAAGAAGATGTAAAACTGTCATTATTCGCAGATGACATGATTCTGTACATAGAAAACCCTAAGGACTCCATCAAAAAATTATTAGACTTAGTAAGTGAATTTTGCAATATAGCAGGATACAAAATTTACTCCAAGAAATCTATGGCATTTTTATACACCAATAATGAACTTACAGAAAGAGATTTTAAAAAAATCCCTTCTACCATTGCACCAAAACAATTGAGATACCTAGGAATAAACTTAACTAAGGAGGTAAAAGACCTCTACTCAGAAAACTATAGGAAACTAAAAAAAGAGATAGAGGAAGACATACACAAATGGAAGAACATACCGTGTTCATGGATTGATAGAATCAACATCATTAAAATGTGCATACTACCCAAAGCAATCTATAGATTCAATGCACTCCCCATTAAAATACCAGTGGCATATTTCACAGATCTAGAATGAACTCTCCAAAAATTCATCTGGAATAAAAAAAGACCCCGAATAGCTGCAGCAATCCTGAGAAAGAAGAACAAAGTGGGTGGGATCTCAATACCAGATATCAAGCTGTATTACAAAGCCACTGTTCTCAAAACTGCCTGGTACTGGCATAAGAACAGACATATAGACCAATGGAATAGAATAGAGAACCCAGTAATCGACCCAAACCACTATGCTCAATTAATATTTGACAAAGGAGACAAAAGCATACAATGGAGTCAAGACAGTCTAGTCTCTTCAATAAGTGGTGTTGGAAAAATTGTACAGATACATGCAAAAAAATGAAACTAGACCACCAACTTACACCATACCCCAAAATAAACTCAAAATGGATAAAGGACTTAAATGTAAGATGGGAAACCATAAAGATACTAGAGGAATCCACAGGCAGCAAAATAGCAGACATATGCTGAAGCAGTATTTTCACCGATACAGCTCCTAGGGCAATGGAAACTAAAGAGAAAATAACAAATGGGACTACATCAAAATAACAAGCTTCTGCACAGCAAAAGAAACCATCAACAAAACAATAAGAAAGCCCACTGCATGCGAGAACATATTTGCCAATGTTATCACCAATAAGGGTTTAATCTCCAACATTTACAGGGAACTCATACAACTTAACAAAAGGAAGATAAACAATCCAATCAAAAAATGGGCAACGGACCTAAATAGATACTTTTCGAAAGAGGACATAAGGAAGGCCAGATACATTTGAAAACACTAGAGGCCTGATGCACAAAAATTCGTGCAAGAGTAGGCCTTTCTTCCCTGGCTGCCGGCACTGGCTTCCCTTTGGCACCCGGGACCCAGGCTGGCTTCCCTCTGGTCCTGGTTTCTTCAGGAAGTATGTCCGGAATGAGGTCTGGAAGATGTCTGGTGTAATTAGCACATTACCCTTTTAGTATTATAGATGCTCAAAGTCATTAATCATCTGAGAGATGCAAATCAAAACGACAATGAGGTACCATTTCACACCTGTCAGAGTGGCTATCATCAACAAATCAGATTTGACTTTGTTTTGACTTCTTGATCTGTTAAGACTGGGTTTGAAGTGGATTTTAACATCAGGCTTAGCTCTGAATGATGGAGAGCAAGATGGTGAGATTAGCCTTGCATTTTTATGTTCTGTAGGTCTGCCTGTCCATCATTTAGGATACAATCCAGATTCCTTACCATGCCCTATAAGGTCTTTCATGATCTGATGGCAGCTTGCCTCTTAGGCCTACTGCTTTGCTTTTTCTTCTAAGTGTGACCCATTGTAGCTATGATGCTTGCTTTATTTCTGATTCTTGAATGTGGCAGGATTGTTCTCTCCTGTGGGCCTGTGCATGTGCTGCCTGGAACACGTGTCTCTACCCCCAGAACCTGGCCTGGCTTGCTCTCTTAGCCTGCCTGGTTCTCTGCTTAAGTGTTGTCTTTGACTATCCTGTATAACAGTGCCTGCCTTCTTCTCCAGTTACCCTACTTTATTTTTGTCATATTTGTCTACCTGAAATCACTGTGTTTTACAAATTTATACAAACATTGCATATTTATTTATTCATTTGCTTGTTGTTTGACTCCTATGGTAGAATGGAAACTGCTGTATTCCTCCACATTAAACTGTGCCTGGCATAGTACAGGCTCTCAGTAGCTTAGTTATGTTAGTGAATAATGGAGTCTGTGTTGAGGTCTTGTGTTACTTCCAGTATTCTGGAAACATTCGTATTCATCTTCTGTTAGCAGCTGTATGCTTTTCCTATTACAGCTAAAAGCAGTAAAGGGAAACCAAACCCACTCTAAGGGCTCCTCCCTGGACACAGTCCTCTGTTTTGCCATCAACAAAAAGAGCCAGAATGAGTTTAAATGCCTCTGCCAAAGGAAGACGCATCTTCCAGAATTTCTAACAGTTTCTTTCTTTGATGCCTTAACAGCCTGAACATGTGTAGATTAGTTTCTTAGCCCAGGGCCCTAGACCACTCTATCACCAACCTGATGAGCAGCTGTTTTCAATGAAGAGTGAACTACCCTCTGGCCTCTTAAGGGAGGGAAGGCAAAAGATGGAGGCTGACAGCGGTCAGGTAGTTTTGTTTTCCTTTCCTGCCTCCTTTTATTAAGGGTCTGACATAAATAGTGACACCTGAGAGGAGGATAAAAATGTGCGCCAACTGTCATGGCTTTATAAGAATCAGTGGGGGTTTCTCTACCCTGGCAATACCCTCAAGTGGACAGTGAAATGGGCTCAGGTGTGCAAGCTGTCCTGATGTGAAGTCAAGAGAGATGCTGCCTCGGCAAGTAACTGAAATTACTGGGAGGACACGACCAAGTGGGAGGGAGCCCACTGCGGCCCCTTTCTCCTGCTGACTGCGACCGAACACTGTGGACAAATTGATCACTTGACTCAAAAAAGTAAAGAAAAGCTGGCACATGGAGAAGGAAGTGGAAACCTAGAGCAGTGACCTATATGGGGACCAGTGGGGTGAGTTCCTCATTGTTTTTCTTTTCTCTCTGGCCTGGAGGCAAGGGCAGGCTCTCAGCAGAGCTGCAACCATGGTGCAAAGGCAGCTAAAATCCTAGAAAATCCCATACTTCTGGCTAGAAAACCAGGAAAATGCAGGCTGGAAAGTATGGGGGTGTCCCTCGGTTTTGTTTTGTTTTTGAGTGACAGGGGTGAGGAGGAATCTCCTTGGAGAACCAGGGTAGCTGGCGGTGTCAACAGCTGAAATATCTGTAGAAATCCCGTCTTTCTGACCAGGGGGACTGGAAGGAAGGGGCCCCTGCAGTGAGAATGCTCCTTTCTCTCTCTCTCTCTCTCTCTCTCTCTCTCTCTCTCTCTCTCTCTCTCTCTCTCTCTTCCTCTGTCTCTCTCTCTCTCGTTTGCCCTTCAGGGGCAATGTGGGCACCTGAAACTCCAAGAGAAACCCTGCCTTTGGGTTGGGGGTTGGGAGAGTCCTAGAGAGGAGAGAGCTGAAGGGGATCCTCTAACATGTGTGACCCGGCCTGAGGCCAGGCTGCACCCTGAGCTGAGCATGGGGACCTGAAGCCGCCAGAGCCTGAGAGCTGAGGGGACAGTGGAGCTTCGCCCATAGCAGGTGAAACAGAACCTGCTGTCTGAACCTAACCACGTTGATTGCCTGATAAAGTGGAACAAATAAGTGACATCATAATGTCCACCAGAGGATTTTTAACAGTTAAAACAATGCTTTTTTTTAAAACCCAGTCTAAGCAACTTCATATTCAGAATTTTATCCTGTACCTAAAATTTCACAATATATCAGAAAGATGTGATTAATTCTTGAGGCAAAAGGCAATCAACAAATGCCAGCCCCAGGATGACCCAGATATTGGAATTATGAGACAGACATTGAAGCAGTTATAACTGTGCTCCACGAGCAAAACTGCCTTGAAAGGAATGGAAGGTTAGCTGTTCTTTGAGACAAAAACATAGGGAAAATGTTTGTGATTGTGGGTTAGGCAAAAATTTCTTAGATTTAGCTCCAAAAGCGTAACTGCCAAAATAAAAAATAAATAAATTGTACTTCATGTAAATAAAAAACTGCTCTGGAAAGACACTTCAGAAAATAAGAAGAGCCATGATCAAGTGCTCAGTTGGGTGGGAACCCTAGTCAGAGTAGCTGGATGACCAAGGCCCCTCTGCCCTACCCAGGTGCGCGGGCAGCAACTCAGACGTGTCAATATACCAGTTGTTCCAGCATGGGGCACACACCCCACAGGGGGCAATTTGATTTTTAAGGGGGGCAACTCAAGAAAGAGTTATTAACAATGAACTTTTTGCTTTTCTTATGGTTCTAGGGCCCTCATCTATAGTATATACATATATATTGTGACATGTTTATGCATTTCACTTCTCTATTATATGTTTTGAAACTTTATTTGCTATTTTTTTCATATCACTTCTTGTTTCTTAAAAAATTTCTTAGTGATTTCTTTCTCAGTACTTCAGCTGTCCTTTCGTTCTTTTTCTTTTTCATGGATGCCATGTTCTTTGGAAGCTTATTGAGACCAAGTTAATGGCCTTTTAGGCTTCCTCCACATGAATAGGAGTTCACTTTTTGAATAATAATTATATGTCACGGGGGGGTGTGGGCATCAGGATTTTAGAGATGCTTAGGCGGGGCATGGCCAAAAAAACGGTTGGGAACCGCTGTAATATACGTACTGCGCAAGCTCGCCCTTATGTAACCTGTTTGTGTTAATGTAGCACAGGCGTCACCAATGGCGCGCGGCCCTCCTTGTTTGAGTGTGTATGTAAGTTGCCACTGACCAGCTGGTGTGCGGCTGCTTTGAAGAACTGCTTTGTGTCATGGCTTCCGTAGTAGCAGTGGCTGCTTGGTCTACAGTAAAGTCTCTCCTGTGCGCCTAGGGCTTCTCAGGTCTTCATCCAATGCCTGGCGGCCGAGGAGCGGTGCTGCCACTTTGGTTAGCGCATCCTCCCAATAAGCCAGGGTTGCGGGTTTAATTCCCCGACAGAGCACATACAAGAAGCAACCAATGTGCATCAATAAGTGGGACAACAAATGGATGTTTCTCTCTCTCTAATCAATTAAAAAAAGAAAGAAAGAAAATGAGAAGCTGAGCCACCACACTGAGGGTATGTGGGAGATATCTGGACTTTCTATTCAATTTTGCTATGAACCTAAAACTTTCTCTAAAGAAGAAATCTATTTTTTTTTAAAAAAAGCCAAGCCACAGACTGGGATAATGTATTTTTAAATCACACATCCAAAGAGGATTTGTATCCAGAAAATATATAGAACTCTCAGAACTCAATAATAAGAAAGTAAATAATCCATTAAAAAAATGGGGAAAAGATTTAAACAGACAATTCACCCAAGAAGATATATTGATGGCAAATAGCCTAAGACTCTGAACATCATTTGTTAAGGAAATCCAAATTAACACCACAGTGAAAAACCACTGTATGTCCATTGGAATGGCATAAAAACCTGCCAATACCACATCTCGGCAGTTTCTTATAGAGTAAACATGTACTTACCCGACTCAGAAGTCCCACTCTTAGGTATGTATTTACCCAAAAGAAATGTCAACTTACATATGTGAATGCTTATTGTGGCTTTTTTTCACAATTGCTAAAAGCCACGAACAACCCAAAGATCCTTCAGCTGGTGAGTGGATACACAAACTTAGGCACATCGACACCATGGACTGCAACTTGGCAACCCGAAGGGATGAACCCGTTACTTACAACTCGGATGATGTGCCATGAATGCACTGTGTGAAGTGAAGGACGTCTAGGAGGGGTGATGGGCTGCTCTGCATCTCACTGTGGTGGTGCTTACATGGCTCCATTTGTCTGAATGCCTAGAACTTTGTATTTTATTATATGCAGATTGGAAAAAGGAAGTAATCATGGAACCATCTAGTCATGATTTTGATCAGATCCTAAACGGGTAAGTATTCCAGGCCGAGGGGACTGTCACTTTTCAGGAAGTACTTTGGCAGGTAGGAGTGGGGCATCAGCCCCCTTCGGAGGTGGAAGGGAAGAGCCTGTCCACGGGCAGACTTGTAGACCTCTGGTTTCTTTTTTAAAGCGACTGTGAGCTTCTCTGGGTCAGGGCTCTGTTCCTGTAGAATCTCACCGTCACTGCTTTCTGAGTGGCGTCAGGACCACTGTAGATAAGAGTAAGAGGAGTTTCCCTTTTCTCTTTAACCTTGAATGTGGATAAAGCCTCAAGACTGGTCTTGGGGACTGTGTGGAAGGCAGCACGGTGTATCTTGCTGGTGACATTTTCTTTGGGAAACACTCTGTTTCCTGGGGCCTCTTCCTGTCCCTCTTTTCTCTAGGGCTGTCGGACACTCCCATTCAGAGCTATCTTGATACATTGCCCCTGACATTTTCTTTTCTTCTCTCCTTATCAGAGTTGTGACAGTGACAGCGAGTCCTTCTCAGGAAAGGGCTTTACATATCAAGCTCCTTCCATCTAGTCCAGTGGTTCTCAACCTTTGTTATGGGGTGGGACCACAACATTAGTAACAAGAAACAGAATTTCCGGAGGATGAGGCCCAGAAATCAGGATTTTAAAAAGATTCCCAGGTGATTCTCATGTGCAGCCAAGGTTGAGAACCACTGCTCTAGCTGGTGTTATCTCTCTACAGAAGTCCCAGCGGGCACTGTGTGGGGCAGATGAGCCTTTTTGTGCTAAGCACATTACAGGAAGGTACAGCATTTCCATCCTGCCAAAGCCGAGTTCACGACCTAACAGGCTTTAGCTTTTTCAAGTTTAATCCTCTTGAGCGTGGCGATTATCATTTTAAATCCACAGGCCTCCTCATTGGAGGAAAGCAATACTAGAGTTTAATTTGTGCTTCTTCCACAAAAGCGCATTTGGACCCTGTTGGTGGGGTCTAGAGAAGGTGGAATAAAGTGTTGCTTTAAATTTCTATGGAGCAGGGAGAGCCTCGCGCTTCTAGAAAAGATAAGGCACACATCATGTGAGTATTGCTGGCTCTGAGGGAATTTTACCAACATGCCGTTATTTAGGCTTGCTGTGCCCGCCCAGCCCCAGGGCCCGCAGCTGTGTGCTCTGTATAATCCTGGCCCTGGGATTTGCATCCTGTCCTGGTGGCTCCAGAGCTTTGGGAAAATCCACCTTTCTCTAATGCAGGGTAAAAAGCCATCCCCCTTCCTTAGGCATCTTTGCTGCCCTTTCTTTTAATTAAAGTTTTTTCCCTCCCCAGTGTTGGAAGAGCTTCCTAAAGGTCACACTTGAAAAGGGCTGCTGAAGGGAAATGCAGATTATAGTATTTCTTTTATGGGTGAAATTTTCTCTCTGTGTCTGAAAAGTGCATTTTCTTTTTTTTTTATTTCTCAATTTTGGTTAAAATAGTGTGGCTTGGAAGGAAGGTGGCTTTTTTGCTCATATGTAGCCACGATGTCATTCAGCCAGTGGCTGAGGAACAAGAGAACACCGTTCAGCCAGAACAGAAGACCCTGGCCGACGAGTGCCTCTTACATGTCAAACATTGTGTGGAAAATAGGTCTTGGCTGTAATGCATGCACTTGTCTTCATCGCAGACAATGCTGTCGTACTTCAGCTATAAAATATTTGCACTTGAAATCTCTATTTACGATTTTTGCGGTAGTTATTTCATTTCTATGGACTTTCTGGGAGCCCGCTGACATGAGTGCCATGAGTGCTCGAGTCCTCGAGTCCTTTCTCTTCATGTTAGTGTTTGGCTGGGTAAGTGCTCTTTTTTTAAAAAAAAAATTTTTTTATTTCAGAGAGGAAGGAAGAGGGAGAGAGAGATAGAAACATCAATGATGAGAATCTTTGATCCGATGCCTCCTACACTCCCCCTACTGGGGATCAAGGCCGCAACCTGAGCATGTGCCCTTGACCGGAATCGAACCTGGGACCCTTCAGTCCACAGGCTGATGCTCTATCCACTGAGCCAAACCAGCTAGAGCTGGGGAAGTGCTCTTGAAGAGAAAAGAGTTGAACATACACAACATTCAGCCAGCCCACAAAAGAAACATGCATTTCACACAATTCTGTCCACCAGGAAAGAGATGAAAAGGAGGATAAATTCAAAGAGGAGCTGCAGATGGTAGAGACTAGCTCTCTAGAGAAGGAGGAAGTGTGTGTCACAGTATTTCACAGGTGTCAGTAAGATACACGGACAGAGGAAGACTTCCCAGGTGATTGGTCTAGTGAGCCATTCCTCATCCTTTGGTCAGTGTGTGTCTAAGGGCTGTCCCACCCTAGTTAAATGCTTAGAAGGAAGAGAATCCTGGCCCCTATACTTTAATGTGAAATGGCAAGTGAAGCAGCTTTTATCAGCGAGGGCTCAAGTGTGTTCCTTGTCTAAAGATAGAACAACTGAGAGTTATGTGGAGATGTTATCGTGTATCGTCTGAAATCGGACCCTGTGAAACTTACAGCTTTTGGCCATAAGGAGAGTGAGATTGACGTGTAGTCTGGGCCTGAATGAGGTAATGCATGGAGCTTTCATGAGGCCCGTGAATTCGCGCTGTGCAGCTGTAACGAGCTCCAGTTGCTAAGGCAAGCAGTGAGACTTGCAGTCCACCTGCCCGAGTTGTGAGGTGGGGCAAGAAGTGTGTTCTACCAGATGGCGGCATTAATGCTGTAACTAACAAGAATAGATTAAGAGTATACCTGTTTGGTATGGTTTCCTTTCTCACATTTCACCAGTTTGTCACTGGATGACATCATCTGCGTTAGTTTGCTCTGAGGTACTTCCTACAGGTTTGCAAAAATGCTCATTAACTCCCTTGTTTAATTGCACAGTTTTCTTTATTGTCATTGATTATGTGTGTCCTCCTCTCTCCAACCTCCGGTCATAATGTATTTCTTCTGTTAGTGACTTCTTACTATGAAGCCATTTCCCCATATGGTGAACCTTGCTATTTTAAATGATTATTATAAATGGGTTGCTGTGTTTTTTGGGTCAGATTTGTTCTCTTGTGTGGTTGGTAAGTTTTTGGAGTGGGTACATGGCTTATTTCAACTGCATTTCACCTGTGTATATGTAATTGATTATGTGTAAGGAAGATATGCTTATCTTCCAGGGCTTACTTGAAGTTAAATAAGATAATTGAATGAGAATGAGTTTTGAGAGATGCAAGATAGTGTTGATGTAGGGAAGATCGTTGAACACATCAGACAATTATCCCTCCCTCCCTTCCTCCCTCCCTCCCTCCCTCCCTCCCTCCCTCCCTCCCTCCCTCCCTCCCTCCCTCCCTCCCTCCCTCCCTCCCTTCCTTCCTTCCTTCCTTCCTTCCTTCCTTCCTTCCTTCCTTATTTTTAAAGTTTTATGACAGTTTACTCAAGCTAAAAGGACAATTGTTAGGAAGCAAAATCTCAACGGATTGAGAAAAAGCTCTGGAGAATGGCAGTTTTGCAGCTCAGAAGATGATTTTTTTTTTTTTAAATATATTTTATTGATTTTTTTACAGAGAGGAAGGGAGAGAGATAGAGAGTTAGAAACATCGATGAGAGAGAAACATCAATCAGCTGCCTCCTGCACACCTCCTACTGGGGATGTGCCCGCAACCAGGGTACATGCCCTTGGCCGGAATCAAACCTGGGACCTTTCAGTCCGCAGGCCGATGCTCTATCCACTGAGCCAAACCGGTTAGGGCTCAGAAGATGATTTTTGAATCATCAGTCTCTGACTTGCTACATCTCTTTTGCCCCTTGAACAGTCTCATTATTTTTCTCCTGGTACTCAGAACTTTGAGTAGAACCTTTACAAAGGTGTTAGAAACTAAGAGACTTGGCCTTAGCTGGTTTGGCTCAGTGGATACAGCATTGGCTTTCGGACTGAAGGATCCTGGGTTTGATTCCAGTCAAGAGCACATGCCTGGGTTGTGGGCTCGATTCCCAGTAGGGGATGTAAAGAAGGCAGCCGATCAATGATTTCTCTCTCATCATTGATGTTTATCTCTCTCTCCCTTCCTCTCTGAAATCAATAATAATAATAATAATAATAATAATAATAATAATAATAAAAAATATATATCTATATATAAACAGAAACTAAGAGACTTAAAACAGTAGAGAAAATGATTTATTTTACTAAGATTTTGCTCAGAGAAGAGACATATTTGCAGAAGCACAGGATTGCATTTTAGGCAGATTTTCCTTCTTTCTCTGCTGTAAAGACCTTGGCCAAGTTTTTTCCTGAACCTCATTTCATCTCTAAAGCCTTGGGGCTTAAACCAGAGAGAGAGAGAGAATTGTTTAAAGCAAATTTCCAATTTGCCTCCTTGGATTAATATTGTGGAGCAACTTTGTAAAGGTATTAGCAAGAAGGTCTCTTTTAAAGGTAGAAAAGGAGCCCTAGCTGGTTTGGCTCAGTGGATAGAGTGTCAGCTTGTATATTGAAGGGTCTTGGGTTTGATTCTGGTCAAGGGCACATGCCTGGCTTTCAGGCTCGATCCCCAGTAGGGGGGTGTAGGAGGCAGCTGATCAATGATTCTCTCTTATCATTGATGTTTCTATCTTTCTCTCCCTCTCCCTTCCTCTCTGAAGTAAATAAAAATATATTACGAAAATAAAGGTAGAAAAGGATGTTATCTAGTAGTAAAGCCTTTATTTTGAGGCATGGAAAAGAGTAGATGACTTCATAAAAAAATCTGGAATTTATTGAACCTGTTGGGTGCATTAGATAAAGTACGGGTGCTTACACAAGAACTGTATATGATACTAGTGGCCCAGTGCACGAATTTGTGCACATTGAGAGGAAATTAATTAGAAGAAATATTTTAATATCGCTATTCGCCCTTTCTCTATAATAGAAGTGTCAACCAAATTCACGATCAACAATGACAGATCAAAACACACATTTGTGATTGGCACCAACAAGAGCTTTATATGTATTGCACATGTGCGAGTCATCTTAGTCTTTCATATGTCTATATATATAAAAGCCAAGCG
The DNA here is from genome assembly GCF_963259705.1 of Myotis daubentonii. Lineage (NCBI taxonomy): Eukaryota > Metazoa > Chordata > Mammalia > Chiroptera > Vespertilionidae > Myotis > Myotis daubentonii. The sequence continues at coordinate 73,887,190 of NC_081840.1, read as the reverse complement.
ACTATATATATAGACAGAACGACCGGAATGACCGAAACGACCGGTCGCTATGACATGCACTGTAGTGGCCAACCAGCCAGATTGGGGCCCCGATTGGCCCCCCCCAACTGCCCGTGGCCCCTCCCCCTGGCCAGCCCCACTCCCGATTACCCCCATACCCTGATTGGGGGCAGGACTGGCTGGCCAACCTCCCACATCCCCTGCCCCCTGCCGGCCCAGTCCTGATCAGCTCCCAATGGGGTGGGCGGCTGGACCCCACCTGTGCACAAATTCATGCACCGGGCCTCTAGTATACAATAAACTTGTTTAATTAGATCTGCTTTCTCATGTAGCTAAACTTTTTCCAGCCCAGTGAAGCACCCCCAACTTCTCTTTCAGGTAGTTGTCAGCAACACAGTAGTAAATATCAACATGAAGCACATTATTATTGTAGATCATGCAGGGAGAACAAAGGGTAAAATATTTAACTGCAGCAGTGTTTGACTATGTTCTGCGCAGTGAGAAAACCTGAAATCATTTTCAAGGTCCACCATTTCTTCTTTTCAGTCATGTCAAGTTTCTAAACATTCTAAATCTCTATTTTCCAGCTAATGAAAAGAAAATAGGATTCTACCAAGTCTCCTATCTACCTACTCTAGGACTTCTGTGAGGATCAAATGAGATGAGGCATGAGAAAATGCTTCATAGACATTTGGTTAAAGTGTAAAATGTTTCCACCTGGCTATAAAGCAAGTCATGTCCCTGGGCTGAAGAAACTGCAAGGAGGCTAGTCGTCGTTAGGGAGAGGAAGCTGGGTGTTGCTAGGTGATGTCATTACCTAGATGGACACTTAGGATATTAGCCTTTTATATATATAGATTGCAGGTCCGCTGAGTGTTGCTAGAATAAGTAATTGCTGGGCAACAGAGTTTTCAGTCCTTTTGGAACCTCTGAATAAGGCTTACCAAAATCACCCTGTCATTGCTTCTTCTTAGAATTGTTAGCTACACAGAAAATGGGACATCACGTAAAAAAAATCATTTAAAAATAGGTTCTGATAAGGGATGTCTTTGAGGGAACTGTTTATTGGAACAAGGGCGAACTCTCCATGCTGTCTAAAATGACACATTTTGGTGGTTACTTTGCCGCCTCGTTTTGTAGGGAGAGTTGAGAACTCTGTTCAAGGCTTTCTGATGAACTGTTATCAAGTGGACTGGGTGAATCTGGGGTGGGAGGGTGGGTTCTTGGCAGGTAAAAAGACACTTGGGAAATCGTATTATTTTGATGAGCCAAAGAGATGATTGAGAAGGCAGCGGTTTAACTCGGATGTGAAGAAGAAACAAACCTTTGTCTTTGTGAAAATACCTATGCTGTTGTAAAACAGAGCAGCTCACCAGAGTGGGGGATTCTCTGTGTTTCAGTTGCTCATTCTTCTATGCTCTGTGGCATACAAGCACCCAGACACTTGGGTTTAGCTAACAGGTTTGGAGAAAAGTTTGTTGGCTGGATCAAAAACTCCCATGAGAAAGATTTTATGAAAGATTCAGATTACATTTTGCAGTTCAGAAGGTAAATATTGCTGAGATGCTTTTGACCAAAGTGTGGTATGAAGGGAAAGGGGGACACTTGTGAGAGCAAAGAGGCTTCCACATGCAAAGAATGAAGGAGCAGGAAGGAGGTAAGTGACCATATGAGATGAATAAACACCCATCAGAGTCTATCTCAGTGGCTATCTTTATTATAATGAGTTTTTTATATAAGTTTAAAAAAATGCTGTGTGCTGATCTGATAGTACTGTGAGCTTCATTCTAATAAAGAATCCAGGAAATAGAAAATTTTGGTGACTGTCAGATCTGGGAAGTATTGTTTGAAGGAAAGGTGAAGAGCATCAGAGGACCTGGGAATGGAGCCCTCCACATTCTTGATTCTGCTAACGACTGGCGATTACCTCCTTCATGCCTCTCGTTTTCATAACTCTTAGAACCAAGTAACACCTATGAGGAAGAGATACGAACTTGGAGAGGAAAGAGATGGAGTGAAGAGCCCCATGATCTGGGACATTGAACACCTGCTTTGTGGGTTGGTTTACCTTTTTTCTCTGTTCTCAGATACTTTTCATATCACTTTTTTTTTTCATGTATTGATGAAAAAAATACATGAGCAAGATGGAGACTGGACAGCTGTTCTTTTTTTTTTTTTTTTTTTTTTAAATTATTTCCCCCTGAAGACTGTGGGTGGAATTTCTAGTTACATACTTAGAACAGTGAAATTGTATTCTAATAAAACATTTTTGGATGCTTTGTTGAATTTATTATAAAAATGCTCCTATCCTTATAATATCTTTGTCCTTATAACAACATAGTATGGGATTTGACCGTTACCCTCTGATGTTCCTGATTTTCATGTGAAATCAGTTTTCCCAAACTTCTAGCAGAGGGACACTCTTAAGGATAGCTTTTCAGATTTCATGGTTCTGGAGCACTCTCCAGACCTTTTCAAATCTGGTATGGCCTCCCCCCCCCCCCCCCCCCCCCCCCGGTTTTTCTTTTCTCTTTTTCTCTTTTTTTGTCCCTGTTCTGCTCAATTTGGATTCTCTATAGCAACGGTTCTCAACCTGTGGGTCGTGACCCCTTTGGGAGTCAAACGACCCTTTCACAGGGGTCGCCTAAGACCGTCGGAAAACACATACATAATTACATATTGTTTTTGTGATTAATCACTATGCTTTAATTATGTTCAATTTGTAACAATGAAATTGGGGGTCACCACAACATGAGAAGCTGTATTAAAGGGTCACGGCATTAGGAAGGTTGAGAACCACTGCTCTATAGAGTATAGTTTTGTCCTGCAAAGGAGCTTTGCCCAGTTACTTTTGGGACTCCATAGGGCCAGACCCAGCTCCTTCAGTCTTTTCTGTGAACTTGTACTCCCCAGCTATTGAGAGCCTGAGAGCCAGCATTTTTAGCAGCTGTTTGCAGTGAGCCTCCCAAACTAGAAAGTTTCCAGTGAGCTCCTGCTGTTTATTTTGGGATGCTCAGGTTTCTTAGTGGCCTGTCTCAGCGGGCCCCAGTGCTTCCCTCTGCTTTCTCTCAAGGTGCTGGTACCATGCAGATCATGTGACTGATTTGTTCCTATCTGCTCATATTTAAGGTGGAGACACCTTGCTGCCTAGATTTTTTTGGATGTTTTCCATGGAGTTTTGATTTTGCTATCATACTTTCTCTGTGTGGCGTTTATTGGAGGGAGGGGGTTGGGAAGTCTAAAATACTATGTTATTACTGCCACCATCTTCCCATAATCGTTATACTTGTTTTTCTTTTTCTTTTAATATTTTTTTTTATTGATTTCAGAGAGGAAGGGAGAGGGAGAGAGAGAGAGAAACATCAGTGATGAAAGGAAATCATTGATTGGCTTTCTGCTGCACACCCCCTACAGGGGATCAAGCCTGCAACCCGGGCATGTGCCCTTGGCTGGAATCAAACCTGGGACCCTTTGGCCTACAGGCTGACGCTCTGTCCACTGAACAAAACCCGCTAGTGCTTGTTTTTCTTTTTTCAAGCTTGCTTGTCATTGACTGCCCTGGGTTTTGTTTTGATAACAACTGTTATTCCTTGGTTAGAAGCGTATTCTTTGCTAATTCTCTCCGAGTCTGGGAACCACTTTCAGCTGGAGATAGTGGCACTTTCCTTCTGATCTCAGGCTGTGTCCAGGGCTGGGGCTGAATTATCCTGTTCCCGCAGCCTGAAATGCCCTCCTCCTCCTCTCTGGCCCACAGGCTGGCCCTGAAGGCTCCCCACAGCCTCTCTCCTCCACTGCGGTGCTTTTTCTCTGCTCCCATAATATCTTATGGATGTTTTGTCACATATCTCACTGCTTAAAGTATATGTTTACTTTCTGATTTCCTCACAGGACTGTGGGTGCTGAAGGCGAGGGACCTTGCCTCATTTTTGTATCCCCACTACCTGACCTGGTGCCTGGCTTGCAGTAACTATTCAAGAAGTGCTTGTTGCGGGAATCTTGGCAACTACGTAGTTAAGGAACAAAAGCAGCCCTCTTTGGATGCATTGTAGGATAGACAGAGGGAAAGATAAGTGCCATTTAGAGTTATATTTAAAGAAAGAAATGTCGTGAGAAGGAACTGTAAAGGTGACTGTATTCTCAAGATTTGTGGTAGGAAGGAAGCGGCCCTGGCCAAGTCACATCTACCGAGTCCATTTTGATTATAAGCACTAAGAGATTGTTGGAATTGAAGAGATTTAGAACAAACGGTGCTAATGATTAAGGAATTAGAAGTTTGTGCTTATGAAGGAAGCAATATAGTCAATTTGGGTAGAGAACACAGTCACAGACGCAGGTATAGGGTAGACGGCCCAATGTGGTTTCTACATAATTCAGCTTGAGGGCTGGACTAGGGCTACCCAGGTTCCATAATTCTTTACTTGTTAATTAAGTTCTCTTCCTCTGGTGAGTTGAGGGTTTTGGGGAGAATCTTAAAGTTGGCCAGATGAACAGTTAGTAGTAGTCTGTGATTTTCTGGGAAATGGAAGGTTAAAACCTCAGTAACCAAGGAAACCAGTCCTATGCTAGTGGATAAGAGAGGTGAAAATTTAACTGAGCGGAGTCATAAGAAAATCTGGCCTCTTTTCAGCATTAAGCCCATGCATTGCAGTCCAGGGGAGATGGAAGAGGGAGATGACCTGAACTATCACGTGCCTCCTTAGCAGAAAGAGGAAATGGTCAGTGGCACTGGTCGGGAGAGTATTTTTTTTTGTTTTTAATTCTCACCTGAGGATATGTTTATTGATGTGTGTGTGTGTGTGTGTGTGTGTGTGTGTGTGAGAGAGAGAGAGAGAGAGAGAGAGAGAGAGAGAGAGAGAGAGAGAGACACACACACATTGCACGTTTCCCTCCCACACCTGACTAGCAGTTGAACCCACAACCTTTTAGTGTACGGCGTACGTACATGCTGATGCTCCAACCAACTGAGCCCATTAGCCAAGGCTAGCCTGAATTCTTAATGAGGTTCAAGATGTAAAACAGATAAAATGAACCTGATTTTATTGCTACTTTCCCCCTCCTTCCCACAAGGACTCCGTATAAAAGGACTTCCACGGAGTATAGTTTAAAATCTCCAATTAGTCCAATTGCTGCAGTTTAATTTTCCAAACTACCCTTAAGTCATGGAAGCATAAAATGCTGGAAGGTCTTTACAGTAAGTCTAGCCCTTGCGTGGGCTGACAGCAAATGGTAAAATTACCTTTCTATGCCACCTATTTTTAGCCAACTCTCTGAAACAGAATTACCCACCTGGGACAGATGTAAGGACTTAGAGAAAGAAGATGCAGGGATTCAGGATGAGTGAAGAGGCCTGTGAGGTGTCACTGAACGGCTGCTTGGAGGATTGGGGAACCATATTCTCTGTCATAAGATCCCTCTACCCCTTTACTCTCCCATGGGCTGATCACAGGGAGGGACAGGAAAAGAAGCTGCTATCAGTCGAATTTGAATATAGTCTGGATCACTATTCCCCTATTCTTAATGGCCACAGTATTTTGGACCTCAAATGCTATGCACATTGTTCTAGGGCTCAACAGATAATTTAGATATATGCCATATGTTGCATTTAGTATTTTTCAAATATGATCATGCTCTAATGTGTGTTTTATTTAATACACAATGACTAATGGAAACATTCTTCTTAGTATACCTGTATACTATATATATAGTATATACATTTTGTTACATTTTTATTGAAATTTAGCTTATTGAAATAATACATAAAGCTGTTTTGCTAGAGCTTTTTTCTAATACAAAATCTGCTATTGAGCTCTTTAATTTAAAAAACCTTTATTATTGGTTTCAGAGGGGAAGGGAGAGGGAGAGAGAGATAGAAACATCAATGATAAGAGAGAATCACTGATCGCTGCCTCCTGCACGCCCCACATTGGAGATCGAGCCCTGCGACCTGGGTATGTGCACTAACCAGGAATCGAATCATGACCTCCTGGTTCATAGGTCGATGCTTAACCACTGAGCCATGCCGGCTGGGCATTGCGCTCTTTAATTTTAATGGTTTATTAAATTTTCTATTGTTAAAAAGATAATTTTTTTAAATAGTGAAGCAACAGTTGCTGCTTATAGACAACAATATGGTGATTACCAGAGGGAAAGGGGGTGAGGAATAGGAGGGGGGAAAGGGGGGATAAATGATGATGGAAGATGCGACTTGGTGTGGGGAACGCACAATACAATATACAGATGATGTATTATAGAATTGTACACCTGAAACCTATGTAATTTTTGTTAACCACTGTCACCTCAGTAAGTTCAATAAAAATGATTTATAAATGTAGAGGTAATTAAACAATGATATATTTTAAAGCTTGATAACATTTAAAATTTTAAAGTAGGGTGCATTAATATAATTTTCCAATTATACACATTGTAACATTTTTGGTTGGATATATTTGACATTAATAATTGAAGCTGGTTTCCAGTGACTTTGTGTTGGAGGGTTTCCTTAAATATGTTCTCTCTCATGTCTTTCTATCCCACTTGTTCCCTTCTGTGGTATAATTACATTTTGTGAGGAACATAGGAGGCTGTTGAAAAAAATGTGATTGCCTGTTTTCAACCTCCTTATTAAGGTCAAAGCAGGAAAGCCTTTTACAGCCCTTTACTCCAGAGGAAAGTAGAACCTTCAAAAGCTAGGTTCCTGAGTACAAAAGGCTTTAAATTGGATCTGTTGTCTCTTGTTATATATTAATAGAGGCCTGGTGCACGAAATATGTTCACTAGGGAGGTTGGGGGGGGGGGGGTCCCTCAACCTGGCCTGAGCTCTCTCGCAGTCCGGGAGCCCTTGGGGGATGTCCGACTGCCTCAGAGGCAGGAGAGGCTCCTGCCCACTGCCACTGGGCTTGCCAGCCGTGAGCCCGGCTTCTGCCTGAGTGGTGCTCCCCTGTGGGAGCGCACTGACCACCAGGGGCCAGCTCCTGCATTGAACATCTGCCCCCTGGTGGTCAGTGTGCATCATAGCAACCAGTCATTCCACTGTTTGTTCAATTTGCATATTAACCTTTAATTATATAGGATTAGTAACTTCTGAAGTTTTACTGAATTATCTGAATGCTCTTCATGAGAAAGATCATCTTTTAAATAACTCTTGGCAGACTGTTGCTTTTTTAAAAGAAAAGATAGAGGATATTTTAAAAAGAATGTTGACCAAACATACTGTTCAAAGGCTGACCAGTTAAATTAAGCAGACTATAAGTTAATGTAAATTATTGTATGTTAAATAGGACCACAGCTTAAGTGAATGCATCTTTTTATTGGTTCTGTTGTGCATAGAGTACCTTTTGTCTGTTTGTCCTATCCATTATTGAAAGTGAGTTGTTGAAGTCTCCAACTAGTATTATGCTTGTACTGTTTCTCACTTCAGTTCTGTCAGTTTCTGCTTTATCTATCTACTAGAAAGCCTAGGCATGAAATTCGTGCAAGAGTAGGCCTTCCTTCCCCCGGCTGCTGGAACAGGTACCGCCTTCCCTCTGGCACCCGGGACTCGGGCTTCCCTGGTAGAGGGAGGCCCCACCCACCCACCACAGCCTACCAGTCAGTGGCCTGGGCCTACCTCTTTGGGGCAATCATGGAGCCCCCCGAGTGATCGTCCTGCTGGCTGGTGGCCTAGGCTTCCCTCTGCAGGGCAATCATGGGGCGATGGCCGGGCTTCTGACCAATCGCATCGCATCTGCTTTAGCTGGGTCCCGGATGGTCGTCTGGAAGGTCGTCCAGACGGTCATTCTGCTGTTCGGCTGTCCAGTCTAATTAGCATATTATGCTTTTATTATTTTAGATTCTGGGGCTTTATTGTTAGTAGCATATGTTTCTATGTTTATAATTATGTCTTTCAGGAACATGAACCCTTTTATCCTTGTATAATGTCCTTCTTTGTCTCTTATAACAATTTTGCCTTAAAGTCTATTATTCTATTTGTGTAGTCATTATAGTTCTCTTTTGCATACTATTGGCATGAAATTTTTTCCCATCTATACTTCATTATAATGACATTTCTGTCTTTGAATTTAATGTGTCTCCTGTAGACCTCATAAGTTGTATTTTAAAATATGCATTCTGTCAGTACCTGCTTTTTGATTGAATTGTCTAATCTGTTTACATTTAGTGTTATTGATATAGTTGAATATTTGTCTGGCTTTTTAGCTCTTGTTTTCTATGTCTCATGTATATTTTGTTCCTCTCTTTCTCCTTTTGTATGAAGTGAATATTTCTAAAAAATATATACTTTTATTGATTTCAGAGAGGAAGGGAGAAGGAGAGAGAGATAGAAACATTAATGATGAGAGAGAATCATTGATTGGCTGCATGCCCCCTTCTGGGGATCGAACCCACAACCCGGACATGTGCCCTGACTGGGAATTGAACTGTGACCTCCTGGTTCACAGATTGATGCTCAACCACTGAGCCACACCATCCAGACATGAAGTGAATATCTTTAAGTGTAACATTTTAATTTCTTTTATTTTTTCACTTTTTAGTCATTTCCTATATAAATGTGCAAAATGTACTGTGTACATTTTAGCTGATCAGAATCTGCTTTAGATTTATACTTAATTCCAATGAGATAAGGAAACATTACTCCTATATAGACTGTTCCCCTTCCTCTTTTTTATGGTATTGTTAATACACATTACATCTGTATGTAATAAAACCAACATTGTTATAACTCTTACCTTATGCAATTTCATATCTTTTAAAAGCTATGAGAGAAGAAGAGTAAGCATGTACTTATAGCTTTTGTTATATTAGCCTTTTTATTTTCTTATTTCTAGTTTTGTTCACTCGTTTCTGTGTATTTGAGTTTCCATAAGGAGTCATTTCTTTAGTCCAATACAGTTTTGCACCCAGCTACCTCCCATGAGCAGGTATTTGCAAATGTACTGTTGGGCCTATAACATGTAGAAACATAATTATGCACACATGGTTTTATAAAATTGCTTTTAAAATCAGTTATGGGAGGAGAGGCTGTATCAGATACATGATTTGCAAATATTTTTTCCTACTTTTTAGGTTCCATTTTCAGTTTGTTGATGGTTTTCTTTGCTGTGCAGCAGCTTTTTTGTTTGATGTAGTCCCATTTGTTTATTTTTGCTTTCATTGCCTTTGTGTTTGGTGTCATATCCAAAACATCACTGCCAAAACTGATGTCAGGGAGCCTCTGAGCTATGTTTTCTTCCAGGAGTTTTGTGGTTTCAGCTCTCACTTTCAAGTCTTTAATTCATTTTGAGTTGGTTTTTGTGTATGGTGTGCTGTGCAGTTTTTTTTTAGCATTATTTATTAAAAGACTGTCCTTCCCCTATTGTATAGTCTTGGCTCCTTTTTTTTAAATTTCTTTTTTTTTAAAATTAAATCTTTATTGTTCAGATTATTACAGTTGTTCCTCTTTTTTCCCCCCATAGCTCCCCTCCACCCGGTTCCCACCTCACCCTCCGCCCCTCCACTATCCTCATCCATAGGTGTATGATTTTTGTCCAGTCTCTTCCAGCACCCCCCACACCCCTTCCCCCCATGAGAATAGTCAGTCCACTCCCTTTCTATGCCCCTGATTCTATTATATTCACCAGTTTATTCTGTTCATCAGATTATTTATTCACTTGATTTTTAGATTCACTTGTTGATAGATGTTTATTTGTTGTTCATAATTTGTATCTTTACCTTTTTCTTCTTCTTCCTCTTCTTAAAGGATACCTTTCAGCATTTCATATAATACTGGTTTGGTGGTGATGAACTCCTTTAGCTTTTCCTTATCTGTGAAGCTCTTTATCTCACCTTCAATTCTGAATGATAGCTTTGCTGGATAAAGTAATCTTGGTTGTAGGTTCTTGGTATTCATCACTTTGAATATTTCTTGTCACTCCCTTCTGGCCTGCATAGTTTCTGTTGAGAAATCAGCTGACAGTCGTATGGGTACTCCCTTGTAGGTAACTGACTGTTTTTCTCGTGCTGCTTTTAAGATTCTCTCTTTGTCTTTTGCTCTTGGCATTTTAATTATGATGTGTCTTGGTGTGGTCCTCTTTGGATTCCTTTTGTTTGGGGTTCTCTGCGCTTCCTGGACTAGTAAGTCTATTTTTTTCGCCATGTAGGGGAAGTTTTCTGTCATTATTTCTCCAAATAGGTTTTCAATATATTGCTCTCTCTCTCTTCTTCTGGCACCCCCATAATTCAGATGTTGGTATGCTTGAAGTTGTCCCAGAGGCTCCTTACACTATCTTCATATTTTTGGATTCTTTTTTCTTTTTGTTTTTCTGGCTGGGTGTTTTTTGCTTCTTTGTATTTCAAATCTTTGACTTGATTCTTGTGATCCTCTAGTCTGCTGTTGGGGGTCTGTATAATATTCTTTATTTCAGTCAGTGTATGCTTGATTTCTAGTTGGTCCTTTTTCATAACCTTGAGGGTCTCACTAGATTTCTTGAGGGTCTCACTAAGTTTATCAGTGGTTTCTAGAAAATTCTTGAAAAACCTTATAAGTGTGGTTTTGAACTCTATTTCCAGTAGTTTGCTTTCCTCCATTTCTGTCATTTGTGACCTGTTTCTTTGTCTCCGCATTTTTTATGCTTCCCTGTGTTGATAGAGTGGCTTTCTGTGCTAGGTGTCCTATAGGGACCAGTGGCTCAGCCTCCCCAATTACCTGGGGTGGACACTCTTGGTGCATCCCCTTGTGGGCTTTGTGCACAGTCTTGTTGTAGTTAAGCCTTGATTGTTGTAGGATCACTGGGAGGAATTGACCTCCAGGCCAATTGTCTGTGAGAATCAGCTGTGTCTACAGTGGGAGAACTTCTGTGCTGGAGACACCCTTCTGGGGCAAGACTTGCTTCAGTGGGGCTTTGGTGCTCACTGAGTCTGCCCCCTGAGTGTGTCCCTTATGGATCTGAGGAGTTGTAATCTGGATGGTCCCACTCTGACCACTGGGTACACTGGCTCTTGGATCTCTAAGGAGGTGCTAATTTAGCCTCTGCCTGAGGCTACTCAGCAGGAGCTGTGGAGAGATCTGCAGATTCCTCTTCTTTGTTTGGGGTTTGGAGGTGCCCAGATGAGGCCCAGCTGTGAAGCAATGCAAGCTGCTATGGGGCCTTGGGCCTTCTTTTGGAAGTTCTGGGTCTCTCTGACCCAGCTGCAGTTTGTTAGGTAATTTTCAGATTGCGAAGGGTCAGGTTTTTCATATGCAAAAGCCTCTGTGCACAGCTTGGGTGGGGCGGGGTCTCAGGGAATCAACAGGGTGGAGCAAGCAGCTATGGATGATCTTCAGTCCTACTGTAAGAGGCCCCGGGTCTCACTGTTCTGTGGTAATCGCTGCAAGCACCTCTGAGAGAAAGCCGCCCTCGAGTTCCGCCCAATGCTAGACAGTCCAGTTTCTCCCCGTATGAGTCTGGGTCCCCAGAGACTCACCCTGAACTGGAGTTCAGAGCAGTCGGGAGCTTGAGACTCCCTCCCGATTGAAAAAGACAACAGTGTCCTCAGTTGCCAGCCCTTTCCACGTGCGACTCCGTACCTCTGCACATTTACTTCCACACCGCCCCTCCTCTGAGTCTGAGTGTGCTTTTCTCTTTCCTTCTAGTTGTAGAATTTCCACTCAGCCAGCCTTCCTGTGGTTCTGGATGATGTCTGTTTTGTCTTTTAGTTGTATTTTTGAAGTGGTTGTGTGAGGCAGCAATTTCCGGTGTTTACCTATGCCGCCATCTTGGTTTCGTCTTGGCTCCTTTTTCATAAATTAGTTGACCATTAGTGTGTTTTTATGCCAGTACTGTACTGTTTGATTACAATAGCTTTGTAATAGAGTCTGATGTTTTCCTTTCTCAGATTGTTTTGGCTATTTGAAGTCTTTTGTGGTTCCATACAAATTTTAAGATTGTTTGTTCTATTTCTGTGAAAAATGCCTTTGGAATTTTGAGAGAGATTACATTGAATCTGTAGATTGCTTTGGGTAATATGGACATTTTAACGATATTACTTCTTCCAGACCATGAGCACAGACTATCTTTCCATTGTGTCTTCTTTAATTTCTTTCATCAATGTCTTAATAGTTTTTAGTGTATACCAGACACATTTCAGAATGATGATGTTAACATAATAATGCTGTCTGTATATTTATAGTTTTCACATTGCATTCATCAGTATTTCATCTCAGATCTTTGCAAAATGAACCAAACGTAAAATCTTTAGGCGTTTTTAAGATACACCTTTTTCTAAGTTACATCAAGTGTCTTCTAACCTTCATTACTTCCTCCCACCCTCTGTGATGGAGGCTAATGACAACTGTCCTTGTTACTGCAGTTGGTGGGGGTAATGAGATCCTTGTCAGTGCTTTTTCTAAGTTGGGGATTAGTGAGTTATTCAGTTCTGTGAAGTCCGTCTATTATAAATATTTGCTTAATATTAAGTGATGATGATGGCAGGGCCATTAATTCTGTCTAGGTCTCCTCCCTCCCATGTCAGTGCTTGTTTCATTGAGTTCATAATTCCTCGGTGTTTCAGATCTTAGCCCTCTTTCATATCAAGCTAATTACTTTGTCCAGGTTTACACTTTTGCCATGTGTTACAGCTGTGTTCAGAAGTTTTGTATTAACTGGGGAAGTCTCTGAACTCTGATTACCCAGTGGGCCAACAAAAGAATATTGGATTTTCTTTTCTTTTTTTTTTGATTTTCTCAGATTAGACCTTTCTGGTATTTTCAGCTCTAGTTCTAGTCCCAAATTCTTATTAGCTGCAAAGCTATTTTCTTTAGAATGTCCCTGGTATTTGTTATTTATATAGCATATCTCATTCAGTCATATGCCTTTCATCTGCTAGCATCTTTTCTTTCTGAGAAACTTTTTGTAATGGCAGGAAAGCTCTAGGGTTCAGGCGATCTTTGCAATGCCTAGGTTATAATGTAGATTGCTATTTTTGTTTTTGTGCTGTCAAGGAAGCGTATGATGATATTTGAGGGCTAAGAGTGCTCTTGGAAGCTCAGTTATTTCAGTGTTTCATGAAAACGTATGCAATTTAAATTGAGGATTACTGACTAACATTAAATCTGTTAAGTCAATGGTCGGCAAACTCATTAGTCAACAGAGCCAAATATCAACAGTACAATGATTGAAATTTCTTTTGAGAGCCAAATTTTTTAAACTTAAACTATATAGGTAGGTACATTGTTATTAACTTAATTAGGGTACTCCTAAGGCTTAGGAAGAGCCACACTCAAGGGCCCAAAGAGCCGCATGTGACACGCGAGCCACAGTTTGCCGACCACGGTGTTAGGTGAATGGTTGATGGGTAACTAGAAATTTTAGTGGAACCAAATAACACCACACAGAGAAATTCCTAGATGCAAGGGTGAAAACATGGTGGGTGGGTCAGTCTTCATTACCCAAACTCATTGGTTAATCTTAGCAGTTCTTATGTTGGCTTAGCCTTTTATCGTCTGTCATTTGATGTGCTGTTATATAAAGTTCAGAGCACCATCTATGATGTATTTTAGCCAAAAAAACACTTTAGCATGACTCCAGTTAGATTTTTAAAATTTGATATTCCTAGAAACTACTAATAATCTACAAGCAAGCACTGTAGGGAAGCAGTCAGATAGAAGATGAGTCCTTCTGCACTCAGTAAATCAATATCATAAAAATAGAGATGTGCTATATTCAAAGAGACTTAAGAGAAAAACAGTTCAATACAGTGCATGGTCTTGAATAGGTTACTGACTTGGGTAAGTCAGCTGTAAAGGAATTTTGGGGGTTAGGGAAATTTGGAAATAATCTAGATGTCATATGAAATAAAATTTACTGAAATGGAGAGGTCGGAACTCACCAGATTTCCTTTTCAAAATATTGATGAGAAAAATCTGGTTACCAAAAAATAGTATATAGGTAGAAAAACATATAGACAGAAAAAAATCTGGAAGTGCATGCAATGAAGTGTTAGTAGTGGTACTTTCAGGGGATGGGATGATGGGGTTTCATATATTATTTTTTGCTTGTTTTCCCCTCCTAAGTTTTTGCTTGTCCTGTTTCTGTGTTGAAACAAACGTATTTTTAAAAAATACATATTTACCCATCCTGTACAGATGGTTTGTTTTAGTATATTTCACAAGTTTTTTTCTTGATAAGATTTTATAATTTTTAGGATACTTTTTCGAACTGGTCTTTAGATTCTATATGCATCTCTCTTTTCTTTATTTTTTATTATGAAAATATTAAACACATACAAAAGTAGATAGAATAACATAATGAATTTTTATGTTCCTATCATCTGGCTTCAGCAATGATGAGTTATGCCCAGTTTATTTAACCTGTACCCACCATTCCTTTCCACCCATCTTTTGAAGCAAATCCCACATCATATCTTTTCATTCATAAATAGTTCACTATTTATTTATGAAAGATAAAAACATAACACACAATACTAAACAATATATGAATGAGATAATATCCTTATTATAGTCAAATATTCAGTCATTGCTCACTTTTCTTCACTTGTCTCATAAGTGATTTTCTCTAATTATATTGTTTGAATCAGAGTACAAATAAGTTCCCGAGATCACAACTGGTTATGTTCCTTCTCCTCCACCATTTTTTCCCTTTTGATTTATTTACTGAAGAAACTAGGCCCTTAATTTTAATAATTTCTCACATGCTGCATGCTCTCTCAACCTTTGAATGCCTAAGACAGGAAACTATTCTGTAGAATGCATCTGAGCAGGGTTCCCATTTAAAGTTTACAATATAACATATTTATGGAATGTTTGTAAAATCTGTAAATTGAAAGGGTCCATTCTATCCTGAAGTACTTTGAGTCTAACACTCTTACAGCCTTGATTATTTCAGTAAGAGGAAACAGCTATTGAAATGCGATACACTGGGGTGGACTTGAGAGATATCAGTCAAACAAATTTTAAGGTGGGAACTCGCCAGATTTTCTTTTCAAAGCTAAGTGAAAATTTACCCTGAAAGTATACTCTGGTGTAATGGGATTATCTTGAAATATTACTATCCTTAGAGAGCTCAGTGAGTAAGTGTGCTCTCTAATGTGATACCTTGTACTCCTGCTGAGGCTACTGAAGTCAAGATTTACATTGACTATGTATTGATTTTCTCCAATGATTGCAGGTTGAAGATGGCAGTGATGCAGAGACCTATGGAGAAGAGAATGATGAACAGGGAAATTATTCTAAGAGAAAGATAGTCTCTAACTGGGATCGATATCAAGATACTGAAAAAGAAGTCGATAATGAAAGTGGAGAATCGCAGAGGGGGACGGACTTCAGTGTTCTCCTCAGCTCTGCAGGTATGAATTCCAATCACTCACACACTGGTTGTGCTATGAATGTGGCAGAGACATTGATGTTCCTTTTTAAATCGCATCTTAGGAGTTGGCAATTCATCGTTTGTCTCTTGGATTTTTAAATCCAGGTAAAGGACAGTGTGTCTAATGGCTTGCAAGGAAAGAATGGTGTTTCTCTAAGTGTAATATATGCTGATATAAATGTGCTGATAGAAATGACTTAAGTTGCCGTTGAAGTGGATAATAGTCTCCATAGAAATGAAAAATGCTGAACCATGCTCCTCTCAAGTGGGCAGTCTGAGAAACAGCAGGGTTTTCTTTGATTTCAGAGGAATTGGTACTTATGTTTATAAAAAGCTTTATAGAGTTTCTAGAATATATAATATTTTCCCCCTTATTTTATAGCCAGAAATATGCATGTTAGAGGATATGCACATATTGGAGACATATACACCTGAATACCAAAACTTTACTTTTTTGCTTTGGACAGTCTTCTCTTTCAGTAGGGTAAAAATCTCATTCCTCCTATGGCCAGCTATGTTTTTAAGGTTGACTCTCATCGATGTGGAACTGGAGGGTATTTATAGGAGAAAATGGGGCAGGGCTGGTTTTATAGATGGCTACTCCCCGTAGGATGGGACATAAGAAATTGAAGGATGAATGGAGGACAGACTAGTGGTTTTCAGGGGTTAGGGATGGGAGGGTGGGAGGTGGATGTGGTTATAAAAGGGCAGTATGATGGAGCCTTGTGGTACTCCATCTGTGCAAGTGATAAAATGGTGTAGAACTCACACACACACACACACACACACACACACACACGCACGCACACACGCCCAAGTGAGGGCAAATGAACCAGGGTAAGTCTGAATAAGATTGGTGGATTCTGCCAGTGTCATGTCCATATCCTGGATGTGATAGTATACTGTAGCTTTACAAAATGTTATCGTTGGAGGAAACTGGGCCAAGCGTATGAGATTTCTCTGTATTTCTTGTAACTGTACTAGAGGCCTGATGCACGAAATTCGTGTAAGAGTAGGCCTTCCTTCCCCTGGCTGCCGGCACTGGCTTCCCTCTGGCACCTGGGACCCGGGCTTCCCTTGCAACCCCAGCTTCGTCTGGAAGGTCGTCTGGTCTAATTAGCATATTATGCTTTTATTATTATAGATGTGAATCTATAATTACCTCAATAAAAATATTGCCAGGTTAAAAAAATTTAAAGGATTAAGATGTGGGAAGCAGTGAAATAATATGAAAATCATATTTTCAGTTTGTTTTGGATTCCCTACCCCCCAACCTTTATGTTGCTTTAGAGTTCTGCTTTTTTTTCCGGTCTGCCTGTATTTTTTGAGTGCCTGTACCAGACTAAGAGTTATAAAGTAATGAGTTCTCTCTCAGCATATTAGTTGGAAAGAAAGAGGTAAGTGGAGTGAGTATTAGTGTGAGTCAGAAGAGCGGGCTCAGTCTGGTGTCATTATTTGTATGGGGCACACAGTGTAACCACCTTAGGTAGAGGTTTGCTGATGGCATCCAACTCATTGACTGTTCAGGGCCTGGTGACTCATCTTTTTGCCACTCAGATGAGTATTTTTCTCTTGTTATCTGCATTTTGGCCAATTATGGGTCTAAAAGCACTTTTATTCAAGGTTGGAGAAATGTGAAATGTGTGCTGGTTAGCTTCAATTTTTATCAGTTGTTCTACTTAAAGATTTTCGGGAAAATTGAGGTAGTGCAATCAAATTATCATGTGGACTACCTGTGGATTTAATGGAATCAATTGTACAGTCAGTTTCCACGACAGTATCTGGCACTAAAAGATACTGCAGACTGTTCTCTTGGGCAGCACATGTACCAGAATTGGAACAATACAGAGATTAGCATGGCCTCTGGGCAAGGATGACATGAAAATTCGTGAAGTGTTCCCTAGTTTTGAATGTTAACTGTAATTGAAAAAAAGAAAAAAGAATACTGCATAAATGTTTGAAGGTGATTCAGAATTCTAGTCTAATGCAGCAGTTATGCACATTGGCTTATGGTTTTGGTTATTTATTTTAGCATTTATTTATAACAAACCTGGCATGGTTTGAGTGTCAGGTATATATATATATGTGTAAAAATACACACACACACACACACACACACATATTTGCAGTCTCTTTGCTTACTGATTTCTTAAGTGGCTTGCTTATCTATGATTGGTTTTTGGGAGATTGCAACTGTCACATCTTTTGATATGTGCTTACATTTCTTCCTTCCTCTGCTACTGATTTATTATTTTCTTGTAACATACCATAAGCCTGGGAAGAACTGTCCTGCTGTCTTCATATATGTTGGATGGGCTGTATTGGTTTACTTTTGAGAGGTGGAGTTCATTCTGTGGTCATAAAATATTAAGAATATCCTCAAGACAGGCTGACCATACTCCTTGGAATGATTCTGCCCTTGTTTGTATAAATCAACACAACAACCCAGGAAAACATCTCACTGGTTTGTTGGATGTGCACATCATGAACTTTCTAGTTATCGCCAAATTGCTCTCCAGTGTGGAGACGAGCTACAATTCCTAGTGTTCACTGTCTTTGCCAATATGTAGCACTGTTAGAAGTTTTCACTGTGGCCAGCTGGTTGAATGGCATCTAGTTGTGGTCTGTTTAATAATTATTTGAGCCCCCACTCTTTCCAGGTACTGTTTTAAAAGCCAAGTATACAGCAGTGCACAGAGCAGACAAAACACCTGCTACACTGAGTTAACATTCTAGGGGTTGGAAGACACAGTAAGGAAAATAAAAGGAGAGTATATAAGATCTTAAATGGTGATAATTGTTCAGGATAGAAATAAAGTGGGGAGGGGCTGTTACAGTTTTAGAAAGGGTGAACAGAGAAGGTCTTTCTGAGAAGGTGACATTTTGAATAAAGACTTGAGGAAGGTGAGGGAGCAGGCATTGAGGATCTGTGGGAAGTGTTTCAGACAAGTTCAAAGGCTTTGAGTCCCTGAGATGAGCAGCCACTGGAGGGTTTTGAAGAGAAGAGTAGTATAGCTAATTCATATTTTAACAGGATCACTCTGGCTGCTGTGTTGGAGTTACCTGAAGACCAGTGAGGGAGGGAGCAGGTAGACCAGTTGGGCTATTGCAACAATCCAGACAAGCGTTGATGTTGGCTGTGGCCAGGGTGATAGCAGTAGAGGTGGTGAAACATGGTTGGGTGCTGGATCTATTTAGAGGGAATTGCATATAGGTCTTGCGACTGTGGAGAATAAAATAAAACTATGCACAGGTATGACACCAAGTTTTTGGCCTAAACAGCAGGGGGTTGCCATTATTTGATATGGATAAAACTGTTGGAAGTGCTCAGTTTTGCACATAAATTCATATTAAGAGAATGATGTTATAAATATCCAAATGACCCTTGGCAGAAAAAAGGTTCTCCACCCCTGTTTTACAAAGATGTGGGTAGGATGTAGGGAAAGCACAGAGATAGTACAGTATGGAGAGGGCAGGTAACAGCAGAGGTGTTACCACCCCTCGCTCCCGGAACTCGGAAGGAGATTCATGGAGAGCAGTTTACTGTGAGAGGATAAATCACCTTTGGTCAAGAGATCTAGCCAGTGAAGGTGACTCCACAGGGAGAAAGACAGGGGAATAAATACTCTGGTTTTTAACTCTGTCTCCTCCAGTCTCTTGCCAGGGCTTCCCATAAGCTTAGCCTGCTGGAGGCCAGAAGGCAAGGGAGGCCTGTTACTGTCATCCATATAGATCAACTCCTAAGGCAGAACAGGAAGGAGAAGGTTAGGTGGTGAAACTGGAGTAGCAAATGGAAGAGACCCAGCACAGCATATAATTTCTTTACTAAGTACAAAAGTAACCAGTAAAATTGGAAGTAACTTATCAACATGAACATTTTGATTTTTAATATTAGACATTCAAGTTCAGCTATGATGTTATGGTCTTTCCTTAGTCAGTATGGTTTAATATAAGGATCACAGGCCTCTAAGCTGAACAAAAGTCTGGATTTGAATGCTATTCTATCATGTTTCTGTCTAACTTTAGGCAATACTATTTCTCTCACTAGGAAATGCAAGAATAGAAAGAAATAAGTGCTTGATTTGATAATGTCAGCATGTTATCTGAAATTCACCATTAATTTTAGTTCTGCTTTGAATGTAACTATGGTGCCTAGATTTAGTATTTATCTAAATTTTTTGTTGATAGCTTAATTAACTAGTCAGTAAAGTCAAATAAAGTCATTTTCCCCCTTGAATGTTAGACATATAGCAATGGTTGCCAGTAGAATTTACATATCCTCATTTTTCTGAGAAATTAAAAGTTCTTCTTGGGTATAATAGAACTGATTATTGAGTGTATTTATCGACTAACCAGTGTTGGTGGTCTGAGTCTCTGAGCATTTAAAAGTTGGTGGTCTTAGGTTAATTCATAAAAAGTCTTTTCCTCTTTCTCCCATTTTGCCACCTATAGTTGTTCCTCTGTTTTTCTCCTCATTCTCAGTGTCTGCCATGTGGCAAATGTGTAATTCAGACTTGGTTTCTCAGACAAAGGCTCTGCGCTTTGAACTGTTCTTTATATTTTATTTTTTATTCTAGAATTAGCTGTGTTGGGCACACACCTCTGTGCAATTCTCAAATGTTGTTTTAGAAGGCAGGCCTTCTGCTGAGAGTACATCTAGTTTAACGTGTTGTTTTCTTCCAGTAGGATTTCCATTGTAACAATGAATTTTTGTAGACCATTCATAAATTTAAAAAGTAAATTTCTGTTGTACACACTGTTAGTGTATATGTATATTGGTATATTCACTTTGGAAAATAGTTTGCCATTTTTCAGTAAAGTTGAAGATCCAGCCTTTCCACCCTTTGAGAAATTCTAGACATTTGCACCAGTGTTCATAGCAGTGTTTCAGAAGAGCCACAGATGGAAGCAACTCAAATGCCCATGAACAGTGGAGTGAACACATAGATGAGCGGATGAACCTAAAGTGAAGTAGAAGAAACCCACATCCCCCCACAATTCCTCAGTAGGATTCTATTTTCTATATAAGTTCAAACTTAGAAAAAAGTAAACTGTGTTATTTAGAGATGCCCATTTAAATGGTAAGATGAAAATCAAGGAAGTGGTTATTACAGAATCAGGATTGTGGTCACCTAATGGAGAGGAGGGATAGTGATTGGGGAGGGGCATAGAGCAGGTATCCAGAGGGTGGGGGAGTCTTCTGTGATGTTGGCAGTATTCTAGTTCTGACCTGGATGATGGTTTCTTTTGTTTGTTTAATAATTCTTTAAATTGTGTATATGTTACCTATTTTATTTAAGTATCTCTCTATACAAGGACAAAAAAATATAAAAATGATAGAATTTTAGTTGCCACAGCAGACCGTGGGAAGTGTTTTTGGCGAGGTAGTCCTTACAGCACCCTTCAGCTTGTGCCGGCAGCATGCAGGTGCTGCCTGCTCTGCCTGCGTTTCTGGCCATGGCAGTGGGAGCTTATGCTTCTAAGTGGAGGATGTAGGAAGGAGGCTAGTTACTTTGAAATCACACCTTTCCTGGTGGGATTGGGAATCTTCAGATTTTTTTTTTTTTAGGACTCTTTCTGTAAGTCTCTGAAATATAATGATGCCTTCAGCCTTTCTATTTAAACAGTATTCTTGCAATTCTGTGTTATGTTTCACAAGCTTTGAGGATGGTATCATACTCTCATTTCACATTCAGGCATAAAATGTTAGATCTTTAAGCAATACGCCCCCCTCACTTTTTTTTTTTCAAATGATGAATCATTGAATTAATGCCATATGCTTTATTTCTTTCTTTCAAGATGTCACAGATAACTAGAGTTAAAAAATGTTTATTGCATGAGCAAAATGCACTGGAGCAATGGTGAAGATGATCATGTAAAAAAACTATGTGCAAGTCTATAAGCTGTGTTTAAGCGGGACAAATAAAAATGAAATGGTTAGACTACAGTTTGGTCAGCAGAGTTGTCTGTGCATATTTTCATTTATGTATCTTCTTTAGTGTAATTTTATGAAAAGTTAATTTTGGGGGATTTTAATATAATGACGTTTGTGTCCTTTTGCCAGCAATTAGACTGGAAGGGAAAAGAAAGCATAGCAGTCTAGCAGCCTGTGCTTTTAAATTAAATTCTGGCCTTTTTCTTCCCATGAAGCAGCAGGATAGTGGTATTGTCCTTATCGATTCATTTCATTTTTTCCTCTTTTTAAATGGTATGTATTTTATTAGTTTTACTAATATAGCCTCATATTACAAAGGCAATCTAATGGAAGAATCTTCCTTTGACATTTGAGGCATTTGAAATAACACAAACAGAACTAGACATTAAAAAAATTCCTTATTTGGATAACAACAAAAAAGATAGGTTAAATCACACAAAACAATCTTTCCTTTCTTACAACTGGACATTGAAGTGGGCCCAGTTGGCTTTTCTTTATCAGACCTCCAGAGATGCAAGCAGCTGAATCTGTAGAAATTTGTTTGCTAAACTACTGGTGTCTGCACCGTTCTGTGTTTTCTGTTGTTTGGAGGCAGGTTCTTCTTGGTTGTTTTTCCTGGTCCAGCTGCACCGTTTTCATCAGGTTCATCATGGTTACCAGCTTTCATTCTCTTGCCCTGACACTGTACTTTTCCTTTAATAGACCCAGCCTTGGCAGCTTTAATTCCTTTTCCTTTTCATCTGTGACCTTTTGATTTCCATTTGTTTAGGGATTCTTGTTGATCCTCTGTGATTTTTTTCGGTTCCGCTTTTTCTACCTCTCCTAGGGCGTCCCATATCTCTCCTTTGTTCCTGAATTGTAGGTTACCATTATTGGCTTGTCTTTCTCTAGTGCTTCCTCAGCTTTTTCTTTAAATAGGATTATTCCCTCTTTTGTTTCTCTGGTAAAGTCTATCCTTTTTATTAATATTTATTAAATTAATTGGGGTGACATTGGTCAGTATCAACATATAGGTTTCAGGTGTGGGTTTCAATGTTATAAGATCTATATATTGCACAGTGTGCCCGCCACCCAAAGTCAAATCTTTTCCTGTAAAGTCCATTTAATTTTACTTCCCCACAATTTGAGAAAAGGAAGTGTGGATCTACTCTAGAGGTTTGATCATCTAAGTCACCCAAAATTTCAGTAAACATCCACTCTTTTCTTCTAGAGTTTTCATTTCAGCATCTATAGTACTTCTGTTTTTCTTCTTGTTTAGCTCTTAATTTAGCTTACACTTTATTTTGCTTTCTTCTTGCTTTTTTTTTTTTTTTTGCAAAGTAATCTTACTTGAATAGTATTTGAAGGCATGTGGTTTTATGCTTTGGGGCAGGTGTTTTTGTAAACCTTAGCATATTTAGTACTATCAGATACTGAAAATATCGATCCCTTAAATCAGTGGTTCTCAACCTTCCTAATGCTGCGACCCTTTAATACAGTTCCTCATGTTGTGGTGACCCCCAACCATAAAATTATTTTCGTTGCTACTTCATAACTGTAATTTTGCTACCGTTATGAATCGTAATGTAAATATCAGATATGCAGGATGTATTTTCATTGTTATAAATTGAACATAATTAAAGCATAGTGATTAATCACAAAAACAATATGTAATTATATATGCGTTTTCCGATGGTCTTAGGCGACCCTTGTGAAAGGGTCGTTTGACCCCCCAAAGGGGTCGCGACCCACAGGTTGGCGACCCACAGGTTGAGAACCGCTGCCTTAAATGCTTTGTGTAATGTTTTTCTCATTTGAAGATTTTGTATTTGACCTTTATCTTTTAATCTTTCTTTTATGTGGCCAAGAGTTGCATCAAGTGGGAAGTCTTTTATATAAATGGGTCTGTTTTTACATAATTTTTTTATATTTATGAGTCACCAGAAAGACCTTTTATACTCATGAGAGAGGTTTGCATGGAGAGCTTCTGCTTTTATCTTTATCTTCATTTATTTCCTTTGATTTTCTTAAAGCTTCTGTTAAAGTTTAACATGTTGAATTTTATTATTATCTCCACAGGGATCCAGATTTCATTCAAGTTGATCAGTTCCTTTAAAATTTGTCTCATGGCAGATTAGTTACTAAAATAATACTTGATTTGATGACAGATTTTGCTCCCTGAGTAGCCATTTTTTCAGTCACCATCTTCATTTTCAACAAGTGAGGAGAGCTGTGGAGTTACAAAATATCTTGCACATGCATCCATTTAACTGAGTGATACTATGGCCCAATTATTTATTTTTTTAATTTTCTAATACTTTTTTAGATTTTTTCTGAAGAGTTGCAAAGATACAAAGAATTCCCTTATACCCTCCACTTAGGGTGATACCCATTTCCTGTTCCAAATCAGGACACTGTGTTAATATTTATTTATTTCCTTAGTCTGCTCCAATTTGTGGTAGTTTCTCAGTCTGTTCTGGACTTGACACTGTTGAAGAATACTGGTTAGGTATTTTGTAGAATGTTCCTCAACTGGGTTTTTCTGATGCTTTCTCATGATTGGACTAAGGCTATGGATTTTAAGGGAGAATACTGCAGACATGATGTGCCTCCCTTGTTGGATCTTATCCGTGAACACATAATACCAACACAACATTACTAATAATGTTAACTTTGATCACTTGGTTAAGGTGGTATCTGTCAGGTTTCTCCTTTGTAAAGTCACTTCCCATTGTCTGTTCATTAGATGAGTGACTAATTGCTACTCACACTCACAGGGATGGGGATTAAGCTTTACCTACTAGACTAGAGGGAGAGTATCAAGGAATTTATGAGCATATGTTAAAACAATGACAGTAAATAGTAAGTAGCTTGAGGCTATGCAAATACCCTGGTTCTCCTTAAAGGCTCAGGGGAACCAGTTCTCTCAGACTGAGTCAGAGGATTGCCTCAGATAAAAGTTCAAATTGTAGATGAATGGATAAAGAAGAGATACAATGAAATATGACTCAGCCATTAATAAGAATGAAATCTTGTCACCTGCAATGACATGGATGGACCCAGAGGTCATTGTGCTGAGTGAAATAAATCAGAAAGACAAATGCCAGATGATTGCACTTGTATGTTGAATCTAAAAAGCAAAATAAATGAACAAACAGAACAGAAACAGACTCATAGACACAGAGAGTGGACTGATGCTTGCCTGAGGGGAGGGGTGTTGGGTGGATGTGTGCAAAAAGATGTAGGGATTAAGAAGTACAAATTGGAAGTTACAGAATAGTCATGGGGATGTAAAGTACAGTATAGGCAATATAGTCAATAATAGAGTAATAACAATGTATGGTGTCAGATGGGTACCAAATTTATTAGGTGATCACTTCATAAGTTATATAAATGTCTAAATGGGGTTGTATACCTGAAATTAATATAACATTGTACATCAGCTGTAATTGAAAAATAAAAATTATTTAAAAAGGAAAAAAAAAGTCAAATTGTGATGACTAAATAATTGACCTTTTTGTTTAAGCTTTATTGCAGAGCTATCTATATTATAAAAGGTGCTGTTCATGTGTGATTGACTGTTCTGTCAATCTTTTTAGAGTGGAATCATTTATATTAACTGAAGGGGGTTGATTAGGGCACATCTGTGAAACAAGGTTAAAACATCAATAATTTTTTTTTTATTTATTGCTTAAAGTATTACAAAGGGTATTACATATGTGTCCATTTTATCCCCCCGCCCTAGACAGTCCCCTAGCCTCCCCTATCCCCCAGTGTCTTATGTCCATTGGTTATGCTTATATGCATGCATACAAGTCCTTTAGTTGATCTCAAAACATCAATAATTGATTTTAATTTCTTCCTCATTAATCAGTTACAAAATGCTTATTTTTATCTTAGCATTTGTGGCTACCAAGTTAAGAAACTATATATGCAGTGGTAGGCAGAAGTAGGTTTATAGTTGTTGGAAGGAAAAATAAATAATAGTACAAATGAATAAATAATACAAGGAACAACTATAACCCTACCTTTGCTCATCCCTGTGTGTGTGTGTATGTGTGTGTGTGTATACACATACACACACTAGAGGCCTGGTGCATGAAATTTGTGCACGGGGGGGGGGGGCGGGGGGTTGTCCCTCAGCCCAGCCTGCACACTCTCCAGTCTGGGACCCCTCAGGGGATGTCCAACTGCAGTTGGACATCCCTCTCACAATCTGGAACTGCTGGCTCCCAACCACTTGCCTGCCTGATTGCCCCTAATCGCTTCTGCATGCCAGCCTGATCACCCTCTAACCACTCCCCTGCCAGCCTGATCGACACCAAACTGCTCCCCTGCTGGCCCGATCACCCCCAACTGCCCTCCTCTGCAGGCCTGGTTGCCCCCAACTTCCTTCCCCTGCTGGCCTGGTCACCCCTAAATGCCCTCCCCTGCTGGCCTGATCGCCCACAACTGCCCTCCCCTGCCGGCCATCTTTGACCACATGGGGGCGGCCATCTTGTGTGAGGGCATGACAGTCAATTTGCATATTACCGCTTTATTATATAGGATATACTAGAGGCCCGGCACATGAAATTTGTGCACGGGTACGGTCCCTAGGCCTGGCCTATGATCAGGGCCATCTTCCCTGGCTGCCAGCAGCTGGCCCCGCCCTACTCCCCACCATCCACCCCCGGTTCCCTGTTTGCAGTGGGGCTATTGGAGCCTGCTGGCTGGGGGGAGGGACCGAGAGGTGGTCAGGGCACCTCATAGAGACTGGTCGAGCGGTCGTTCTGCCATTTGGTCGATTTGCATATTACTCTTTTATATATATAGATGTGTGTGTGTGTGTGTGTGTTTGTGTGTGTGTATTTCATATGTGTGTGTGTGTATTTTATATATGTGTGTGTATGTGTGCATATCCTGTATAATAAAACCCTAATATGCAAATCGACTGAATGATGGAACCACCGGTCACTATGATGCACACTGACCACCAGGGAGCAGATGCTAATGCAGGAGCTGCCCCCTGGTGGTCAGTGTGCTCCCACAGGGGTAGTGCCGCGCAGCCAGAAGCCAGGCTCACACCTGGTGAGCACAGTGGCGGTGGTGGGAGCCTCTCGGACCCCTCGAGGGATGTCTGACTGCCGGCTTAGGTTAGGCCTGCTCCCCACTTAAGCCAGCAGTTGGACATCCCCTAAGGCAGCGGTTTTCCACCTGTGGGTCGCGACCCCTTTGGCGGTCAAATGACCCTTTCACAGGGGTCGCCTAAGACCATCCTGCATATCATATATTTACATTACGATTCATAACAGTAGCAACATTACAGTTATGAAGTAGCCGTGAAAATAATTTTATGGTTGGGTCACAACATGAGGAACTGTATTTAAAGGGCCAGAAGTTTGAGAACCACTGCCCTAAGGGGTCCTGGACTGCGAGAGGATGTAGGCTGAGATGAGGGTCTCCCACCACCTCCCCGTGCACGAATGTTGTGCACCAGGCCTCTAGTACATACATATATGATTACATATATACATATGTTGTGCTTCTTTATGCAAGAGACAGTCATGGTGTCCTATGGAACCATGTAGGAGTGGATAGATGAGGAGGCATTTGTCAGTGAGCCAGCAGCCATCCCAGCACATACCAACTCTTTGGCTGTTCTCCCTCAGAAGTTGGGATAATTCTAGTGTAACCATTATTGTCCTAGGGGTATTGTCCAAGCAGGGCCTGGTCCAGAGAGATAATGTGGTTAATGTGTTTTTAGATTCCTAAGGGGCAAAACATGACATTTTGATATAACCATTTCTTCTTTACTGCTATTCTCAGGAGCCCCATAATCTAAATGTTTCTTTGTTCAGGTATCTCAATTTAGTAAGAGAAAATCTGGAGTAATAGTATTTGGTACAGTGCCAGATATAGGTAAGGACTTCTAGCTCTTAAAAAAAATTATAAAGTCTTAAAAAATGTATGATTAAGATTTGGGAGTAGTCAAACTTGACTTAATGTACTGAGATTTGGCCTCATAACCATATGTTATTGCTTTGCTCCAGAACAGATTTTAGTAATGAGCCATTGTCAAAATATTTTAATTTATTGTCTCCCTCCTCCCTGACCCCCCTCCCCCAGTTTTTGGGGTCATCAGAGTAGGGTTTGGGTGGGGAGAGATGGGGATTGAAAGGAAGCGTGGTTTTGCAGGAATTTGCAATGGAAAGGCCATATTGTTGTGATATGTATTGGGGTCAACTTCTGTATTAGATTGGGTAACAACTCCTTAATTTGGGGTGGAGGGTGATAGATGAACTGTAGGCATAAATAAATGTGTTAAAATAGTTCTTATTTATAGAGCACTGTCTGAGTATTTGGTACATCATGTACCAAATATTTTATTTAATCAAGATAGCCCTGCAAGGTCAGTATTAGACCCTTCTATAGATGAGGCAGATTAAGCTCCAGGAAGTTGGATGACTTGCCTAATGTCCCATAACTAGTATGTGATAGAACTGTAGTATGATTTCATACCTGGCTAATAACAAACTCATTACTGTTTAGACGGAACTGTTGCCTTCTGCAGAATGCTTGCAGCTGGCTGTGCGGTGATAGGCTTTTGGGGTGTATTGTATAGAAAATGAGTCAGTAAATGATTTGGAATAGTTATGATCTTCTTCCTCCTTGTAGTAGAAACAAAACAAAACATTTGTCTACTTTGAAAAAATTATCTATGTTGGATAGTTTGGTGCCTTTTGATCTGATCATGATAAAGGGAACATTACTCTTCTTACTCGCTACTTGTTTCATTTATACTGAAAAATATGGAAAACAAAATAATGGATTTATTTCAGCCCTCTGATTTGTCTTAATAATAAAGGGCTAATATGCAAATAGTTGTTATGTGCGATCAGCAGGAGGCTTCATCCCCCATCTGGTGGGGCTTGACGGGGATGTGAGGCTGTGTCCTGCGTCCCCCGCCCGGCAGGGCTTGATGGGGGACCTGAGGCTGCGACCCCCACCCGGTGGGACTTGGGTGGGGGGTGGGGCCAGCCGGGTCTGGGTCTCGCCCAATGGGGGTGGGACCAGCCGGGTCCGGGTCTCATGTGATTTTGACGCATGTGTGGGTGGGCAGGGACTTGATTCTGGGTCTTGTGGTGTGACTGAGACTCTGACAGGAGGGAGATTTTCATATACATTTTACTAATTTTCTTTCATCTCTGATACTTCTATTATAGAGAAAGGGCAAATAGCAATATTAAAATATTTCCTCTAATTAATTCCCTTTTAACATGCATGAATTTCATGCACCGGGTCACTAGTATTATTATATAGTTACTCAGGAGCTCTAATATGAAAATGAGTTTTTCTTCACTGCTTATAATTATGAACTAAGCAAAAAGACAATTATGTGTTAAATTATTTGCCCTGTGTATGTGCAAATGAAATTCATCAAGGCATCACTATT
This sequence comes from Myotis daubentonii, assembly GCF_963259705.1. NCBI lineage: Eukaryota > Metazoa > Chordata > Mammalia > Chiroptera > Vespertilionidae > Myotis > Myotis daubentonii. The sequence continues at coordinate 73,858,506 of NC_081840.1, read as the reverse complement.
GTTAATATTTTTCATATTAGGCAATTTGACAAAGCATCACTTGTTAATATTTTTCATATTACTTCTAAGATTTTTTTTTAAACTGTACATCTTTTTAAAAATATATATTTTTATTGATTTCAGAGAGGAAGGGAGAGAGAGATAGAAACATCAATGATGAGAGAGAATCATTGATTGGCTGTCTCCTGCACGCCCTCTACTGGGGATCAAGACTGCAACCTGGGCTTGTGCCCTTGACTGGAATCAAACCTGGGACCCTTCAGTCTGAAGGCTGACGCGGTATCCACTGAGCCAAACCAGCTAGGGCTAAGATTTCATATTTAGATAACTACTTCCCATAATTTTCAGAGAAAATTAAAAAAAAAAAAAGAAGATTGCTGCCAGGGCTTGGAGGAGTCTTGGAAAAAATTGTGATTGTAATATTCATACATAAACTCAGTTTAACCTCAGTAGACCATAAGCATGTTTGCAACTTGATGATCCCTCTTTTAAAGTGATAGAGTACTTATTTGCAAAGTTTCTGAATCCCAGGTTAATCTTTCTTTATTTCTGATTGGAGGCTCGAGTGATATCATTTTTAGTATAGGCTAGTTTAACTATATAAAAGCTAGATTTTCCCCCTTATATTTTGAAGTCAGAATGGTATTGTAAATTAGTAATGCTTTAATTTGCATGCGATATAAATGGGATTTGGGAATTAGCTAAGGTGTTTGCCTATACATATCCTTAGAGCAGGAAGTAATTTGGGGACTCTCTCTGTGTATAGCTGATAATGATAAGTGGACCATGTTGTGGGACAGATTTATCTTCAGACCTCCATCTCTTTTTTCCTCTGTGACACTGCCTTTTCTTACCCATTTAGGTACTTGACTACCTATTTAAGTACCTGAGGCTTTTATGCACTCATTTATGCTCTGCCTGCTCTCAGGCAATGTCTCCCAGGAAACCTAAGCATGTATGTTTAATATTCATACTTTATGCTCATACTGTATATGGCCAGCAGCCACACACAACTAGAGAAATGGGAGGGAGTGTTGCTTGAGAGGCAGTCCATTTGGAGTATTCATGAGTGGGACTATGTGTACTAGGACACCCTTATATAAGTAAAGCAACAGGTAAAGTGAAATCATTTCAGAGTAGGCTGCTTGGTGAGCTCTTGTCAAGTTAAGACACTCCCAGTGCACTGGTAGTTGAGTATTTGAAAGGTATGCCGCTAACAAAGATATTATTAAATCTGGTCTGTGTAGGAGTGTGCATGTCTGTCAGCTATACTGTGTAATTTCTAAATAAGAATTTGCTGTTCCTGATGGAACTTTAATGTGTTTTCAGCGCTACATGTTTGATTTTCTTGTACCTATTCACCACACTGCCTGGTTGCTATGAACCATACTAGTTTGCAATGGGATCATTTAATAAAATAGCACTAATTCAACCAGAATATCCGAAATCTTCTCCCGTGTTATCTTTATGCTTTTTTTTTAACTTTAAAACTCAAAATCAGAGTGAAAAAGTGACTTGTTTCTTGCTTTGAAACCAGAGAACAGATAACTAAAAACTCTCATTGCATAATGAATTCACAGCTGGAACAAGTTAGTGTTCACCTGGATGGTTTCTTCGAATACCAGTCTTCAGTCTCTTGCATTGCTCCTGCTATTCAATAACCAGCAGTTGACTTAAGAAAAACATACAGCCACATAAAAGTTACTTTTTCCCTGAGCACTTAAGGTCTCTATTGCTTCCCTGCACATGCCTTTTAGATTCCCTAGGGTGCCAAACTATATTCTTTCAGTTGAGTGATGTTAGTGTATTTTGAACTTTTGGTGTCTTTTCCCTCATTCTTCAAGGAGCATCATAGAATGTACATCCAGAAACAGAACATATTGTTTGGTCCATATCTTTTCACTTTTCAGATGGGGAAATGGACTCATGTAAGTTGGGGTTTAACCTAAGGCCATGTAGATATTTGTTGGAGATGAATTGCTCAGATAAGTATCTTTTCTACAGGTTCACAAATAGTGTGGTTTCTAAATCACAGCAGTGTACACTCCACTGAATTCGTTTTTATTTGGGAGAGGAATTTGAGTAGGTTTCTTTGGGGTAAACTATTATCAGATTGGTATATAGAAAGGAAGTAGAGATCATTTTTTTTTTGTCTTGAGTTAAAAATTAGGAATATTTTCAAGTGTATAGACTCTCTTAAATATATTAATATATTTCATAAATATTCATATAGAATGAGAAAGAAACTTGAGGTACTATATAAGTCAAAAGGTCCTATCTGTTGTCTGTTTTTGATCTGTCTTGTTCCTACACCCCTACTCCCTACTCTTGCCTGACATTGACATATATCTCTTTCCTCTATCCATTTTCTGAGTTTGTTTTTGTTAGACCTGGGATTGAGGTTATTACTCACTAGTTTCTAATTTATGTCCTCCTACTGTAGCTTGGGTGTAGGAACGCTGGGAAGGGCAAAAACTGAGGCTGATTTCCATTTTTATTAGACCCTTCAGGGACCAACTTAATTTTCATTTGGTATTATTGTTTACAGTTTTTTAATGTACTGATTTTCCTTTTTCCTCCCCTGTCCACATGGATTTACCATGCCACACTATAATCTAGTGCCACAACATGTGTAGAGGGTGCTCGGGAAATGTGAACAATACAAAAGTACCACTTTGTTCAAGAATGGCCAATCTGCAATGCTTCTCTGCTTAGGGAGAGGTGTTCTCTCATTGTCTACTCCAGTGGTTCTCAACCTTCTGGCCCTTTAAATACAGTTCCTCATGTTGTGACCCAACCATAAAATTATTTTCGTTGCTACTTCATAACTGTAATGTTGCTATTGTTATGAATCGTAATGTAAATAAATATCTGATATGCAGGATGGTCTTAGGCGACCCCTGTGAAAGGGTCGTTCAACTGCCAAAGGGGTCGCGACCCACAGGTTGAGAACCGCTGGTGTACTCGGATCTGACTTTTTTCTGGACCAGTTCGTTTGTTGTTTTATTCAGGAGCAATGAGTTTTGAAATAGTCTTTTCGATGTAAGCTAGCTGCTTTAGCAGGGAGCATTAACTTAACTGACGATCATATTTTTGGATGACCATATTTTAGAGTATAATAGAGAACCTGTGATTCTCTGTTTATAGAAACAAGAGTTTCAAGGTTTAAAATTTTATAAACATAGGTATAGGGATAACTGAAGAGGAAAATATGCTTGGATTATCCTTTCAAAGTGTCCTTGAGGGAGAGAGAACATGTGAATTGTGTGTGGTAAAGCCACTGGTTGGGATACAGCAGCCTGACTCTAAGGATGCTACCTACCGTAGTAGCCTCCTATTGAGAGCGAATGTGAATGTATGAAATTGGAATTTATTGTGACATGCAGTATTTTATATGCTTGTGAATGAAGGCAAGGGGAGTAGGAGGAGGACTTGTTTGACCCTGTCCCTTCTTTAGCACTTGTTGAAGTGTTGATCAGGTGACCTTTTATGGCAGGAGTATGTGAGAAATGGTATCTTTCAAGGTGGGAGTATTGGAGCTCACACTCAATTGTTCCGCTGAAGGCAAGCTTCCCTGTCTTACTGTAAGGAGTCCAGCCTGTGTTTATTGTGGTGGTTTTGCTTATTTTGTTCTAAAAAGAGAATGGGTGGATTTTCTGACTCATTAGAGTGAGGATATGCACATTTCAGACTTTTTTGGTACTGACTTGAGCCAGGAACACATTGTTTTAAAGCAAGATATTGACTTGCTACAACTAGCTTGTGCCTTTGTGACACAAGTTCAGGTATTTCTTTTCTACATAAGAAATCACTGTTGAGAGTTGATTTCCTACCCAAGGGACCCTGTAATATTGATTACTTTCCTTCTATCCAGATGTCACTATGCCACAGGAAGCTGACGCAGGGGGAAGATTAAAGAAACTAGCCTATGCTTCTGTTGCCTAGGACATTGTTTCAAAAGTTCTTCTGGGCATCTGAGAAAGGAAAGTAAAAGAAATGGTTTTCTGTTTGTTTGTTTTTATCCACATCTGAGATATTTTTTTTTAAATTGATTTTTAGAGAGAAAGGAAGAGAGAGAGAGAGAGAGAGAGAGAGAGAGAGAGAGAGAGAGAGAGAGAGAGATGAGAGAAATGAGAGAAACAGATTGGTTGTGGCCCATATGTGCCCTTACTGGTGATTGAACCTGCAACCTAGGAATGTACCCTGACTGGGATTCAAACCCGAAATTTTTTGGTGTATGGGAAGATGCTCCAACCAGCTGAGCCACCCGGCCAGGGCCAATAAATGCTCCCCCCCCCCCCCCCCAATAAATGTTTCTTTCTTTTCTTTTCTTTTTTAAATCTTTGTCTCAGCCATATCCAGTAGCTCAGTTGGTTAGAGTGTCATCCTGACTTATCAAGGTTGCGGGTTTGATCACCAGTCAGGGCACATACAAGAAGCAACCAATGACCTAGCTGGGTGGCTTAGTGTTTGAGTGTCAATCTATGCACCAAGTGGCCCCTGGTTCAGTTCCCAGTCAGGGCACATGCCCAGGTTGTGGGCTTGATGATCCTCAGGGTGGGGAGGGGGGCTGCAGAAGGTAGCTGATTGATGTTTCTATCTCTCTCTCCTTCTCCCTTCCTTTCTCTCTACAACCAATAAAAACATATTTAAAAATTGTTTTAAAAAAGAAGCAACCACTGAATGAATAAACAAGTGGAACAACAAATTCTCTCTCTCTTTCTCTCTCTAAAATCAATTAAAAAAATCTTTGTCTCTTGTCTTGGTGTTTACATTTATTTAAAGTAATTGTATTGAAGATAATTGTATATTATGGTACGAAGGTCCTTCTCCTGATACTTAGAAACCTTAATAAAGATGTATAAGTTATAACTAGCTCTAACACACTTATCTCAAGTATTGCCTGCTAGAGTTTTTCTTCCCAGACCTATTTATGGAGGACCATGAAAAAGATCTGATGCAAAAATGGCAAAAATTGATATTTGTTAAAGCTGAGAGGTAAGTACATGGGCTGAAATAATTCATAGTAAAATATTTAAAAATAAATAAAATCTCAAGCATATATTTCAAAAGACTTTAAAGCATTTCAGAGAGAAAAAGATATTGCTCATTTGGAAGATTAGGTTCAAAATAGGAATCATTTGAGATTTTGGAATAACAGTTATGAAACTTCCTTAGTATACAGGAAATAGTGCTGGAGATGATCAGTAAATGGAAATCATTAATTTATTACATAGTCATAATAAAATATTACATAATACATTATGACATAACTAGTGGCCCAGTGAATGGAAATTAATTAGAAGACAGATTCGTGCAGTAATTACGTTACTACAAAACTTACATGTCAAAAGAGTATATATAATATAGTATCATAAAATTAAAACTCGTGTGTGATTGGTGCCAGTGAGAGCTTTATATGTATCCATGCATCTGTGAGTCAACGTTTATTTCTAAATTGGCAGTGCTCATCATATGTACTGGCCAGTTGGATGGTCAGACAGACAGATGGTCGGTCACTTAGCCTTTTATATATATAGACTAGAGGCCTGGTGCATGACATTTGTGCACGGTGGGGCGCGGGGGGTCCCCTCAGCCCAGCCTGCACCCTCTCCAATCCGGGACCCCCTGGGAGATGTCCAACTGCTGGTTTAGGCCCGATCCTGAGGACATCCTCTCACAATCCGGGACTGCTGGCTCCTAACTGCTCACCTGCCTGCCTGCCTGATTGCCCCTAACTGCCCCTGCCTGCTGGCCTGGTTGCCCCCAACTGCCCCCCACTGCCAACCTTGTCTTCCCCAACTGCCCCCACCCTGCTGGCCTGGTCACCCCCAACAGCCCCCCTCTGCCAGCCTGGTTGCCCTTAATTGCACCCCCCTGTCAAACTGGTCACCTCCAACTGCCCCTCCCCCCCCCACCGGCCTGGTTGCTCCTCCCTGCCCTCCTGCGCTGGCCTGGTTGCCCCTCTGGCCCCCTCTGCCGGCCTCGTTGCCCCCAACTGCCCCCACTGCTGACCTGGTCACCCCAACTGCCCCACCCTGGGGCACATACCTCACCCCCTTGCTGGCCTGGTTGCCGCTAACTGTCATCCCCCCAACCCCCCGCTGGCCTGGTCGCCCCTCACTGCCCCCCCCACCCCCCTGCCAGCCTGGTCGCCCCTCATGGTCCCCCTCTGCTGGCCTGGCAACCCCTCACTGCCCCCTCTGCCAGCCTGGCCGCCCCACGCAGCCTGCTGCTCAGTCATTTGGTCATCCCTCACTAACCCCCTGCTGGCCTGGTTGCCCCATGCAGCCTGCTGCTCAGTCATTTGGTTGACCCTTACTAACCCCGCTGCCGGCCTGGTTGCCCCACACAGCCTGCTGCTCAGTCATTTGGTCATCCCTCACTAACCCCCCTGCTGGCCTGGTCGCCACATGCAGCCTGGTGTTCAGTCATTTGGTTGTCCCTCACTAACCCCCCTGCTGGCCTGGTCACCCCATGCAGCCAGCTTGTTCAGTCGTTTGGTCATCCCTCACTGACCCCCTGCCGGCCTTGTCACCCCACGCAGCCTGTTCGGTCATCCGTTCAGTAGTCCATTTGGTTGCGATGGCCCCTGGCTCTTTATAGATTATGTCACCATATTTAAAACCTGTTTTGGGGGGGGTGGAAAATGATATTTTCTCTTGAAAAAAAGGTTGCTTTTCTTCAATATATCCTGCTAGATATATAGATATATATATGGTTTGTAGTTTAAATACTTAAGCTCTATCTCACTCTCAGAATCAAGTAAATTACAGAGCCCACAAACCTGGAATCAACTCAAGGCAACTAAAATGTTTGGCTACTGTGTTATAGGTGAAAACATATTATAAAAGGGGTTTCGTGGTATTTCCAACAGTTGAATTCTGTTGATTTTTTAATACTGAATTCTGACTCTTACTATGACAAATTCTTACTGTTTCATTTCCATGCCTTCCTTCTTAATTGCAAATGATGTAATTTTCTGAGATTTTGTTAATTTTAGTTACTTCTGGGAAAATTTAACCCAAATTATAGATGTTTAGTCCTTGTTTACCTACTTGTGGTTTATGTGAATTGTAGGTCTTGGTGCTTGATCATTGTTGAGACAGCAGACTAATTGAGTCATATTCTGCATGTCTCAGCAGCGCTGTTTTGCCACCTGTGCCCCCTAGGGCTAGCAAAAACTATTGCGTCACATACCTCACTCCAGGAATTTTAGAGTATTTGGTGGTGTCTGTAGTGAATCAAATGCATATGTTAAAATGCAGAATACCCTTATGGATCTTCTGGATGGCACAACAATTATAGTACATATACCTTAGGAGCCAGTCCAAGAAGGGGAGGGGAGAGCAAGGAGAGATGGGATGTGTAGGGGCTCTTCTAGCTAGCAGGGCTCTAAGCTTTCCATTTCAACCCAGCCAGGGTAGATCTGCTTTTATATGCTTTATACTGGTATATCTTGATGGTTTATCGAAGATCTTGTTTGAAAGAATGTAATGCTACTAAAAATGATGGGATAGCAAAGGTCAAAAACCTTGAGTTGTGCACACCAACATCAAGCCCCAGGTTTCTGTGGGGACTTAATGAACACATCACCCATGTGCCTGAGCATCTCTAGAGACTAGTGGACTCCATCCCGACACACATGTTGATTAATTCTAGAGTAAATGCTGGCCTCCTTCATCGCTCTTCTTACCTTAATTTCTATCAGAGAGGATAAGGGATAGCATAAGCTTTAGTCTTTGTCCCTACTGTGAAAGGGATCGCCATTGTTGGTATAGATTTAAGAGTAAATTGGATACCTTGGCTTTGAAACTCAGACAGGAGATTGGACTTGGATACTTGCATAGATTCATTCCTCACACAGGGAGGGAGAGAGCATAGAACAATTGTAAGATTTTAAGTCTGCTCTTTCCTGACTCTCATCTTTGAGTAGGAAGCTGATTGTAGTATCACTTTAATTTCTTTTGCAAAATGCTTATCCAAATTCTCCTGTAATCACTTCTTTAATAGCAGGGCCAATTTAGATCCTTTTGCACTATTGATGAACTTCTAGATCACAATGTTATGGCAAATGTGATTTCCATATGTCTAATACAGCAAATAGGGGATACATTTGATCTCTGTATTTTTACACCTCATCTATAATAATAAAAGCATAACATGCTAATTAGACCGGACATCCTTTCAGACAACCTTTTGGGCAGCCTTCTGGACGAAGCTGGGGCTGCGAGGGAAGCCCAGGTCCCGAGTGCCAGAGGGAAGCCAGTGCCAGCAGCTGGGGGAAGGAAGGCCTACTCTTCCATGAATTTCATGCCTCTAGCACAGGGGTGGGCAAACTTTTTGACTCGAGGGCCACAATGGGTTCTTAAACTGGACCGGAGGGCCGGAACAAAAGCATGGATGGAGTGTTTGTGTGAACTAATATAAATTCAAAGTAAACATCATTACATAAAAGGGTACGGTCTTTTTTTTCAATAGTTTTATTCATTTCAGACGGGCCGGATCCGGCCCGCGGGCTGTAGTTTGCCCACGGCTGCAGTAGTATATAATATACTTCACAGACCTGATCTCATTATAGCCAAGAGTCTAATATGATTGCCCCAGAAAGTCCTCTACTTTCTGTACTTGTCCTATTTGCTAATTACTAGTGAATGGAAGATCAGGTTTATTTTAGGATCACTATTCTTCTTCTTGTTTGATGAGACTGCCCTTGAGAATGTATTAGAGTACATTTCCAAATTCATTTTGCACATCTATTGATTAACTAGTCTTGTGCTTACCTTGCGAATAGACATATTAATGAGATGTGCTCCTCATTCTTGAGGCCCTCACCCATGAGAATGCAGAGTTTGGTAGGCAAGATGAGTGTATAAATAGGTTTCCAATGCAGCATAACAAGGTGCCATGAAAGAGGTGTGATCAAAGTGCTGTGGAAGTTTGTAGGCATGAAAAACTCCTTTGTATTACTACAGGTTACCCAGAAATTGATGCATGCAGAGGACTGTGTCCTTGCAACACATGAAAGAAGACATGCAGCTGATGAAGGATTAAATATTAGAGTAGCACCATCTAATATTTAATCCTTAGATTAGGTTCTAAGCTTGGTAGATTTATTTATTTATTTATTTTTTAAAAATACATTTTATTGATTTTTTACAGAGAGGAAGGGAGAAGGATAGAGAGTTAGAAACATCAATGAGAGAGAAACATCGATCAGCTGCCTCTTGCACACCCCCTCCTGGGGATGTGCCCGCAACCAAGGTACATGCCCTTGACCAGAATCGAACCCGGGACCCTTCAGTCCGAAGGCTGATGCTCTATCCACTGAGCCAAACCGGTTAGGGCTAAGCCTGGTAGATTTAGATTATGCACACCCCCGCCCCCCTTCCTGGCATATTTAGATTATTGCACCAAGAAAATTCTGTAAAGATATGGAACAACTAAAGATATGGAACAACTGGAAACTAGTTTTAATCTTTGCTACCCAAAGAGCATATTATCCTATATAATAAAAGGCTACTATGCAAATTGCTCCCATGGGCAGGAGTTCAACCGACTGGGAGTTAGACATGTGCTGACCACCAGGTGGTGGCGCGGAAGATGGCGGGTGTCGGCAACGTGGCACTGGCAGTGGGCAGCAGTGAAGGCGCTGCCGGTCCCAGTGGGCCCTGACAAGAGCGGGACTGTGGCGGGATGGTGGAGCAGGTGAGCGGGTGGCACCAGGCCAAGACAGATGTGAGTAGGGGCCCCAATCACCCTGCCAGTCAACTCCACAGATCAGCCCTGATTGCCGGCCAGGCCTAGGGACTCTACCCATGCACAAATTTTGTGCACCGGGCCTCTAGTACATTCATATAATAATGAGTAAAGAGGAAGCCCATGTATACTTCTGACAAAGTGTGACCTCAAACTAGGGGTCTATTAAAGTGGTAATGTTTTTTGATTGATCTGTTTTCTTGAGTTATTTCATTAACACCTCCAATATCATATGAAAAATGTAGTTTGGCAAGATCTTCAAACAACTGTTGAATAATAGTGGTAGTAATTAACCAGTACAGTGGGGCCTTGACTTACGAGTGTCCCGAGTAACGAGTGTTTCGAGATAAGAGCCGTCTCTCGGCCGATTTTTTGCTTTGAGTTGTGAGCTAAAATTCGGGTTACGAGCCAGCTTCAGATACCCCACCGCTAGTTGGCGCAGCAAACGTCACAGTGAATGCCACAACATCAGCCCAGCATCACGTGTCTCACTCGTTCACTTTTTTATTTGACATACGAGTAATTTGAGTTACGAGCTCTGTCACGGAACGAATTAAACTCGTAAGTCAAGGCCCCACTGTACATAAGACTGGAAAAATGCTTTAAGAATTCTGTCACAGCCCTGACTGGTTTGGCTCAGTGGATAGAGTGTCAGCTTGCGGACTCAAAGGTCCCAGGTTTGATTCCAGTCAAGGGCATGTACCTTGATTGTGGGCACATCCCCAGTAGGGACTGTTCAGGAAGCAACTGCTCGATGTTTCTCTCTCATCGATGTTTCTAACACTCTATCCCTTTCCCTTCCTGTCTTTAAAAAATCAATTAAATATATATTAAAAAAAATTATGTCACATACCATTGTTCAAGCAAACTATAACTATAGATAACAAGACCACAGCTTAGCTTGTAGTTATTCATAGAGTTGTTATTCTTTTTTCATACATCATCTATATAGTCTCTGAATTTAGGAGGCTAAGATACAAATGACTGATGTTTTGAATTGAGACTGTTCAGCTAAACTGTACCTGCGCTCTGTGTGGAGTATTGGTTTTTCTCTGTCCTTTGCAGCTAGAGCTGCATAAAAGATGATAAAAAAAAAAAAAAAGGAGACGTGGTGCACGAGCAGCTCTCGTTTTGTCTCCTTTGTTGAGCTTTTACTCCCAAATTGTTTTTATTATTTTTGCAATTTTTTAAAGACTTTTGTAGAACATAGTAGTTTGGCTTATTAGAGAGATTCCTCCTCTTTTAGGAATTCATATTTTCTTCTTCCCACCCCCATTTTATAGTATGTGCCTGCCACATACTAATTAATCTATGTCATGGGATCACTTCATAATCTTTCTTTAGGAGTTTCTCATTCTGAGAGATTATTTTTCATTGTGAATGTGTGAATAATCTTCTCAGTTTCCTGAGTAGCATCAGTATTACTATTGGAACCAAGGTGAAATTTTGCTCCTAATTCCTTAGTTCTCTAGGTTCCCCTTCCATTATTGTCTGGTTAGTTGCTGGTATTTTTCTCACTCCCATTTTATCATCATCTGTGAATATTATTAATGTAATGTTTACTGCCTTTTGAAAATTATTAATGAAGAAACTGTGAAATGGTACTTTTTATCTTTAAGAGTTGATGCTGTGAAAGCATCAACTGCAATGGAAGGGTCTTTCTCTAACCCGTGCCTCTTCAGTGTCTCTGTGATATGCCTTGAAATGATAGTGCTCACATGTCTCGCAGCTAGTTCACACTGAAAGGATATAATCATCTGTTTGATATCACAGCCACTTCCCCAGCTACTGATTGTGATGTCACACATCAAAGACTATTCTCTCTCAGCAGGAAGAAGCTGGAGAGGAGCTGAATCCCCATGATGAACTATCATCCTATTCAAAGCTGGTCAATTCATGAAGAAAAGTAGCCGTAATAAGCATTAAATATGCCAGCTAGTTGAAATATCCAGTTGAATTAAGCTTGGAAAACTTTTCCATTGTACTGGAATGTTAAAGAAGGCCTTTCAAAAATTTTGAGGAAAATTTGAAAGTTATAGTAATGCAGATGCCAGTAAATATGTAGTGCCAGTACCTTTAAATTAAATGTGAACACTTAAAAATGAATTTTAGGTATAGTTCTAATTTTATATACAAAACTATGTTGCTTGCTATTTCAGACAAAGATAACATACAAAGTCAACAAAGACACTAAATAGAAGTACTTTATTTTGACCTGAATACCTACTTTCATTTTCCCATGGGTTAAATAAAAAGTTCATAGCTTTTGGATGTTTTAAAATGTGCAGAAGATGAGGATATAGTGACAAATATCATTGCAAGGACAAAATATTTGCTCAATTTCTATGAAGCATCCAATGATACACAATCCTGTTATTTTTATAATATACTTTTATATAGCATGCATGAAATACATTAGGCAGTCATTGACCACTTCCCAAGAACACATTAGGCAGTCATTGACTACTTCCCAAGAACCTTCAACATTTTTTTAAGTTGTTAAATATATCAACACAAGGGAAAAACTTCCATAAATCAGATCTTCAGGTACTAGCATAAAATTCCTTGTCCATTTGTACCCATGGGATGCTAAGCAATTTTCAACTTTTTAATACAGAATTGATAAAGTTAGCTAATTGATAAAATTTAACTAATTGGTAAAATTAGCTAATATGTATATTTTTAAAATTAGCTAATATTTTTATTTTTCACTAAAATGAAGAGGAAAATGTAGGTTAGTCCACATTACAATAGTGTTTTGAAAGCTATTTTTTAAACTTCAATGATCATTATTCAGAATGAATTATGATAGAGAAAAACCTTGATTTAGATGGGAAAGAATATGAAGACTCATTGGGATGGTTGCTGACTAGAATGAAAGGGGAGGAGGGTTGTATCGGTTTGCCCATCGATTGTCATTAGGAGATGAGTCATAGAAGCAAACTCCTCAAACTGGTGGGATATTATGAGTCTCTGAATGTTAACAGTGAAGGCGTAAAATCCAGAAGACTTCAGAAATACAATTTTATACCCCCTTCAATTCTATTCATTGGAAACAAATTCTTGAACATAATATTGTTAACCTCATATTTTTTTGCTGAAGTTAATTAAATTATTCCATTATGAGTTGACATATTAATATTTTAACTTACCAAATATATAATATACAGACTTTCAAGGCATATCAGTTTACAAAATATATCATAATGAGGAAAAGATGAAAAGAAATAAGGGTTTAGGTAAATCTCAATGTAGGTTAAAAACTAATTACTTTTAGTTAGAGTTGGTAATACAAAGTAACTATATTTAAATTTCTTAATAAATAAACATTTTTCTTTGCAACAAATTGGTACATACACTGTCACTGCTTATATTTAAATTGCTGCTTTCTTTTGGTCCTGGAAATTGATGGGTGAATTTCTATAATGAATTCAGATGCAAAAGACTTATGATATTTAAGGTTATTTATAGATTGCCTTGAAAAGAGTGATGGATCATGTAATTCTCTCTATTAAAATTTGAAAAGAAAGAATTCAGTGAAATAGAAGGGAATAGTTTCAAATTTTACTGTTTTTTAGACAAGTACTGAAAATTACTTCTGATAAATTTCCTTGTATTGTCAGATCTCCATAGTTAGGTGTGATTTGCTTTTGTTTCCCGTATCTCCTGTCTTTTAAGATAATAGAAATATATTATTCTAGAATTTCTTTATGAAAAGATTGGCCTTTGAACTTTTCCTATTGAAGTTATAAGAAAACTAATAGGATTGAATTTTGGCTGAAAATCTATGGAGGGAATTAAAATTCTGACAATCCTGTGTGTGTGTGTGTGTGTGTGTGTCTGTGTCTAGAAGTCTCCTCATGGGGTGATTTCTAGGGAATTTCTAAAAGGCACTGTACCCTTTAAAATTCTTTGATGGCTTCAGTAGTTCTTTGCATTTTACAGTCTGGACCATTGATCTGAGTTAAAACTGTTAAAATACCAGACATCTTTTTGTTCTATTGTTAAATCAAAAAAAGTCCTTATTGAGTCTCTTATAAAAATATGCCCAGGACCTTCAGGGTAAAAAAGCCCATTTCACTTAAGGGTTATACCCAGTTCACTAGAGATTGTTTTTCTTCAGTGTGAATGAGAGTGACAGCACAGCCTGCTCTTTTTTTTGTTATGACAAAAATCAGTCATTGAGCTTTGTCCTATTGCATTAATAGAAATAATATAAAACATGCATTAATTTTTTCCTGTTTTACCCAGTGCCTTCGGAAACAAATTTCATTTGAATATGTTCAGTTAATAGCATCTGTGAATGGCTCTTGTGCCCCATTCAGGGCTCTCTCCATGCATTTTTTCCAGCCATTAAATAACACAAAATTGGGATTTTAAAAACGAAGACAAAGATGGGACCAAGCCAGTAAAAACTGAACGGGATTATTTGGATGTTTTATTATTATAGTGATGAATGATTATTTTATGTAACATAAGTGAAAATAAGACATCCCCCCAGAAGGCTTGAGTTTGCATAAGGATTGCATAAAATTGAAATCTCCTGGCTCATTCTCAGCATCAGCAGGTTCAGTTTTATAGTCAACATATAATTTAGTGTTATAAAATTAAATCTTACCTGGTAGTGGTTCGTTTGAAGCTCAGTGATTTGAAACTCTGGCTGGAAATTGTAAGCTTCGATACCTGAGATGCCTCTACGTGCCTTTCGTGTTTTCTTTTGCCTCTGTGTTTGACTTCTCGCAGTGCCAATATCTGTATTCCTGGTAATCCTGTAGCATTAGTCAGGACAGCATGCAACAGATGAAGATTCCATTCGGATAGGGTTATAGAAATAGAGGGTGAATTTTGCCTTTATCTGATGGCAGCGGTTGATCTGACCACGGACAACCTGAGTGTTCAGAACTTATTAAAAATTCATTGAGTGTTTCAGCAATGAGCAGTCCTGGTTCTTTCTATAGACGTTTTGCCTTCTGGAAAAGTTCTGTCCATATTTCAGGATAATACGCATTCCAGAATCAAGTTGCTTACGAAATTATCTGGACAGAAGCATTCCTTGTTTTTCCCAACTTTTCAGTCCATTAGCTCCTTTCTGTAGAGGCTGAAGGGATTTCTTCTGTCCTCCTCAAGCTTCTGTAACACACAGTTCTGCTACACTGTTTTTGAATAGAGAGGGAAAAATCCAAAAGGAAGTGCAGCTTTATCATATCTCCGGACAGTGAGTATAGTTGGCATGAATGAAGAGCTGATGTGAGCTATTCAAACCAGACAGCACACTGATGGGATGACGCTTTCATACATAAGCCCATTAATTACTTCTCTGATGGACAGCAGTGTGCCTGAAAGGGAACGAGCAGGGAGCAGATGATCACACTTGGCTTGCTAGGTGCTCTCGAGCAGCTTGTCACTGACAAGTGGATCCAGGAAAAGCTGCAGCTTTGGAATATGATCAGGTACAATGGGCTAGAGGTGTTTCGGCAGAGAGTTAAGTGACGTATCTTGGGAGGAAAAAGAGAGCAGAGCACAGAGTTAGCTGGAATAAGGTTCTAACATGCTTTTGAAAATTTTATTTTCTCCTGTTAGTCCTTTTGGCTGGAGGAAAGGACTCTGCATTTAACCTATGCATTGTTTGCAGATTTTGCTGAGGTCTTTCCTCATGATATAGTTTTCCCTAAAGAAGGGAAATAATTTTTTAAAAGTCTTTGAGATAGAAAAGTGTGTCGTGAGTTTTGAAGATTTGTAGCAGGGAAAAGGCTGCTTTCTGGGAGAGACAAGCCTGTTTTTACACATCTTTAGGAACATGCATTTTGTTGTTGGGGAAAAGCCACTAGGTAGACAATTTTAGTAGGGTCTTCATTTAAAATGTTTCTTAAATTAGATGGGATTCTGAGTAGCTGTATAAAAGAATAGGTCTAAAAATGGCAACTTCATGATTTTTGTACTTCTTTTTTTTAAATATCAAAAGATGTTTTTTTTCTACTTGCCCACAGTGTCTGCAGTGTTTCTGGACAATAGAATGTTTATGGTTTAAAAATTAGGAAAAATATCAAACATATACAAAACGGTGGAAATAAAATATGTGAACTTCTATAAACCCAT
Organism: Myotis daubentonii; assembly: GCF_963259705.1. Lineage (NCBI taxonomy): Eukaryota > Metazoa > Chordata > Mammalia > Chiroptera > Vespertilionidae > Myotis > Myotis daubentonii. The sequence continues at coordinate 73,842,651 of NC_081840.1, read as the reverse complement.
TGCCCAGATTCAGTCATTACCAAGATGTTGCCACATTTAGCCTCATTTATTATTATTTTTTAGCTGAACTATTTTAAAACCAATCTCATTTCACCCCCACATACTTTAATATGTATATTTTAAAAATATGGACACTTTCCCACATGTCCACTGTGCCATTATCATACCCAATAGTAGCAATAATTAAAATTAACAGTAATTACCAGTGGGATTAATTATTAATCTTTGGGGGTCATATAATCATAGATTTTTTAAAAAATTAGAATCTAGACACAGTCCACACTTGTAACTGGTTATTAGGCCTTAGAATTTTAAACATTGACTTAGATGATCACATATAGGAAAGAAGTAAAATTCCGTTTTATAGTGGTCTTCGCCACACACTTATAATATGAATATCTACATTAGAAAACATATCTCTAGAATATTTTCTTGAAGTTTTTCCACTTAACATTATTCATGATACTGAAAAGGAATGCCATTTTTATAGGGTAACGATTGGCCACTGGTTACATTCATTCTAATTTCTTCTTGACTTGTTCTGGAGTCTGTGGTTCACGATTCTGTCCCACGTTCTTGAGGCTCCCTTTGGGGCTGGACAAATTCAATCAAATACATTCCAGGGCCAGTTCTATTTTATTGCTTGAAAAAGACCATTTTGCTTGTTTGCCTCATCAAAAAAAATAGAACATTTCTATAATAAATACTCTAAGTTTTAAGCCAATGATTATGAAGCCATTTCCAACATTTGAATGCGACTTTGAATTCTGTGAAGATCTAGAAAGAGAGAAGTAAAAATCAGATGGCCCCATTGTGTTCATGAGGACCACCGCCTATAATACTATGTGATTATACATGATTATATTATATTGATAGATAAATTTTACATATTTTTCAACAATATCAGGTTTCCCCCCCCCCTATGAATTCCTATTTCCTATAAGATTTGAACTCTCAGCTCCTTTCTGAAAAAGCAAAGCATTTGTCCAGCTGCCTTCTCTTCTGCTGAAATTCATTCTCATGTATATTCTCTATGTTTATCTTCTCCCACCCCCCATCTTCCAAGTTGGCTAGATGAAGGAGAATGTGAAGGTGAAATATGGGGAGCCATTAAAGGGGCATGGATGGGAATTATACCTAGGCTCATAGCCACTACCGAAGACCATGCTCCCATGTCTATTCGAAGGATACAGAATACAGCCCTCCAGAGGTCTTCATGTCGTGTTTCCTGTCATATGTCATGTTATGGCGTAATTGTTTGGTAGCTTTGCGTAGCACTCTGTTTTTCACATTATGCCCCGTCTCTTCTATCTTGCTGAACAAGGAGCATAGGTATGTGTTTATTACCTACATATGTGCTTTACTGAGAGCTCAGTAAGTAGTTACCATGACCATTATATATAAATAAGCTGAATAGAAAAAGGAGAGCTGAAATGCTTCTTTTTCTAAGTTTTCTTTGTAATTTTTCTCCTCAACATGTGTACTTTGCAAATGTCCAGGTTCCACTGTATGGTTGGTGAGAGTGGTTCTAGAGGGAACTAGATTAATAGATTGTGAGTGCATTTTTGGGTGCAAGTCCCCACTCAATTTCAAATCATCATCTCCCAGTGGACTAACTACAAATTGAATTAATAGGAAAACATTGGCCGAAGCAGTGATCTGTAGAGTTCCAAACCAAAAGTAGGGGACTGCTGCCACTGTGAGAGTCACTTTCCCAAGATTTTGCTCTTGGTATTCCTGATGTTGATCTTGTTTTTAGAAGCTACATTTATTTTTACTCTCTATAGGAATGGACTTGATGCTTTGGAGGAAGGAATGGTCTCTGTGAATAATATTGTTCAGCAACCTAGAAGATCTAATACCTAGTGGCGTGGCTGGCTTGTTCTCCCCACCCCCAGGCCCCACATGAGGGGTTCTCTTTGATGCGTATAATAAAGCACAATTTTCTTTTGTTCAGATGTTTCAACTCCCATTATTGTCATTTTTAATCTCCCATTTCCACTATGAAGTTGATCAAACAACTTCAGAAGTTTCATAGGCATCATAGACTTTTAAAGAGCTTTAAATATAAGATAAAATCTCCCCCCAAAGTTTTTTTTTTTTAAGGTATATTTGGTCCATACCTAGAAGTATGCTCACAGCTGTTTTTGAGTCTTTGTGAAATTATAACTGCTTTTATAAAGAAAAAAAATAAAAAGTATGTCTTTGATTTCTTAGATGAATAGGATTTGTGATTAAAGATTTCATCTGTGGCAACTACTTTTTTTAGGGCATTTTAAATATTCATAATCTCAATTAAATATAATTATTTTTCAGTTAATGTACCAAGAAACAATGTTGCATTTTAAAAGAGTATTGTAGAATCATGAAAGCTCTTTCTAAAATAAATATGCTTGATGGGCTAGAACTTGTGATGTCTTGATTTGAACTAATAAAGCTGTAATACCAGCAAGTTAAGCCTTTGGCATTAAGTTGTAAAAGTAAATAAATTGAATTGCATAAAAAAAATATGCTTGCCAGGCTGGTGTGGCTCAGTGGTTGAGCGTCAACCTATGAATCAGGAGGCCACAGTTTGATTCCTGGTCAGGGCACACGCCTGGGTTTCAGGCTGGATCCCCAGTATGGGGTGTGCAGGAGGCAGCTGATCAATGATTCTCTCTCATCATTGATGTTTCTATCTCTCTCTCCTCCCCTCCTCTCTAAAATCAATAAAAATATATTTTAAAAAATGCTTGGTTGCTGCTCTTGCTAAAGATGTAAAATTTTTGTTGGCTTACATGGGTCATTCTGATCATTGGAGCTCATTAATTGTAATAACTGACAAATACTTGATTCCTTATTAGGTACATGATACTATTCTAGGTTCTTTGAATGTATAATGTATCTATTTTTCATAGCTTTGAGGCAGAAACTGTTATAATTCCTACTTTATTTTTTAAATTTTATTTTTCATTTACAGTTTACATTTAGTATTGCTTGGTGTTAGTTTCAGGTGTACAGGGTAGTGGTTAGACAGTCATCTACTTTACTAAGTGTTCCCCCTGATATTTCCAGCACCCACCTGGCACATACACAGTCACGTCTGTTTTGTAAAGGAGGAAACTGAGATGCAGAGAGGTGAAGTAACTTGCTCGAGTTGGCCCAGCTTGTTAGACCTTGAATTATGGTATGAATCCAGTGAGATTCCCTTACTGAGAAAAAGATCAGGGAGACATGCCCTTTAAGTGTGAGACTCGTGAGTATAATTTTGAGAATGGTACCTCTTCAGCATAACCAACATTCTATCAAAACGGGGTCTGCAGTTTCTCTGATATCACAGATGACTGGCAGATGACCCTAGTAGTTGACTGTCTTTGAGAAAAAGACTGAATTTAATATAGAAGGACTGTTTCCATCCTAGCTTTCATGCTTAGAACCTATAAAGGGGTGATTTTCTTTCAGAATTGTTTATTCTTTTATAGCCTCTCAACAATATATTTTAGAATACCCGTCATTTATATTTAAAGACATTTAAACTAAGTGTGGTGCTATGAGAGATTTATGAACTAGGTTTGTTGTACTTTATAATAAAACTAATTATTAAGAAACAATTAAAGGGGACATGTGTAATACTTTCAACAATAAAAATAAAAAAAAGAAATTGCCTTCTTCATAATGTATCACAATCATATAAACTGTGTTTTCACCTTTTTTGGACTTGCTTTATGCTTATTTTTAAACTTCTTTAGTTCATTACTCTGTCACAGCACTCCCTAGGGCAGTGATGGCGAACCTATGTCACGCGTGTCAGATGTGACACGCGAACTCATTTTTTTGGTTGATTTTTCTTTGTTAAATGGCATTTAAATATATAAAATAAATATCAATAATCTGGTTGCAAATATCTAAAAATTTCTATATGTGACACGGCACCAGAGTTAAGTTAGGGTTTTTCAAAATGCTGACACGCTGAGCTCAAAAGGTTCGCCATCACTGCCCTAGGGCCTTAACCTGTGTCCTGGTGTTTGGTCCTTTCCAATCTGTCCTCCTTTCCAATCTGATTTCTCTTAGTGAGGTGCAGACACCACTAGAGGTCTCCAGCCCACACAGCAGGAAGCTCTGATTTTCCTGGCACACCCTACTCAGTGGAATGGATATGTCCCTTGGGAGATTGGTTACTAATATTTCTCATTAAGTATTTAACACGTGCTTCTTATGCTCCAGGTCCTAGACTAGGCTATGTCTTGGGGGGAAATAAAAAAAAAAAAATAAAAAAGATAAGGTCTCTGCCTCCAAGAGCCCTCAGTCCAGTGAGGACACGGAAGTGTGGGCACATGGTGGTCACCGAGCGCTTGTTAGGCACGGCCACCTCGCGTCCTCTTAGATCCCAATTACCAGGGTCGTTGAGACTTCCAGGTTTAGCAGAATCACTCATACTCTTGACCTTCTCTGTAGCTCTTCATCGACAGTGAGGTCACTTCTACTTTCTTGGTGAGCCTGATGCTGCATCTTAATGGCTCCTGCCAGCCTGACGCTCAAGTGCAAGTAGGGTTATTTGTCTAGGCTCCGGGTTTGCTTCTGATGCCCTTCTCAGCAGTGGATCTTTAGGGAAGCACTTCATACAGGAGTCAGTCTCTCCCAATCCCAGGGAACAAGGCACCCTCCACAATTTGGGACATTTCCATTTTGCTTTGTTAGAGATTTTTTTTTATATTTAATTTTGTTTTATTTCTTAAAGTATTACAAGGAGTATTACACATGTCTCCTTCCCCCCCCCCCCCCCCTTGACATTCCCCCGCCCTCCCCTACCCCCCAGTGTCTTGTGTCCATTGGTTATGCTTATATGCATGCATACAAGTCCTTCGGTTGATCTCTTACCCCCCCCCCCCCCAACCCTCCCCAGGCTTCCCACTGTAGTTTGATAGTCTGTTCAATGCTGCTCTGCCTTTGTATCTATTTTTGTTCATCAGTTTATAATGGTCTTTATTATCCATAAATGAGTGAGATCATGTGGTATTTTTCTTGGCTTCCCAGGGGCCATTGCAGCCTTGCAGGGGCCGTCTCAGCCTCACAGGGGCCATCTCAGCCTCACAGGGGCTGTCCCAGCCTCACAGGGGCCGTCTCAACCTCACCGGGGTCGTCTCAACCTCACCGGGGCCATTGCATCCTCACCGGTGCCGTCGCAGCCTCACTGGGGCCGTCGCAGCCTCTCAGGGGCTGTCTCAACCTCACTGGGGCCGCTTCAACCTCTAGATTTTTTTTTTAAGAAAGGGCCTGTGTCCTATTTGTATTGCTTGCATGTTAGGGTATTTAAGTAAAGAAGTGTCTCATGGTAACATGTTTGTGCACTTACTCTGAGTGAGCCACGAAAAGCCCCTAGCACAGTGCCTGGCACATAGAGGGCAAGTGTTCGCTGTCAGCAGTTGTCATTATTATGATGGAACTTAATTTATTTTTAGTTCTGGAAGGGCCTTCAGAGATAATTTAGTTCATTCCATACAACAGGATTTAATCTTTTTTTCCTTTTTCATTCAGGCTGTATAACTACAGTTATTATCTCCAGGGCTATCTATTCCATATTGAGAGGGCCAAAATTTTAACTCAGTCTTTATCAACTTATTGATTACAGGATTTCATAAGAATTTGTATTGGATAAATATTTTGAACAAAATGGCAATTTTGAACTTTAAAAGAAGTTAGGGGTGAAATTGGGAAAGCACTAAAAAATGTTTCAACACAAATAGTGATGATCTAGAAAGCCAGGCAATTTGTTCGTCTTTTATCTGTAGCAAGAGTTCCAGGGGAATTCTGAAAATAACAGGTTAATAGCCTTTTGGAGGGTAGACCTACTGTTTTTTAAAGTGTAGAATTCTTAAATACTTAGGTGAACAATTATTGAAGAAACAGTAGCTTGGTTTCAGAAATGAATAACGATATGGATGAATAGAAACTATTGGATTATGTTTTAGATTTAAAAAATATTTGGACAAAATTTATACCTTAATGTCATAAAAAAATAATTAACAGAGCCACTTTAAAATGGAGCTTTAAAATTGCATGGTTTATGCCTCCAATCTTTGGAATGTTAAAACAAGTCAAAATAACCTTTGGACTGGAACTAAAGCAGCATTGTGCCCCAAAAAACTGTTTGCAAAGATAACAAGAAATCAGTTATTCTGACTACTGGGCTGGAAATTAAAAACATTGCTTGGAATTAACATCACTATGTTATATATCTGCACCAATAGAAATGCCTTCCTTCTATTGATGTAATTGCTCACTTTCCCTTTTTTATAAATACCCCATTGCCTTTGTCTCCTAATCGGAACACTGTTTGGGCTTCTGCCTGAATCAGTGCATCCTGATCTCAAACACTTGTTGCCTCTCACTTTGAAAGGCCTTTTAATTTTTAGATAAGCAGTCTATTTAAAAAACCTTAATAAATAGCTAAATATATAAATAATATTGGGTACCTTTCAGTCAGTGGTTCTCAACCTTGGCTGCACATTAGAATCACCTGGGAATCTTTTTAAAATCCTGATTTCTGGGCCACATCCTCCGGAAATTCTGTTTCTTTGTTACTAATGTTGTGGCCCCACCCCATAACAAAGAAACAGAATTTCCGGAGGATGCGGCCCAGAAATCAGGATTTTAAAAAGATGCCCAGGTGATTCTAATGTGCAGCCAAGGTTGAGAACCACTGCTTTAAGTGACTAGGTAATTGTTTGAACCAGCAAGAGAACTATAGGAATAGACACCAGCTATTGCAATTGGAGGAGTTTTGGGGATCCTCTAATAAGAGAAAGTTTTCAGCTAGCATTTTAATAAATTAATTGAAAGGTAGAGGTAAGAGGAAAGCCCTAAGATTCGCGGTAATATGCAGTGCCATTCGGCATGAGTCCTAGGGTAGGGCTGTATGAGTGAGAAATGGATTTGCATTTAGTGTGGGCGTGAATAAGTGAAAATAATCTCGATAATAACTATGTGATGATATGCAGGCAAGTGAGGGGGCGGTTATAGGAAGGTTTTCAGCAAGGGCATGCCTTAAACATGCTTTTCTGTTTTTAAAAGATCTCTCTGAGTCCTGTGTGTTATGGTAAGAAACTGGTAGACCAGCAAGGAGATTATTGTGATGATTTAAGCAAAATACGATGGTTTCTATCTTAGTCCACAGACTGGGCGGTTTAATCAACAGGCATTTGTTTCCCACAGTCCTGGAGCCTGGGAAGCCTGCCTCCAGGGTGCCGGCATGGGTGGGTTCTGGTGCGGCCCTCTTCCTGCCTTGCAGACGCCTCCTCCTTGCTGTGTCCTCACGTAGCGGAGAGAGGAAGCTCTGCTTTCTCTTCCTCTTCTTAAAGGGCACTAATCCCATCACGGAGGCTCCACTCTCCTGCCCTCCTCTGGACCTAATTACCTACCTCCCACAGGCCCCACCTCCTAATACCACCACACAGGGGATTAGGGATTCAACATGAATTTAGTCCATAACAGTTCCTTAGACTAAGATAATAATAGGAAAGGAAAGAGATAGACAGATTAAAAGAATATTTTGGAGGTATAAAACTTGCTGATGAATTGACTGTCTGGTTATGATGGAAAGTGAAGTGTTAGAATGACTCAAATGTGTCTGGGGTAATCTCGGCTGGAGATGCCATTTGCTGACATTGGAGAAGCTGGGTGGGGAGCAGCTTTGGGAAGGGGAAGGTCAAGGGAGAGAATATTGAACAAGATGGGCTGTGGCTCTGGTAATTCTTACCTTCTCAGACACTGAGGCATGTGAAAGAATAATGTATAATCATTGCATTGAGAATCAATATACTCCTGTATGTTATAGGTATTTTTGGAAATAGGTATTTTTCTTGTATTGTGATGGTTTTTTTCTTGTCTCTGCTGTTTACATGCAACAGATATTTATCATAATTCTCTCCTTGCAGGTATTCCAGGGAGGCAGGAAAGTAATTGATCTTTCAATCTTCCTGTAGGGGCTGTGGCTTGAAAAAACCACTCTAGGAATAAATGGGGTGTACTCCTCCATGCCTCCTTGTGCCCCAACCTGGTTGAGAAAAATTTCTTTAACTTCTACGAATGCTTTTTGACCTGTCCAAATTAGTATTATTTTTACCTTTTACCTGCCCAAATTCTTCAATTTTTTAAATTTCTTGGTCGCACTGGCTTATAGGCAGGAAGGGCTTTTCCTTCTCAGATAGCCCAGGCACTTAATTTTTCTAGATAAGAAAGCTGCACACCTGCGAGGTTGGCATTTACTCAAGGATGCAGATCTTGCAACAGGTTAACAAGTACATAAGCCCCAAGAATTGGAATCCCAGCCTATAGTTCTTTACACGAGACATACTGTTTACTTAATCTTTCTCATAAGGGAAATTCTTATGAATAAGAAATAAAATGTTTTACAAGAAATCTTTGGTAAGTTAAAAATGGTTATATTGTTCTCTTGAGAGATTTCATATTTGTAAGTTGATAGGATTGCTACAGCAGTCCTCAGTTGAACAGTTTAACACCTAAAATAACTGCATTGTTCTATCTAGGCACAGGCTGTACAAAGGTGACTAAGGAGAAACTCTGTTCCCAAGCAGTTGACATGGAGAGGGGGTGATAAGCATCTAAATGAACAACGTTGTCCCTAGTGTGGTACTCACTAAAGTGCCACAGGGTAGGAGATAAAATGGGGCTTGCAAGCTGGAGGAAATAGATAGTTTCGCCTGGAGAGACCAGGAAGGTTTTCTAGAGGCAGTGCATTAAGCTGAGTTGGCGAGGTGCTTTTTGAATCCCTTCAGTAGACTTAATTCTAAGAAGCCCACTTTATTTTTCTAGTTTATTGCAAAACACTCAAGAGGCTTGTTGTGTACTAAGTGAAGAATGTGATTTAAGATTATATATAAAACATTGCAAACATTTCTTATGGGTATGGCAACAAAACCTGCCACGCACACACAGACTCTCTTTTCCTCTTTTTAACCCATGTGTTCTAGTTGCCATAACAACCTGATTATGGTAGTGCACTTGTGACTATGGTTGAGACTGTGTCAGCAGTTCCTTTATAAGCTGCAATTTTCAGGATTTTAAATTCAATGTCATGTTCTCTTCAGTGACATGAAAGTTCCATCTATCTATTGATTCCATTTTCCAGTTTAGTTGAATACCCAAAAGTCATTCTCCCTTCCCCTCCTGTTGAAAAAGTCCACATATTCAGTGCTCAGGATTCTGCTTTGGTTTGCGAATATATTTTTGCTAAAAGAAACCTCCATATCTGATCAAGTTCTCTTTCTTTATAATGAGGAAATCGAGGCACCAAGGGGTTAAATAACTTGCCCAAGGACAAATAATTCAAAGGAATTTAGTAGTCAACACACTGCTACACTGGTGGTGGTCAGCAGCAGCCCTTACTTAGTGAGCCCTTGGCCTTTGATTAAATCTCACAATGACATGCCTTTAATTTACTTAAATATGTGTCTCTTTGTATATTTGATGTATGTCCTTTCTTATCTAATAGCATTCTTTTGTCACACACAGTCTGGATTGAGGAAATTTGTTGATATGTCTGTCCAATCTCCACTAAATTGAGCTTCTTAAAGTCAGCCACTGTTGGAAGCCGATCCACACTGGCTGCTTGAGGCAGTCCCTGCAGGGATGTTTCAAGGGACCTGGCATGCCGGGAGCCGGTCCATCCTTGCTGTTTCAAGGGACCTGGCATATATGGCATACGGTTCTTAATATGTTTGCTCACCTTCTTGGCGCTGTGTTTTAACCAAGGTCACCTCTCCGAGAAAGGTTGAATCCCCAGGTAGGGATTTTCCCCTGAAGTTAGGGAGGGAATAAAACCCCTCAACTAAGTGCCAGGCGGGTAATTAATCCCTTTAACTACGAACAATCATGCTTAAACTACATAATCTTTTCTCCCTGGAATGGAGATAAGAAACGCCCTAACCTTTGTAATAGAGATTGATAGGATTGAATCAACTGGTATAAATACAGTTGTAACAAGACAGAAACACTCAGAACTTAGAACAGAATCAAGAAGACAGAACCTACACGGAGCCTAGAGACAGAAGAACTTCGCTGGAGAGAGCATGCCGGAGGATCCTGGAGAGGGACTGGCCTCGGAGCCTAGAGACAGAGCCTAGCGGGAGAACATGGCAAGGGATCCTGGACTGAACCTGACTACAGAGATTGGCAGGAGAACCTGACTGGAACCTGGACAGTGAACCTGACTGGAGAGCCTGGACAGAACCTGGCTGGAGAACCTAGCGAGGGAACATGGCTACAGAACCTCGCTGGAGATCCAGACCAGAACTTGGCTGGAGATCCTGGCTAGAGATCCTGGCAAGGCTGCTGATCAACTGAACACTGTTCCCGTGCCATTCCTTCTTCGCCGACTCCGTCCACACCTTTGGGGAACCCCTGGACCCGCTGGGGTTGGACCCCGGCACTGGCATATATGGCATATTGTTCTTAATATGTTTGCTCCCCTCTTAACAGCTATGTGTTTTAAACAGGACCACCTCCCTGAGAAAGGTTGTTTCCCCAGAGGGGTGGTTGGTCGCTTTGATCTTTGCTTGGAGTGACCTCCTTCAGTTACTTCCTTGTAGCTTAGTGAAGCAATGGAGTAACCTTTGAATGGAGATGGGAAGCCCCCTGGCCTTTTGTATAGAATGGATAGGATTGGGACCAAATAGCATAAATACAGATGTTAGATGACAATAAAAAAAGAAGAACCTGGCCATGATGATCACCTGAACACTGCCTCCGTGTCATTCATTCTTCGCCGACTCCGTCCACACCTTTGGGAACCCCTGGACCCGCTGGGGCTTCACCCATTTGTCCAGCATTTTTTGGGGAAGAACAGCTCAGCCTCTTCCTCCTTCTTGCTGTGACTCACTTCACTTGGCTTCTGATCTTTTCAGTTGCCTGTTTCTAGTTCTTAGACCTAATGCCCCATCACGGGTGTGTTGTCATTTGACTTTTCCATGAGAGCAAGAGAGGAGGAGATGGGGACAGAGAAGTGAGCAGGACTCCTAGGCAGAAGGAGAAGCACATGAAGTCTGGGGACTCGAGGGAGCTGGCATTTTGACGGCTGTTACTTGGACTGAAGTAGATAGTGGTCACACACAAGTTGGAGATATTAAGGGGCTTGAACATAGACTCTACTGGACTTACTGCTAAGGAATTGGAACTTTGTCTAGTAGGTAATAGGGACTGATTGAAAGGTCATAAGGGGAGTGATATGGGATTACCTAAAACTACTAGAATTGAAGACTGAAATGTGCATAACAAAAGTGAGGCATAGATAGATACACATTCCCCAAAGTAGAAAAATGTTAGTGCACAGAAGGAGCAATGAATTCTGCTTGGGGTATAAAGATGGGGAACTTTTACAAAAGAGGTGATATTTCAGCTGGATTTTAATGGGTAACTGGGATTACACTAGGCAGCGAAGTGGGAGAGATGGCATTGGCGACCACTGGACTAGAATGAGGGACTTTTGTCAAAGAAGAAAGGGCTGGGTGGACTGGGAGGTTTGGCAAAACTACTCTTTGGGTCATACGCTGAGCTAATCAATAGGGATGCATCTGTTCTGCAAACCGTAAGAAAATTTATATCTGTGGTTGATCTTAAAAAATATAAATCACTATTTATTCAAAGAACACTTATTAAGCACTTACTGTGTGCTGGTCACATGACAGTATATTGGTCCCAATACCTACCCTGATAGAATGTACTCTTCCTTGATAGAGTACATTCTTGTATTTTAAGAAGGTTTAAGACAATCAATGCCTTAAGTCTAACCTGCTCTTAATTCTAGTTTATCTGGTTTATCTGAATGTCCTTATTTCAGAAATTCTATGCACCAGGAAATCCTGACATAAGCAAAAATCCTCAAACCCCCAAACTCCAAAGCATTTCAAGTCATTGGGAAAAAGATGGATTTGTAAATCAACGATGTTGGTCCAAGTGGAGTCATCACCTGAGAAAAGAAAAGGGATTAAAAACTCATACTGTATAGCAGGATAAAGTCTATGTGGGCCCAAAATTTTAATATAAATTTAAAAATTCATAAAAATATTAGAACAAATCACTGATAAATTCCTAGTGTCAGAATAGGGAAGGTCTTTCTAAATATAACAAAGTCCAGAAACCGTTAAAGAAAAGACTGAAATTTGATTAATAAAAATTAAGGATGTCTCAATGGCAACAACCATAATGAAAGCCAAAAGACAAATGATTATGTGCATGGAGATGGGTTTGGTGGGGAGGGTCGTCACTTATATCACAGAGAACTGATTTCCAATGTATATGATGATTTTTAACAATCTTATTGAAAAAGGGCAAAGGCTATGAGCAGACTGTTCACAGAAAATGAAATGCAAATAAATGAAAAATGCTCAACCCACTCATGATAAGAGAAATGCAAATTGAAATTAAACTGAATACCTATTTTCAGCTATCAGACTGTCAGAGATCAGAAAGTTTGATTAAACACTGTTGGCAAAGGTGAGGTTGGATAGTTGGAGAAGGGCGTTTGGGTTGAGGGATTGGCAGGAGCAGAGAAATGGAGGCCGAGAAGTCGGATCAGCAAATTAGAGCAGGGCAGGGACTGTGGATTGGGGGCAAGCATGCTGACACTAGTAAGGAGTGACAGCAAGCTAGTGTCAGGGGAGAAGATAGGGAAACCAGACACATGAAAAGCAATTATTACAAATGTTCATTACTGTAGAGACCAACGTGTTAGCAGTCCAAAAATGTCACTTTATAATGATTGATCAGAGTCATCACAAAGGTTATAATATGCCCAGCATTTCCATTTAAGAAAGCATTAAAGTAGAATTTTAAATGAAATTAAGCACATGCAATAAATGGTAATTTAAAGATAGATTTTGTTTTCAGTTTTCTCAAATTTAATTTTTAGGGAAAACTGTATTTGAAGTTGATGAATAAATGGAATATATCTTAACTGTTTTAGTTGCTTATTGCTATTCTTAGCTTCTCTTACAGTGACTTCTGTTACATCACTGAATGTTTAAGACAATAGTGGATACCCCTTTGTTTCTCTGTGGTTGCTAAAGAATAGGTGACATGATTTACAGATTGGGAGGGATTCATGCTAGACTTACTGCTAAGGAAGTGGAGTCACAGCAAGACGGAACGGCAATGCTTGGTTTTGAAAAAGCAAGTAATATGTGTAATTTAACAGAATGGTGCTTTTATTTTTAATTCCCATTCTCTCTCCTCCCCCATGTTTCTTATCTTTTTACTACTTCTGCTTCATTGCCCATTCTACTCTCAGAGTTCTAAAATTTATGATCCTCTTTTAAATGAGGTTCTATCACTCTTCATGATTAGTTTAGTATTGGTGGCAAAAGGTTAGATCAGATAACTACTTGAGATGCCTTTTGGCCTAGGATTATCATTCTCTGCAGTACTTACCATGGTTATACTAGTAAGCATTGTACATTGTGGATTGTGCCTTCAGATATTATAAGTATTAGGGGCAAATAGGGCACCAAATATTTAATGAGATTCTTGGCTACTTACATTTCTAACAAAGAATTTAATTATATGCTCAACCAAAAAAGTTAATTTACATTTTCGTTCTCACTCACAATTTGGTTGCTGTCTAGACTTAAAAAAATTTAATTCTGTGGCCAAGTATATTCAAAAGCTCCTTTAAGTTACTAAGGCAAAAGCTTAAGCAAAAAGATAAACCTAATAGGGTACTTTGAGTGCTGATCAGCATAGATCCCCATAGGATTTTCTGATAGGCAAGGCTGAAGGTGCTGTTAAAAAAGAAAGAAGACTGGGATGTTAAATAATCAGTATCTTCTATGGCATCTGAAAAGTAGGTATTATTTTGTATTGGGTTTTTGGATGGCACTGTTCAAGATGTCTAGGACTCTGTCCAGTGCAAAGCTGTAGGAAAGATGCCTATTTGATAACTTTTAGTGGTCCTTTCAGGAACTTGTCTAGGCAGAAAATCTAATGATGGAGAAATGGTGACACTGATAACTCAGGTGTTATTCATCTCAATTAAGAATTGGGTTTGTGAGACTCCGAAGTAGATGGAAAAAAAAATCTTGTTTCCTGATACTGGGATACTTAGGAATCTATGTATATCCTTGAAGTGTTTTGTTTTCCTCTGTAGCTCCCTGTGGACAGGGTCATGCCAGATTTGCTGTTCCTGTGAGTATGTAGCTGTCCTCTTATAGTGCCACTAGAGGCCTGGTGCATGAAATTTGTGCATGGGGGGTCCCTCAGCCCAGCCTGCACCCTCTCCAATCCAGCACCCCTTCGGGGATGTCTGACTGCCGGCAGTTGGACATCCCTCTCACAATCCTGGACCGCTAGCTCCTAATCGTCCACCTGCCTGCCTGCCTGGTTGCCCTAATTGACCCCCCCCCTTGCCATCCTGATTGCCCCTCACTGCCTCTGTGTGCTGGCCTGATTGTCCCTAACTGCCCCCCTGCCAGTCTGGTCACCCCTAATATCCCCCATCCCCCCACTGCTGGCCAGGTCACCCCCAACTGCCCCCACCCTGCCTGCCTGGTCGCTCCTAACTGCTCCCCCCTCCCCCCCAGCTGGCCTGGTCATCCCTTACTGCTGCCCTGCCGACCTGGTTGCCCCCAACTGCTCCCTGCCCCCTGCCTGCCTGGTCACCCCTCACTGCCCCCCTGCTAGCCTGGTCACCCCATGCAGCCTGCTTGTTCAGTCATTTGGTCGTCCCTCACTAATCCCCCTGCCGACCTGGTTGTAGGCAGCCATCTTGTGAAGGCATGAGGGTTAATTTGCATATTACCTCTTTATAATTTAGGATGTTAGGCACTCACATGTCATTATTGGCGATTGACACATTTTTGTCTATACAGGGGTATCAGAAAATTAGGTGAAATTGAGTTGGCATTCAGAAAGCAAATGCATGTTTTATTTATGCTATTTTTTCCATTTATGCTGTTTGGGAACCATTTTTTTTTTAAAGTTAGCACTGTTTCATCATTCATGCAATTTCATATTCTTTCAAAGAGTCATTGTAATTTTTTGCCATTGAATGTATTGATGTCTGACTCAGAAAGAGGAGAAATACTGAAATTGCAGTGAATGAGACTTAATTTCTCATTTCCCTCTAACCAATAAATACGACAGGAATCTATGTGGCAGGCCAAGCAGGATAAATTTAGGAGTTCTCTTCTAAGAGTTCAGGGAATAGGTTGCAAGGTGTATTCTGTCTTCTCAGTGCTTTGCCTCTTCCAACTAACTCCCTCCATCTGTACCCCTGGAACCTAGAGTTTTCTCTTTTGACCTGGAAAACAGAATTGACTTATTTTTCTAAGTGAAGGTGCTATTAATCCCACTCCTCTCATTGGTGAGCTGCTGTTATCTATATAGCCACCTTGGTACAGACTCTCTTTCTAAAGCTAGGCCAGACAGAATTTGCTTCTATATACATCTTTTGTTCCTGCAGCCATGTAAACCCTGGGTTATCCAGAGACCTTGCTATTGAAATTGAATGGATTTTGAGCTCTAGAGCTGTGCTTACTTGGATGGAGATGGTGAATTGTGTGTGGTCGGTATTTAGGAAATTAATATTTGGTATTGGTCTTGCCCAGCTATTTCTCTGAAGAATAGAAGCATCCTTCTCAGTTAAGATACATTTTGCTTTGAAGCCTATGAATGAAATTTTTCTCTTGTATTCTCATGGTTTTGCCTAAACAGTTTCTTCTTAGCCCTAAAGGATGAGATTGATATCAAAGAAAAAGGGGTGGGAATCTGTAGATCAAAGTCCGAAAGGAAGTAGGAGAGGATATATAATATAAGTAATGCTATTGGTCAATACTGGTTTGTTTGTATTTCCACTCTTTACTCTTCTGGAACCTTAAGGATAAAGAGCAATTTTATGCTCACCACACACTGGAGATATGGAAGACGTAAAATCAGTAGCATCATTGTTGACAGGGTGCACTGTACATGCTGAATGAATTCAGAAAGAGGGTATTAAAAATGTGCATAATGGTTATAGAATCCTTGAAGTTATGCAGAGAAAATGTGCTGAAGATGATGGATGCAGAGCTTCTGTTTGAGAATATCTGTCTCAAATAGATTCGGTCCTGAAACTTCCCCCAGTGCCCGAGTGCAGTCAGTTAATCCTTTCTTTCTGTGTCCTCTTGGCCCTGGCCACGTAGCTCAGTTGGTTAGAGCATTGTCTGGATTTGCCAAGGTTGTGGGTTCGATCCCTGGCCTGGGTACATACAAGAATCAACCAATGAATGCATAAATAAGTGGAGCAACTAATTGATCTCTCTCTCTCTCTCTCTCTCTCTCTCTCTCTCTCTCTCTCTCTCTCTCTCTCATCACTAACAACAATAATAAAAGGATATTTCCTACCTGCATCCTCTCTCTACCTCGGACCTGTGCTCTCACAATGATGGTCATGACTTGTTTAAGTGTCCATCTCCCTTACAGCTTTTGAGCTTCTTGAGGGCAGAGGCAGTGCCTTTCATCTTTGAGGTCCCAGTGCCTAGCAGGATACTTGGTATATGATAGGATATCAATACTAGTAAATGTTAGTAAAATGAGTTGAGTTGTCATATTTAAGAGTTCAGTAGATGTTTATGTTCTCCATTAATTGAGGTTTTAACAATATCTTAAGAATAAAAGCACAGACAACAATAGGGTGTTCCAAAAAATGTATATATACACTTTGGTATTAAGAGAATATGTACTACCGGTTTACTTTAAATTTTTTGGTTCATAAGAACTGAGATAAATAAAATTACTTTTGTTCCTTTAAAGTTGATAGTCACCTTTACAGCAACCATGTCATAGCACTTCTGTTAATAATCTGAAATGTATTCTTTAATTTTGGAGTTGATCAGAATATATTTCTGTGAATTGTGAGATTTAAGCAACCTTCAGAAACTTTATTTTAAATGCATTCTTTAGCTCCTGCCACTACAGTGGTGGTTTTTCCCCTTACATTTTTAGTACCTCGAGCTATTTATTGAAAGATACTAAAAATGTTACTTAAAAGTATTGTTGCTCTCTTTATTGTTATGCCTCCTCTATCTTTAAAATATTGATGTTCTTTAGACATTTAGGAATTTAAAATTTACTTTTTAAATATATAAAATAAAATATTAGTTTAGTGATTCTTGATTCTTTATATCAGTTTGTACAGCAACTGAGAAAGCTGATATAGACAATTGAGAGACAGTATTTAATATTCTTATATGTATATTGGATATTTTAGAAATTGCATGTTGTTTCATGTTAATATCTGATTGTGTATATACTTGAGTATGTCTTCATGTATAGTGTAGACAAAAGTCAAAAGATTTTTCCTGTCATTCTCGAAAATGAAAAACCTTTAAAATGTTTGGAATTGTTGATGGATTTTCTATCTAGTAGACACTCATTATTGCAATAGTATCCATCCATACAGACATTGCATAGCTATCATTCATTTCCAAATGATTGTTTCCAAGGGAGTCTAAGCAATTATACTTTATGGTTAAATTACTTATTTAATTTAGTAGTTCCCAAGTGCATCTACATATCATAGATATTTCTGTTTTTCTTGTCTTTTTTCTCTCACCCTTTCATGATGTTTTTTTACTTTTTCCACTCCATTAGTTGGGGTACAGAGCTCAGTTTGCAAGAGCTTGGACTACCCCAGCTGCTTGGCTTTTCCCTTCCTCACACTGGGAGCAATTATCGTTTGTTTTTTGCCCATATCAGTCTCCATCTGACGCATATGTGTCTGGCTACCTCTATTTTCTGTAGTGGTTTCTTGTAGTTAGATGGGAAAAGGAGCTGGCAGGGTGATCTTGTGTTTGCCACCTGTAACTTAACCTTCCCATTTCCGCGGAGGACAGCGGGGAGGGGAATCATTGCTTCAGTGGTCCCTTCTGTCATCTGGCCTCCCACCCCACCTCACACCCGCTGCCCCGCACTTCACCACCCCGCCCCGTCAGTTGCTATACTGTTCGTCCATGGAGTTTGCTTCCACTTCTAGGTCTTGTCCCCACCCCACTCTGAAATGTTCTTTCTCTGGATACCTGCATGGGCCACTTCTTTCTTTCACATTTCTGCTCGGTAGCAAGAGCCACACCACACGCCCTGTTCCCTGCCCGGCTTCCTTCCCCTGGCTCCATAGTCACAAAAGACCTATCAGGTCAGTGCTTATTTCTCCCCACTAGAACGGGAGTGCCTGGGGCAGGGCCTTAGCTTTGTTCCCTCAGATTTGGGGGCTTCTACACTGAGCCTGGCACAGAGTAGTTGCTCTCTATAAGTTGATCAGTTGAATGAATTTCTCTGGAGAAGTTTTCCAGCTGGCGTTGGAGGGAGGGTTGGTTACGTGATTGGTTAGGAGATCTGGGGAGTCTAGCTGCGACCATCCCTGCCAGCACACATTCAGAGACATCTGTGCCTCCCATCTGGGCTTCCCTTCTAAGGTTCACGTGACTAGGGCTGCCAGGTCAATTACCTCCCATTTTTTACTGCTGTCATTTCTTCTCTGTTCTTCTGGATTTAGGCTTAAAAAATGTCTATAGCAGTTACTTAAGTGAGAGTTCAGGAGGGAGTGGAGGTGAGATTTGTATTTTGTTCACCCTGTCAGACCAGAAGTTGAGCCCTTTTTTCATTCCTACTTTATTCACTTACACATTAATTTCTTCCATGAATTTTTTGAATATCAACTTTGTGCTAGGCCCTCGGACTGAAATATATAATTCCTGCTCTCACTGAGGCTGTGTCCTAGGGTTAGTCAGTGGTGAATCTTGATGAAGAAAGATCAGGAGTTTTTGTACTATTCTTGTTTTTGTAAGTTTGCAATGATTGAAAAATAAATGTTTTTAAAAAAACATGTCATGCAGGAACTAAATGATAAAGAGCCTTCTATGGCATGTCCAATATCCTGATGGCTTTGTGAACCATCGAAGGTTTAAGGCAGGTGAGTGCCTTGGTAAGTTTTGGAGTTTAGAAAGATTAATACTTCTGAGTGTAACCTAGGATGGGTTTGAGGCATATGTGACTGGAGGCAGGGAGAGCAGGCTGGAGGCTTTTGCAGTAATCCAGGAATGATGAGGGCCTAAGATGAGACACTGAGGATAGACAAAGGCAGCTTTCCCCCTAATATCCATTTTATCGGATTCCCTGAGAGCTAACACTGTTTCTGTGGTAACAGAACCCACCGACATCCCATTATTAAGGAAAGTGAGTTTGTTCTTATAGACTAAGGGTCTCTGGTGGTGGCACCCAGAGACGGTACTAGGATTTATGACAAAATTGGCACTGCCGTGTGCAAGAAGACCTGCCGGAAGGTAACTGGGTGATTACTGACAGCTCCGTGACTGCAATTCTGAGACATTGCCCAGATTAAATTCAGTTGGTCTGATAGAGAAAATGTTGGAATTTGTACGATACAGTTGTTTAAAGTTATCTCAGCCAAGTATTATAACCCTATTATATTGGGTTGCATATTTCTGTATCATTGGACAACCTTTGCTTGCTCTTGTTGCTATGGAGAGTCTGTCCCTGCTATACTAGGCTAATCTGTGCATTAAGGATTCTCTATATATCTTCTTTATGGAAGAGCCTTTCTGTCATTTTTACTTCAAATGTTTCTCTCTCTCTCTCTTTTTTTTTTAAATCATCACTCCTTGAGGATATTTTCCTATTGGTTCTAGAGAGAGTGGAAGGGAGGGGGAGAAAGAAGAGGGTAAGGAAAGAGGGGGCGTGGAGAGTAAGAGAAGAACATCATGTGACAGAGATACATCGATAGGTTGCCTCCCACACATGACCTGATTGGGGAGCGCGCGGGAGACGTCAGCAGGGATCAGACTTGCAATCCAGGTTTGTGCCCTTGACCGGGAAACGAACCTAAGACCATCCATTGTGTAGGCTGATGCTCTTACCACTGAGCAACGCAAATGTTTCTCTTTTAACAAAAGAACTTTTGGTTAATTGACTATTTTAAAATTTCTATTGACTTCTGTTCCCATGTGGGTATTGTTCTTTGTGCTTACTGTTATGGGAACTTCATCTAAAACTACAGTCCACACAGATCTTGGCTTTCCCATATAGTGTAACAGGTGATTGAGAAGAGCTGCAGATCTGGTGAATTCCTTGCACAGGTAATAGGTCCCAGCACTGAACAAGGCACAGTGAAGACTTCTCTGATCTGCTCAGGGCAGGGTTATGGCCTAAGTAATTTTTATATTCCCTGAAGTTGCCAGTGTAGCTGCTGGATCACTGTGGAATTGAGCCGAGGAAGTGGAAGGCTGTGTCCTGGGAGCCACATTAGGGCTGCCTGGGACTTGCAGGCAGCTTCATTCAGCAGGTGTCTGTGTGTGTTGAGTAAACACAGTAACATCAATCTTGCTTAAAGATTTGGGCTGAAGAAAGTGATTAAAAAATTTGTGGTAAACACAACATAAAATTTACCATCTTGGTCATTTTTCAGTGTATGATTCAATAGTGTTAAGTATAATCAAATTTGAAACAGGTCCCTAGAACTTCTTCATCTTGGAGATCTGAAACTTTTTAGCCATTAAATAACTCCTCTTTCCCCCTTCCTTCACCCATAACCACCATACGTTCTATGAATTTGATTACTCTAGATACCTTATATAATTAGAATCATGACACATCTGGTTTTTTGTAACTGGCTTATTTCACTTGGCATAATGTCCTTATGGTTCATCCATGTTGTAACGTGTGACAGGATTTCCTTCCTTCTTAAGGCTGAATAATTTTTCATTGTATGTATATATTTTATTAGACATCCATCTGCCAATAGATGTTTGGGTTGCTCTCTCTTGGCTGTTGTGAATGGTGCTGCTTTGAACATGGGAGTGCTGATATCTTTTGGAGTTCTTGATTCCAGTTCTTTTGGATATATAACCAGAAGTAAGATTCCTGGATTATATGGCAGTTTGTTTTTAATTGTTTGAGGAACCTCTGCTGTTTTCTGTAGTGGTCACAACATTTTACAATCCTAACAACAGTGCACAGGATTCCAATTTCTCCACTTCCTTACCAACACAAAAACATTTCTATCAAAACAAATGTATGCTATGGTGTTGAATCTTATGGATTTCAAATGAATTTTAAAGGTTAAACAGAAGAATTCACATAAATTTTGATTCGATGATAGATCCTTTAACAAAAGTACTTTGTTAGTGGAAACATTTGAGAAGATCTGGATTATAAAAGAAATGCTCAGGGTAATCGAGATGAGGAGAATTCATGTGTATACATGGAGATAAAGAACATTTTCTTAAAGCAGCATGTCTCAAAGTACAACTCCATCTTTAAACACTCAGCACCGTAGGCATGTAGGAGGGAAGTGAAGACTTCCTGAGTGGGAGCTGGAAGAATGAAAGTAAAGGGAATTGACGCAGGAAGAATGTGCATTAATGTAAAAAAATGTGATCTCATAATTTTACAGTCATAGAATTTGACATTGAGAGCTAATTTTCTGTGCTTTTTCTTCTCTGCAACTGGATGTAGTGACTGTGAGTTTATTTAATGAGGACAGCTTCAGTATTTTTATTGTGATTTTTCATCAAGATCTGACACCAAGTCTTCAAGAGCCTTAATGATTTGGGTCACAAAACCCTTGGCGTGGATTTAAAAGACTTGACAAATACCATTTTGTTAGCTAATCTGTTATGACCAAGTGTTTTTGATGATGGTGATTTAGGGTAGGCTGTTCCTTTATTTTCTTTTTCTTTGAAATAACTGGAAGGAAGAAAGAACATTTACTATTAAGAGAGCAAATGCTGAAAAGTGAAGTATTTAGATACCTAACAAAGTGTTCTACTTTTTGCAAGTATTGCCCATTATGTGTGACTCTAAATCAATCTTAGTTCAAGTGTTTATATTTTCAACATGAATGTTGAGTATAAGCCTGTTGTCTTGTTTCTTTTTAAAAAATTTTCTTTTTTTTTAATCCTCACCTGAGGATATTTTTTCCATTGCTTTTTAGAGAGAGTGGAAAGGAGGGAGGGGGGAAGGGGGAGAGAGAGAGAGAGAGAGAGAGAGAGAGAGAGAGAGAGAGAGAGAGAGAGAGAGAAGAGAAGAGAAACATTGATACAACGATGAGAAAGACATATTGATTCGTTGCCTCCCATATGACCTTCGACCGGGGCCAGGGATCTAATCTGCAGCTGAGGTACGTGCCCTTGACTGGGAATCGAACCCGTGACCTTTGGTGCGTGTTCTAACTGCTGAACCACACCAGCCAGGCATTCTGTTTTGTTTTTTAATGTAACTGTGCAGTTACCAAAACTAAAGCTAAAATAACCAGGCAAGAACAGATATCAGTTACACTCTGACAGGTTACCTGTGGTTTGTGTACTTGCACCAGAGAGCTGGTGATGGTTTTATCACACTGACCATGTTCTCTGGTTGGTATTTTCCTGGTACCTGTATCAAGAGGAAAGTTACACTGTTTGATGTTAACCTTGAACAATTGGATGTTGGAAAATTAATATTTAGAAATTAGTCAAATATTTTTGAGTAACATAGAATGTCAGAAACACAAAACAAACAACAAAAAACAAATCAGTTTCAATTTAGGAATTAAATATCATCACATTATGTTTAAGCAAGCACTTTCCAAAATGCCTTCTTGGAGCACTAAAGTTACAGGGTGTTAATGTGATATCTGGTGAAGAAAGGGTTTTGTTGTTGCTTGGGTCAATCAGATTTCTATACTCTAGGGTTTCTCAGAGCCTTTAGTATTTCCATGTTCACTGTGAATTGCTCAGAATGAAGTATAGCATCCAGCATTTCCGAAATATTTGTGGCACTGTTTTCTTAGAGCATCTTGCAAGACTAATATTCTGTAGAACAAATTGCAGAAAGCAGATTAGGAATTACTAGAGCCAGAGTTTTATTGTAGGTCACAGGAGGGATTTATGGTCCAAATGAGGTTGAATCCCTATTGTCAGCCAAAGAGATAAGAATCCCGGGATCACATAGACATTTGAATTAGATGTTATGTCTGCATCCTGCTCCCCAGTTTCACAAGTCTGGCTGAAGTCTGCTTTGGGGACACATCACTGGTGATGAGCTGTCCTGCCAATCAGTGACTCCTGTGCTTACACTTTGTGAAACTAGGGAGAAACCAAAAGGTTGATTGATAAGAGGGGGGAATAAAAGGAAGTTATTTTGTTGAAATATTTCGTGTTACTTACTTGATTTTGAAAAGAGATAATAAGTGCCTAAATGGTTCTTCAAGGTTGTTAAAAGGAAACAGATGCTGATTTACATTATATCTAAGTCCAAATTATTATTTTCAGCTCACTGTACCACATCATCCCCATATGTGGGAAGGGTGTACAGAATCATAGAATTTCAGAGTTTCCAGAACTTTTAACAATTATTTCATGGTATTTTTAAGGACAAGAAACCTGAAATCTAGAGATACTAACATAACTCAATTCACAGCTAGTTTACGGCAAGGTTTAGACTGGAATTCAGGTCTCCTGTTTTCTAGTTTAAATTCTAGTGCATTTTTTCAACTTCCCAGTGAGTGTGGCAGTGAACTAATTCCCTCCTTTCTTTCTTTCCTTCCTTCCTTCCTTCCTTCCTTCCTTCCTTCCTTCCTTCCTTCCTTCCTTCCTTCCTTCCTTCCTTCCTTCCCTCCCTCCCTCCCTCCCTCTCTCCATATATATATCCCTCCCTCCCTCCCTCCCTCCCACCCTCCCTCCCTCCCTCCCTCCCTCCCACTTTCTCCCTGTATTGCTCCTTCAGAGTTTACCTCTGTAGGGACTTGGTCTTTAGCATATTTTATCCAGTTGTACGTGTTACTCCATAGATAACAATTGATACTGATTTCTAGCCTTTGATCCTGTCTCCTAAGACGGTGTCATTTTACACTGGCAATTCATGAATTATAATTGATGATAAAATTTGATCAAATTCTGTTGACCACATTGTAAATTCAGTGATACTTTAGTATAGAAGAGGGAGGAGTGAAAGACTGCTGGGAGGTTTCAAGGCTTTTTAGTGGCTGGGAGAGTGACAATGCTATTAAAAGAAATAGGCATATCTGATGCTGTGGGTTTGGCAGGAAATGTGATGTTTGTGGTTAGCCATGTAGAGCTACCATACCATTTATTCTGAAAATGTAATTCCCACATGCTCAATCTAAAAAACTGAACAATATGGCATGTTGATTACTATGTTACTGCTAATAGGTTCTATGTAAATGTGTAGCAAGTGGTTCAGATTTGTAGGAGTTCTTTGTATATTCTAGAGATAGATGTTCATTTTTGTTGGTTACATGTGTGAAAATATTTCCTCCCAGGAAATGGCCTGTTTAAAAATGTTTTTATTACCTTGCATAATTTAATAAATTAAAGCAATGGATCGTAGACTTGAAAGTAAGAACTACTATAAAATTTGTGTGAACCATGAGAAAGAAGACACCTACTAAGAAGGGCTCCTGGTGGCTAACTGGGCTCAATTAAAAAACAAAAAACAAACAAACAAAAAAAACCAGAACCTAGCAGCCATTTCTACATAGGGACTTCTCATGCAAACCTTACTTCAGGGAGAAGCGTGTGTTGAACTGCCTGCCTGCACTGTGTCCTGCCATCCAAGCCAGCCCTTATAAAGGAGTTCCTGGAATCCTATGTAAGCCAATAGGTCTGAGGTATTTTCTATCCAATTGGAGTTATGCTGCTTAGACCAGCCAGAGCAGCTCTATTCTGACCAATCAGGACAGTGCCTTCTGGGACAATCATATTGTGAGGATTTGGAGTCTTCATTTGCATGAGGACAGACCAATCAGGGACCAGGGGCAGGGACTTCTGTCCATATAAGCCAGCTCCCCTCTGACTACACAGTGCACTTTTCTTTTTTCTTTTCTTTTCTTTTCTTTTCTTTTCTTTTCTTTTCTTTTCTTTTCTTTTCTTTTCTTTTCTTTTCTTTTCTTTTCTTTTCTTTTCTTTTCTTTTCTTTTAAATATTATTTCAGAGAGGAAGGGAGAGGAAGAAAGAGAGAGAAACATCAATAATGAGAATCATTGATCAGCCGCCTCCTGCGTACCCCCTACTGGGGACCCTTCAGTCCACAGGCTGATGCTCTACCCACTGAGCAAAACCACTCATTTACTGATGGGCATTTGGGCTACTTCTAAATTTTGGCTATTGTAAATAACGCTGAAATAAACATAGGAGTGTAGATATTCTTTCAAATTAGTGCTTCAGGTCTCTCTGTTTATATTCCCCAAAGTGGAATTGCTGGGTCATAAGGCAGTTCCATTTTTAATGTTTTGAGGAAACGGCATACTGCTTTCCACAGTGGCTGCACCAGTCTACATTCCCACCAACAGTGGACAAGAGTTTCCTTTTCTCCACATCCTTGCCAATAGTTTTTTGATTTATTGATGATAGCCATTCTGACAAGTGTCAGATGATATCTCATTGTGGTTTTAATTTATATTTCTCTGATGATTAGTGATGTTGAGCATCTTTTTATATGTCAGTTGGCCATCTGTGTGTCCTCTTTGCAGAGGTGTCTATTAAGATCCTTTGCCCATTTTTAAATTGGATTTTGTTTTGTTTTGTTAATCCTCACCTGAGGCTATTTTTCCATTGATTTTTAGAGAGAGCGGGAAGGGGGAGGAGGAGGAGGAAGAAGAGGAGGAAAGGAGGAGGAGAGAAAGACATTGAGGTGAGAGAGACACATTGATTGCCTCCCACACTTGCCTCAACCAGGGTGGGGGATCTAGCCTGCAACCAAGGTCTGTGCCCTTGACCTTGATCCTTCAAATCTGGGACCATTCAGTCCATGGGCCTCTGCTCTATCCACTGAATAACACTGGCTAGTGCAGATTGGTTTTTGTTGTTGTTGTTGTTTGTTGTGTTTTTTTTTTTTTTTTGGTGTTGAGTTATGTCAGTTCTTTATTACTCCTTATCAGATGTAATATTGGCAAATATGTTCTTCCAATCAGTGGGTTGTCTTTTCATTTTGTTAATGTTTTTCTGTGCGATGCAAAACCTTTTTAGTTTGATGTAGTCCCACGTCTTTATTTTTTCTTTTGTTTCCCTTGTTTGAGGAGATATGTAAGAAAAAATATTGCTATGAGAAATGTCTGAGATTTTACTGCCTATGTTTTCTTTTACAGTCTTTATGGTTTCGAGAATTACATTTAAGTATTTAATCCATTTTGAGTTTATTGCTATAAAAAGTGGTCTGGTTTTATTTTTTTGCTTGTATCTGTCTAATTTTCCCATCCCCATTATATGTTCTTGTCTCCTTTGTCAAATATTAACTGACCATAACCCTGTTGTTTTGATTACTATAGCTTGTAGTATAATTTGGTAACGTGATTCCTCCATCTTTGTTTTTCTTTCTCAAGATTGCTTGATTTGGGATCTTTTGTGCTTCCATATAAATTTTTGGAATATTTGTTTTATTCCGTGAAATACCATTGATATTTTGATAGGAAATGTATTGAATCTATAGATTGCTTTGAGTAGTATGGACATTTTAATGATGTTAATTATTTCTATTCATGAACACAGTATATGCATCAACTTATTTGCATCTTCACTTGCTTTCTTCAGCATCTTATAATTTTCTGTGTACAAGTCTTTTACATTCTTGATTAATTTTATTCCTAAGTATTTTATTATTATTATTATTATTATTAATTATTTAATCCTCACCTGAGGATATTTTAGAGAGAGTGGAAGGAAGGAAGGAAGGGAGGGAGGGAGGGAAGGAGAGAGAGAGAATGAGAGAGAGAGAGAGAGAGAGAGAGAGAGAGAGGGAGAGAGAAAGAGACAGAAAGGTGTTTTTGCTAAGAGATGGATTGTGTTGTGCCCAGATTTCAAGATTCCCAAGGGCCCACCAGGGAGCCAGCGAGTCCGATGCAAAAGCAAAGAGTCATTTATTTCAAACCTAGGTCTGGCTCCCCCGCCCCCCTTACTGGCACAGCAGCAGGTGGCAGAGAGAGACCGAAGCCTGATGGGATGGGGGGTTTTATAGGAGGGTGGAGTAAGGGCAGGAGAGGGGACTGTGGGCCCCGCCGATTGGCCAGGCGCGAGTCGTGTCTCATTACACAGGATGTGGTCATAGTGATGGCATGCACTTCCCTTGATTGTCATTGGCTAGTCCAGAGAAATCTGGGCGTGGCCAGCAGCGGCCTGGGCCTCCGGGAAGAAGCCCCGCCGAGCACATGGCTCTGCCCAAAAATGGAGGACCCAGGGCAAGATGGAGGGTGCAGTCCTCGCCCCTCGATAGGCATCCCTCCCCGAAGGCCACAGGCCGCTCCCCAGCACCCAGGAGCCCGGGGCGCCGTTCCCCTGCTGGAGGGAGCTCGTGCCGCCCCTGCTCCCCCAGAGCCCCGGGCCCACCCCCTCTCCGCAGCCCTCGGCCTTCCCAGGCAGGAAACCAGGGCAGGAAACCAGACCGTGGGCGGCCAAGCCAGCGCCGGTGCTGGGAGACGGGTGGGGACGGGCTGGCGGGAGCCCACCACAGGGAACCCCGGGACGACCGTGGGGAGCGCTGGGCATCAGGGCCTCTAGGTTGAGGTCTCGCCCTTTCAGATTGAGCCTCAGCAGTGAGGAATTTCTTTAGTAATGAAAGTTCTTTTTTCAAAACAATCTTTTACCATTATGGGTTTGTCTTCTGTTTTTGTTGATGCCAATTTTAAATGTTAAACATATTTGATAAGTGGAATCTGAGAAGGCTGATCTATCTTAATACCTTGGGATCCAAATTTTCATTGCAAGTGGAAATGACTTATTAACTGATTTGGTGATTTAAAAATCAAGTAACATTTTGAATGAGCCTTCACTATTTTCTTTTAAAAATACTTGTGGAACCTGCCCTGGTTGGTGTTTCTCAGTGGTTAGTGTCAGCCCGTGCACAGAAACGCCATAGGTGTGATTCCCAGGCAAGGGTGGGTACCTGGGTTGCCGGTTCATCCCTAGTCAAGGTGCATACAGGAGGCAACCAATCGATGTGTCTAATATCGATGTTTCTCCCTCCCTCCCTCCCTCCCTCCCTCCCTCCCTCCCTCCCTCCCTCCCTCCCTCCCTCTCTCTCTCTAAAAAATTCAATGGAAAAAATATCATTGGGTGAGTATTAACAAAGTAAAAATACTTTTAGAACCTTTTCTGACATTTTGAGGGAGTTATGTGTAATCATAAAAAGCATGTTGGCCATGCACATATAACAGAATTGCACATTTATTATTATAGTGTTTGGTCCATTTTATGATTAATTTTCTTTAGAAAAAAGAAATCATCTCTCTAAGTATCTTAGTGAGTTTGGATCATTGAGGTTATTTTTGGAGGCAGAGCCCTTAGATCAGCGGTTCTCAACCTGTGGGTCGAAACCTCTTTCGCGGTCGAACGACCCTTTCACAGGGGTCGCCCAAGACCATCCTGCATATCAGATATTTACATTACGATTCATAACAGTAGCAACATTACAGTTATGAAGTAGCAACGAAAATAATTTTATGGTTGGGTCACAACATGAGGAACTATATTTAAAGGGCCAGAAGGTTGAAGAACCACTGCCTTAGATTCTTCTGGAATAAAGATTTCCTCTTAGATGCCTTACCGTTGAGACATGTAATGTTTTGATGCTACATATTTTGTTGTAGTGAACTTGTTTTTGATTTCTTCTAACTTTCTAAAGTTTCTCATCGAGTCCTTCAATGCAGCCAGTGTTAATGTGTGACAGTCAAGTTAGAAAGTGACTGAATCATAGGCAGCATCTTATCAGTATTGTAAAGGTAACAGGGAATAGGGCAAAGCTGTGGGGAAAATTTGTCATTTTAACAGACTGAACCTTACAGATGAAAAAAAGTCACTTGCCCTGTTTACAGCCATTGGATAAAGAGATGGACGGAATGTTCTTTTGTATTATAGTGATGACTGGCTTCTGTTGTAGCTCTCCATCTGGTATTGATTATTGAAATACTGAGGGCTTTTGTTACTGGCCACTCTCTAGTTGTCCTGAGTTCTGGCCAGGGGTTTCTCTGTGTCTCCACATGAAGCTGGGCAGATCACTCAGCTCTAACCGTGTTCCCTCAGAGCGTCATAGCCTTGTTCCTGCTTCTAAAAGACCACTGTGCTCCAGCAGGTCAGAGAGTTAAGAGCTCTCCTTGGAATATGCTCCACTCCTCTCAAAGACACAGAGTGCTTGTAGGAATTGTGATTTCTAATAAGAAATATATATATTTGGTCTCTGTCCCATTTCTGACACAAAACTCCTAAAACCCTTGGAATTTCCTTGGTGATTAGAGCAATAAAGGTGTCTTTTGTTATGTTAATAAAGTGACGTTTGGATAGATAGCCCCTAAGGATGGGCTCTGGTTGCCAAGAGAATCTTTCATGTGATTAGAGGGCTGGAACTTTTGGTCTCACCCCCTTGACCCCTCTGGGTTGGGGAGAGGGGGTAGAGTTTAAAGCAACTGCAGATGGCCAATGATTTAATTAGCCACACCTACATGAAGAAGCCTCAATGAACACCCAAAAGGAGGGGTTCAGAGAGCTCCTGGGCTGATGGCCAGGTGGAGGTTCAGGGAGAAAGGCTTGCTCAGAGAGCACAGAAGCTGTGTGCCCTTCCCCCACACCGTGCTCTATACATCCTTTCACCCGGCCGTTCCTGAGTTATATCCTTTGTAATAAACTGGTAATCTGGAGAGTAGAATAAACTCATTTCCTGAGTTTTGTGAGCTACTCTAGCAAATTAATCAAACCCAAGGAGGGGGTCGTGGGACCCTTTGGTTTATAGTGAGTAGGCCAGAAGCACAGGTGACAACCTGGACTTGTGATTGGCATCTGAAGTGGAGGATAGTCTTGTGGGACCGAGTCCTTAACTGTGGAACCTGGTGCTGCCTCTGGGTAGATAGTATCGGAAGTGAGTTGAGATGTAGGACACTCAGCTGGTGTCTGCGAATCGCTTGGTGGTGCGGGGGAAACCCGCACGCTGCAGTCCGTCCCAGAATAAGGCTGTGACCTCTGTGATTCTGGAGCTGCCAGGCTGTGAGAAGGAGCACGTTCTCCCAGATTTCCTTCATCTCAAGCCATTGCTCTGGCTGTGTCCTGTAAAGGGAATGTCTGAAGCAATGGCTTTCAAACTTTTGAACAGGATCCAAGTAAGAAATACAGTTTATACTGTTTTCCCTTCTCCACACATAGCAGACATAAAAGATTCATGAAACATATCTTACATTTACTATATATGGTGTCTTTGATGTATTCTATTGTTTATTTCATTTTGATACCCAACTAAATTGATTTTATAAACCACTGATACATCAAAACCTGCAACTGAAAAATAATTCTGGCTTAAGGAGACCTTTATCACTTTCCTTCCTAATTGCATATTATTCCTGTTATAGTTTAACTTCCTCATAAAAGTAATGCTCCAAAAATGTGTCTGTTGTCATGTCTGTGTACATACAGTTTGTCTTGTGCGTGTCTACATGTAACTGACAAGAACATGTTACCGAACTGAAGGGGGTTGTTTGCCTGTGTGTGTTCATCAAAGCCCAATCAAATGCAAACAGGAGTTTGCATCTGCGAAAGTAAAGGTTATTTAAGGAAATGGCCCCAAGCCTGGAGTCACTGGTGAGGTAGTGCTGGAAGAACACCTGGCTCCCTGATGGCTTCTAGGAGATGGGTTCTGTAGGGGAAAATCATAATCATGGTGACCAAGGGAGTCAGGGTGCTGGTGGCTAATGATGGGTTGGAGCCAGAGTAGGGGGTAGTTGATCATCAGGTCCTGATATCACCCATAGGGTTGCTTTGCCTAGTTTCACAAAGGTATGGTCAGTGGGGTCATTCTTTTCTGAGCCTGGAGCTGAAACACAACCGAGGCCTAGGTGTTATCTTTAGTTTGACAACACACCCGAGGCTTTGCTCCTAAGGATGCTGACAGGAACCTAAGTGTCCTGAGGGCTTAATGATTAAAGGAGTCGGGGCGGGTGGGCATGCAAGGAAGGAGGGAAGCAGATGAGTCTTGGTGCAGGACGAGGCTAGTTTGAATCAAAAGGAAAGAAAGGAGAAAAGGTCATATTAAAACATGAAGTTTCTGTGTGGTTGCAATTACTGTATGACTTTTCAACATGCATATCCCCTGGTGGAAATGGAGGCTTCAGACTATTTTGTTGATTTCGAAATATTAGTTACAAATTTGCCAAATTGGGTAGATGTTATTAAATAGTACACATTACAGAAAGGACCAAAGGTTCTCAGAACTTGGTTTTTATTCTTCAGATTTCTGCTCATTTGCATCAGGAGAGATAGCTTGTTTATAACATCTGATGCTACTCTTAGTGATCTGCATGCTACTCTTAGTGACCTGGTAAGATGTACTTATTAACCAACTTGATGATTTTCTAATTTTTACAAACTAACTTTATAGGATGCTGGATAGTACATTTCCCTGGAGATCAGTGCCATTTCAGAATCAGTCCTGTTCTTGTCAGTGTGGCGACTCTGGTGTTTTATTCTTTCTGTGATCTCTGTCTCTTTTTGTCAGGGGGATTATTTGGACTATGATGAGCTATTTTCTCTGTTGCAAATTAGCTATACTTCTAGCTATGAGAAAGATCTTTCTAACCAATCAGCTCTTGTATTTTGCCTACTACATGAATTTTAATGACCAAGCTCTTTATTAAGGAAAAAAAAAAAAGGATGAGCCTGCCCATGGTGGCTCAGTGGTTGAGTGCCGACCTATGAACCAGGAGGTCATGGTTTGATTCCCGGTCAGGGCATATGCCCAGGTTTCGAGTTTGATCCCCGATTGTGCAGGAGGCAACTGATCAATGATTCTCTCTCACCACTGATGTTTCTATCTCTTCTTCTGACTTCCTCTCTAAAATCAGTAAAAATATATTTAAGAAAAAAAGATGGAATTAAATATTTAAAATGAAATACTTGGTTTTGCTATAATCTTCTTTATTTGAATGAATTTAGTGAAAACATCCAGCATACTTTCTTTTTTGGCAAATACATAAATTTTACAAAAGGTTTTAAAAGGTGTCTTAATTTGATAGTTACGTGCTGGGTGAAATAATGTAAAAATAAACCTATACAAAAGATCCTATAAATGGAATTTCAGTTTTTGAAAGTTGCCTTATTTTAAGTGAAGAGGGATAATGGTTTATGATTCAGACTGTAGATAATGTACTCATTATTTACACTATACCTCTCATTGGTAGTCATTCTGAAAGAAAAGCACCTACAGGAACGTGTATCTTCTGTTTTTTTCTAAGGGGTAGGTGGTGTATGCGAGTAAAGTGCAGGATCTGCCCAGAGAAGGGAAGGAAAGGGGGGTGTTGAAAAATCATGAACTCATAGTTATCATGATTATCATGCCATTAGTTATTAGTATTTCTTAAATTATAACAGACTACTTTTCATTCAGAATGAAATAATGCGATCATCCTAAGGTTTGGATTCACAGTGACTACTCCCATAGCATTTTTCATTTAGCAGGAAGGCATTCATAGGCTGTTTTACATGAAAGGAAGAGGGAATATTTTGCTCAAAGTCTTTAAGAAAAGAGTTATGGATTATAATTTATGCATATTTTATTCACGCTAACACTCTTTTGTAGAAAGTCTCTTTATGTTCAGGACCTGACTTTTACTTGGTTTAAACTGAACTTCACATTAGTACTTAGTTAATAAACTGTCTTTAGGGATTGCTAAAGTGGTTCTTTTTTGCTGATGGATCCAAAATAGTAAGTGTGTCATGATTCACTTCCTTGTGTCATGGCTGGATGTTGAGATGCTATCCTGAATCCTATCTTTTTTTAAAATATATTTTAAAAAAACCTATATTGTTGAAAGTATTACATATGTCTCCCCCATTTACCCTCCCATTTACCTCTTTAAGCCCACTCCCATCCCCTACCCCAGGCCTTCACCACCCTATTGTCTCTGTCTGTGGGTTATGCATATATGCATACAAGTTCTTTGGTTGATTTCTTCCCACCCACCCACCCACCCTTCCCCGCATTTCCTCTGAGGTTTGACAGTCTGTTCCATGCTCCTGTGTCTCTGGGTTTACTTTGTTCATCAGTTTATTTTGTTCGTTAGATTCTACATCTGAGTGAGATCATGTGATACTTATCTTTCTCTGACTGGCTTATTTCGCTTAGCATAATACCCCTCAGGTCCATTCATGCTGTTGCAAATAGTAAGAGTTTTTTCTTTTTTATTGTAGCTGTGTAGTATTCCATTGTGTAAATGTACAGTTTCTTTTATTCCCCAATAAAATAGTCTCAACTCCAGTACATAGTTCTGCTCATTCCTGAAAGATTAGGAAACCACAGACAGAGGGACAGAGATGATGGAAGGTCTATGTTAATTTTTTCTGTTGTCTTGGGGACTTACTATACCATAATTGGACAATTCCCTAATCTGTTCCTCAATTACGGTGCATTTATGGGATTCCTTTGGTAGATCTCAGACAGATAGGACTGCTCCCCCCCCCCCCGCCCCCAGCAGCAGTTATGCCAGTTATAACTGAGCATATTTATTTTCATCAGTCTGTAATCATATAATTTTAATTCAGTTCCCTAGTCGTTTAATGCCTTATGTTCCTATTTGTTCTGAATAAATTTCCCTTCTGAGATGTGTGAAGATTAAACTTCAGTTGCCTGCTTCACTGTGTATTGAGGGATACTGTGCTTCCCATTTATCACCTGCTGCTAATCTTTAGTAGTGAGATTAAATGGCATTTGTTAGAGGTGTTTTGATCTATCTTTGAAAAGGGTAGTAAAGAGTAATTCATCATAGTAATGCCTTTTTTTCTATTTTATGTGCAAATTTAGGTTGCTTGCCGAAACATTCTAATTTTGTAATGGTGGTAGAGAATTCTTGCTTTAGTTTCGTGGCTTGTTTAAATAATAAAAATCCGATAAATCCTTGAAGCATTTGTAAATGCAGCAGCCTTGAAAGGTAGCCTCCTTTCCCGTGGTAGCTCACAAGGCTGGCGCCAGCACCAGTCCACAGTTTTTCTTGTTTTCCTTTGACCGGGGGTTGGCCCAGGCCTGTCTATTGAAAGACAGTCTACAGCTATGAGTCGTGGGCCAGTCGCTTGAAATCACTCACATTATGAAGTCAGGACCTGGGCAGTATGATGTTAGACTTCCTGGGTGACTGGGCTTAACATTTCTGCGCCTCAGTGACTAACAGTCCACAAAATGTGTGTGGGAAGCAGAATGCGTCAAAGCACAACTAAGACCCTGGTGCCAAGGTGATAAAATGCACACTTTATCTGCTGAACATATTGGTGATTCTGGGTCAGGCATCCCATTCTCCACCTCTCTGGGTCTGAAGCCCCGCCAAGAGCACCATTTCCCTCTCCCCAGTCAGTTGCTTCTTGGCGAGCGCTCTGCCTGTTTTACTCCAAGCTCCTGTACCGGTTATTAGTCCTCAGAGTGCTTTCAGCCTAGACTTGCTGGCCGCAGCCCTCCCTACCTCGGTTCTTTACAGGGGGGTGGGAGGGGGCCCCCCTTCCCTGCCAACTTCACAGCCCCATCTTGCTGGCCTTGTTTCCGTTATCAAATTTAGAAACATCCCTCTGCCTCCCACCGGATCCTGGGCAGTCAGATGTGCAACATTCCATCACCGCTGAAAGTCCTGCTGGGCAGCGCTGCTCTTAAGGGTGGTGTTAGATCCATCGCGTCCAAACTCTCACACCTGCCCCACATTTCTCTCAAGATTTGTGACATATATTCATGGTCACTTTAAAACTTTCCCGCATTTTTACTTGGCTGTTTCCCCCCCCTCCGGAAGCACCCCTGCTTCACCCTGCTTTCCACTTCTCTAAACCCTACGTTTTTTCACTGTAGTTATGCTCGGTATGTGCAGCTTTATTATATTGAGCAGGTTTTAATTTATTTTTTCAAGTTTACATTCAATATTATTTTGTATTATTTCAGGTGTTGAGCTGGTTTTGGTTACTTTTTGGAGGATGGGGCCAGACCGGACCCTGGGTCATCTGAATGCCCTGGATGCTTTAGGCATTAAGTGAATAGTTAGTGGAGATGGAAATAGTCTATATTAAGGTCGATAAATTACCACCCGAAGGCCACATCTGGCCAACTGCCTGATCTATGAAATTAACGTTTTGTTGTAAATAACGTTTTATTGGAAACACAGCCACATCTATTTATTTATTTATTTATTGCCTATGAGTGCTTTTGTACTGTAATAGTGAGTTGAGTAGCTGTGTTGCAGAAGACCAAAGAAAAACCAAGTGCCGATTTAAAGAAAAGGAGGGACACTGTTTAATATGCCGGCGGACTCAGGGAATAACTTTTCAAATCTGAGTGAAGAAACATATAGGGGCTTCTTTGTATATCTCCCTGTGGTCTTTATCCCGCAAATACGGATTATGCTTCCGGTCCCCGGGTGTTGGGGGTCTCCAGGCCATATCTGGTGGTCTGGGCTGGCGCCAGCGTTAATATCCCTCCCTCCAGGGCAGTGCACTCTTCACAGTTTTATGGCCTCTGTGACAGGTTCTGTAAGACAGTTTCTGGGAAGGAGGTAGTGACTTAATTATAGGTGATCAAGAATGTACACTGAGCTTGCTGGCATGGATTCCAGTTCCTAGCCCCCAAATATCAGGGTTACATTGGAATTAGCCCTGTTTAGCCTTCTCAGTTGTAGCAGAGATTCAATGATCCACAAAGCCTACTATATTTACTATTCGGTCTTTTGCCAAATAAGTTCCCCAATTTGGTCTGCATTTGTAATATTGCAGGCTCTCACAGTTGCATGTCTTAGAATTTGGAAGTCCCAGAAAAAGTTAATTAATATGCTAGATGAATTAATATGCTGATTAGTTTTTATTAATGCATTTGCTTGGCTATTATATTGTAAGGTTACCTATAATTATCATTAACATTATGGAAGTTAAACACATGTTTCAGGGTAGAATAAATTCCCAAGTAGTCCTTTAATTGCTCAAACAATATTTGACTAAATCTTACCTTACTGATTCTTTTTTTCTGCCTAATAAGATTGTTTCATTGAAATGAAACAAAGAATGGTAATTATCAAGTTCATTCCCATTCTTTTTACCTTATCCCTTTCTAATGCAGTTTGCCTTGATCTTGTAAAAACTTTCTAATTTTAAAATACAATTTACATTCTTAAAATATGTGTTCTTAGACCAACTTAGAAAGTATAAGATTTATTTTATATAATATTTATTAAAACATATATATGATACTGATTAGAATACCTGTAAAGCAGACATAAAGTCAACATTAATTTATTCATTCCTAACAAAATTTTGATTAAGCTTAGTTTATAGGACAAAAAAAGAAAAGAAGAAAAATTAAAATATCAAAAGTGAAGCAGAAAATGCATTTCATGAAATAAGCTGTTCAAAATAGAAGGTCTTTGAGATAACACAGATCCATAAGAATCAGATCTTATCCCACATCAGGCTTTATTGATAATTTACTAATAATTGGTTACACAATCTATAAGACATATTTTTAAGGGGTTATATGTCATAAATTTAAAGATTCCAGATTTATTAACCATAAGCAATCCTAGGCAGATTTGCTACGTCCCGATAAAATAATTCCATAGATTAGGATTCTTTTGTTGTTGAAATAGGAAAAGTTAAAGCCAACATTTTTCTTAAAATGTTCTAAAAAGTCTATCTGAAAGAGGTTGAGTTACTTGGGACCTAGCTATGCCTTCAAGAGGTGTTGAAGGTGAGTTCTGATGCCAGAGGAACTAATGCTTCCTAAATATAAGACATAGTCAGGGACACTGAATCCAAAGCTAAGTTTTCTATAATGGAGATGCCATCCAGCTAGGACAGATTTCTCCTTATTAAGCTATTTGAGCTCAGGAGGCTTAGCAAGGCAACAAGGGAAAGTTACTAGGGAGAAGAAGCCAGGCATTGCTGCGTGATGTCATTACCCAGTGCACACAGCGACCCTTTCCGGGCTAGGCTGGGCTGTGGGCTGCCTTTTGTGCCATGGGGGTCTCAGCTGTGATTTGGTGAGCTGTCGCTCCGGGCTGGTGGCGGGGCCTGTGTCCCACTCGGGGGAAGCCGAGTGTTGCTTTGTGGGCGCCAGGTCCACGGTGCCATTTTTCTGTAAATGGCCAGTGCGTGTCACGGCAGCTCCTGCGTTGAGCCTCTGCTCCCTAGTGGTCAGTGCACATCATAGCGACCAGTTGGACAGTGGGACACTTAGCATTTTAGCCTTGTATATATGTAGATTGATGGTAGCCATTCTGACAGGTGTGAGGTGATATCTCGTTGTGGTTTTAATTTGCATTTCTGTGATGCTTAGTGATGCAGAACATTTTTTCATGTGTCTATTTGTATTTTGTATTCCCTTTTTGGAGAAGTGTCTATTTGGGTCCTCTGCCCATTTAAAAATTTTAAAAAATAATGTTTTTATTGATTTTTAGAGAGAGAGGAAGGAAGAGGGAGAGAGAAATAGAAACATTGATGAGACAGAAACCACATTCATTGGCTGCCTCCTGCATGCCCACTCCTGGGGATCGAGCCTGAAACCCAAGCATGTGCCCTGACTGGGAACTGAACCAGTGACCTCTTGGTTCATGGGTCCATGCTCAACCACTGAACCACAGTGGCCAGGCTCTGCCCATTTTTAAAATTGGATTGTTTGTTTTTATGGTGTTCAGTTGTATGAGTTACAAATTTTGGATAATAATTCCTTATCAGATGTATCATTGTTGAATATCTTCCCCCACTTGGTAGGTTGTCTTTTCATTTTGTTGGTGGTTTCCTTTGCTGTGCAAAAACTTTTAAATTTGATGTAGTCTCATTTGTTTATTTTTTCTTTTGTTTCCCTTGCCTGAGGAGATATATCAGAAAAAATACTCCAAAGAGAAATGTTCGAGATTTTACTGCCCGTGTTTTCTTCTAGGACAGTGATGGCGAACCTTTTGAGCTCAGCGTGTCAGCATTTTGAAAAACCCTAACCTAACTCTGGTGCCGTGTCACATATAGAAATTTTTTGATATTTGCAACCATAGTAAAACAAAGACTTATATTTTTGATATTTATTTTACATATTTAAATGTCATTTAACAAAGAAAATCAACCAAAAAAATGAGTTTGCGTGTCACCTCTGACACGCGTGTCATAGGTTCGCCATCACTGTTCTAGGAGTTTTATGGTTTTGAGTCTTACATTTAAGTCTTTAATCCATTTGAGTTTATTTTTGTATATAGTATAAGAAGGTGGTCTAGTTTCTTTCTTTTTTGTTGCATGTACCTGTACCATTTTCCTCCCACCATTTATTGAATAGACTGTCTTTTTTCCCATTGTATGTCCTTGCCTCCTTTGTCAAATATTAATTGACCATAAAGGCCTGGGTTTATTTCTGGGCTCTGTATTCTGTTTCATTTCTGTTTTTATGCCAGGATCATGCTGTTTTGTTTAAGGTGGCCTTGTAGTATAGTTTCATATCAGGTAGCATGATTCTGCCAACTTTGTTTTTCTTTCTCAAGATTGCTATGGCTATTTGGGGTCTTTTGTGATTCTATATAAATTTTTGGATTATTCTAGTTCTCAGAAATACACCACTGGTATTTTGATGGGGATTGCTTTGCATCTATAGATTGCTTTGGGAGGTATGGACATTTTAATGATAATTCTTCCTATCCATGAGCATAGTATATTCTTCCATTTATTTGTATCTTCTTTAATTTCTTCCTTCAGTGTCTTATAAATTTCTGAGTATATATCTTTTGACTCTTACTAAATTTATTCATAGGTATTTTTCGATGCAATTGTACTTTGCAGACAAGTGTTCAACAATAGCTATAAATGCAAAAAACATGGTAAGAAGGGTGAGAGACTAGGTTAGATGCTATTAAACCAATTAATTCAGCAAGATTCTTCTGATTAGTCTTTTAAGAGTCAGATTTAAAAACTGTAATTGTTAGGAATAGAGATGGCTGTTAACTAGTAGGAATGAATGCTTCCATATACTTATCAAAGGAGTACAGATTAAATTGGTTAAAAGTAAATTACCCTTTTCCAAATCATTAAACTAGAAGATAATATTCAATATTGATAAAGGTATAGTGTGAGAGACAGTGTGATTATGTAGTTAATGGCAATGTAAAATTGACAGAAATGTAAGGAAACATTATAATATTTTTCCAGATATAAAAAAGTTTTTTCTCCCTTCTAATAACTTTACTGTTCTGAATCTTTCATAAAGAAATAGAGGATCAGATAAAAATTAATGTATAAGAGGAGAACCAAGATGGCGGCATAGGTTAACGCCGGAGTTTGCTGCTTTGAACAACCACTTCAAAAGTGAAACTAAAAGACTGAACGGACATCACCCAGAACCACAGGAACGCTGGCTGAGTGGAAGTCCTACAACTAGGAGGAAAGAGAAACGCATACCGACACTCAGAGGAGGCGCAGTGCTGAAGTCAAATTCTGAGGTGCGGAGTGCGCGCGGAGCGGGCTGGAGGCAGAGGGCGCGGTTGTTGTTTTCAATCGGGAGGGAGTCGCAGACTCTGAGCTCCAGATACAGGCGAGTCTTTAGGGACCCAGACTCAAACGGGAGAAGCAGGACTGTCTGGCTTCGGTCAGAGCGAGTGCAGCTTTCTCGCCGAGCTTTGCAGCGGGTGCTGGAACTCAGAGAGGCAGAGCCCCTGGGGACAGGACTGAGAGCCACCATAACTGCTCTCTCCGGCCCACCCTGTTGATCCTGTGCGACCCACCCTGCCCAAGCCCTGCACAGAGGCATTTGCCGGATAGCCTCAGGCAAAGGCTAGATTAGCACCTCCCTAGAGGACAGAAGTTCTCTCACTGCTGACACAGCTGATTCTCATAGCCACTTGGCCTGGAGGTCAAACCCTCCCTGGTATTAGCTACAACAATCAAGGTTTAACTATAAGACTTCGAACAAAGACCACTAGGGGGTGCACCAAGGAAGCATAACAAAATGCGGAGACAAAGAAACAGGACAAAATTAGCAATGGAAGATATAGAGTTCAGAACCACCTTTTAAGGTCTCTCAAGAACTGTTTAGAAGCTGCCGATAAACTTAATGAGATCTACAAGAAAACTAATGAGACCCTCGATGTTATATTGGGGAACCAACTAGAAATTAAGCATACACGGACTGAAATAACGAATATTATACAGACGCCCGACAGCAGACCAGAGGAGCGCAAGAATCAAGTCAATGATTTGAAATGCGAGGAAGCAAAAAACACCCAACCGGAAAAGCAAAATGAAAAAAGAATCCAAAAATGTGAGGATAGTGTAAGGAGCCTCTGGGACAGCTTCAAGTGTACCAACATCAGAATTATAGGGGTGCCAGAAGATGAGAGAGAGCAAGATATTGAAAACCTATTTGAAGAAATAATGACAGAAAACTTCCCCCACCTCGTGAAAGAAATGGACTTACAGGTCCAAGAAGCGCGGAGAACCCCAAACAAAAGGAATCCAAAGAGGACCACACCAAGACACATCATAATTAAAATGCCAAGAGCAAAAGATAAAGAGAGAATCTTAAAAACAGCAAGAGAAAGAAACTCAGTTACCTACAAGGGAATACCCATACGACTGTCAGCTGATTTCTCAACAGAAACTTTGCAGGCCAGAAGGGAGTGGCAAGAAATATTCAAAGTGATGAATACCAAGAACCTACAACCAAGATTACTTTATCCAGCAAAGCTATCATTCAGAATTGAAGGTCAGATAAAGAGCTTCACAGATAAGGAAAAGCTAAAGGAGTTCATCACCACCAAACCAGGATTATATGAAATGCTGAAAGGTATCCTTTAAGAAGAGGAAGAGGAAGAAAAAGGTAAAGATACAAATTATGAACAACAAATATGCATCTATCAACAAGTGAATCTAAGAATCAAGTGAATAAATAATCTGATGAACAGAATGAACTGGTGATTATAATAGAATCAGGGACATAGAAAGGGAATGGACTGACTATTCTTGGGGGGGAATGGGGTGTGGGAGATGCGGGAAGAGACTGGACAAAAATCGTGCACCTATGGATGAGGACAGTGGGTGGGGAGTGAGGGTGGAGGGTGGGGCGGGAACTGGGAGGAGGGGAGTTATGGGGGGGGAAAAAGAGGAACAAATGTAATAATCTGAACAATAAAGATTTAATTTAAAAAAATTAATGTATAAGAAAGTTAATTCAATCATTTTTAATGAAAAATGGGAAACCCTCTAAATTTCAACCAATATTGGAACAGTTAAGTTGTGTGGTAATCCCAAGAGGGAATATTATACAACCATTAAATTTGGGTCACAGAAGAATATATAATAACTTTGGACACATTTGTGATTCAATATTGATTTTAAATGTATACTAAAACGCATGCAATTTGGGTAAAATTGTTAACTCAGGACATCATGATGAAAATAAAATGAGGATTTATCTCAGGATGGTTAAATATCAGGTAATTTGAGGTTTCTGTAAATATTTTATGGAAATTTAAAAAATTCTTATTTTTACTTTTATAATTAGAAACGATGTGATTAAAACCAAACAGCTGTTCTCCCCTATAATCTGTGCACCCCATCATGGGCTCGCTAATGGTCTGGCGTCACAGGCAGCCAGCAAAGGCAGTAGTTTGCCTGCACTGAGTCCAGCCTGGCACGAGTTAGGTGTTCTATGCATGTTTCTAGGTTTGAAATGAATCTCTAGGGAGGTTAGACCTAATTACTTGGTCTCTTTCTGTTAGTAGCTCAAAGAGAACAGGAACCTTAATGTAGAGTGTCACTTTGTTAAAAACTAAAATTCAGTGGAAAAATTATGGTCACAATAAGTGGCAGAAGCTAGACTTTGTAGGAAAGCATTCAAAAATTATCAAGGGCAAACATAAATTTAGTGATTGAAAATTGAGAGATGAGGAAGTATATTGAGAAAATGAATCATCAAACATTTATTATCTTTTATGTACTTGCCACTGTGCTAGAAGATCCAAAGGTGAATCAGATGTAGCCCTTGTCCTCAAGCTCACAGTCTAGTGAGTCAGAAGGACATACTCACAAGTGAGTCATTAGGAAGGCAGGTGACAAGTCCTCTAACAGAGCGATGACTAGGCTGTGAGGTCTTAGAAGAGGGCCACTAATTCAGGCGAGGGTGGGCGAAAGGTATTAAGGGTATGAAGAAGGGAGATGATGGTTAATCTTAAAGTGTATAGGATTGAGGTAGATGAAGAAGAA
This sequence comes from Myotis daubentonii, assembly GCF_963259705.1. Classification (NCBI taxonomy): domain Eukaryota; kingdom Metazoa; phylum Chordata; class Mammalia; order Chiroptera; family Vespertilionidae; genus Myotis; species Myotis daubentonii. Next base: position 73,800,448 of record NC_081840.1, on the reverse strand, counting down.
TAGGGGACAGATATTCCAGAGAGAAGGGATAGCAAGAGCCAGGGCATGGAGTAGAGAGACATCCCAGTAAATTGGAGGGTGAGGAGGTGTGTCTGTTACTAGAGTGTGAGGGGGCGTGTCGGTTACTAGAATGTGAAGTGGCAGGTAGGGGTCAGGCTGAGGAGATAGGCAGAGAGCAGACAACAGTGCCTTCCATCCTGTCCTTAAGATTTTAGACTTTATTTTCTACATGGTGGCCTTTCAGGGGTTTTAAGCAAAGAGTAACTGTGAGATTTGCAAATTAGGAAGACTCCGGTGGAATATATGGCATGTGGCTAGAGGTACAATTCTAAAGGAGAAAGAGCAAGCAGTTAATGGCCGTTGAAGTAAATGGGACAGGGAGGAAGATAAAGATCATAGCTGGATTGGTAAGAGTAGGAAGGAATAATCAAGTATGTATGTTTTAATACTAGTTTGTTAAAAAATTTCTTGCATCTGTGTATACATACACACACACACACACACAAAATAACTGTAAAGTAAGAACCTTATTAAGACTATGACATCACCAATGTTAATTATCTTTAGGTAGTAGGAATTTTTTTGTGTTTTTCATGTATTTTGCTTTGAACATGGATTACTTTTATCATCAGAAAAGGAACATGGCCTTTTAAAAATAGTGGGAGAAAAATAAAAGAGTACTGGGGTTAAGATATAAATCAAATTTAGGGATGAGACTGCTATAAGAAGGAACACTATAAGGTATTGACAAACAAACAAACAAACAAACAAATAAATAAAAAAATAAAAGGACTAAGAGAGGTAAGGCAGGCACAAAGAGACAAATACCTTATGATCCCATTATATGAGGTTTCTAGAGTAATCCAGCTCAGAGAAACAGAAAGGAGAATGGTGTTTGCCAGGGACAAGATGTGGGGATGGGGTGGGTTGGAGTTGGGGATGGAGAGTTGTTTAATGGGTACCCTTTCCCCAAAAAGAATGTAAAATATCTCAATAATTTTATATTGATTTTATATATGATTTTTATAATAATCTACACAAATAAAAGACAAAGATGCAAATTTACTGTACCTTTGTGATGCCCACCAGCTAATCAGGAGTGAGTATGCAAATTAACCCAACAAAGGGTTAGTTTGCATACTCAGGCACCGAGTGGCCAGGGGCGGGGCGGGACACTTGCCATGGCGACGACGCAGGCGTTCTGCACCGCCCCAGCCACTCTGGGCCTCTGGGCAGCGTGGGAAGGCAGAAAGGCGGCTCTGGCAGGAGCAAAGGTGGTGCCGGCAGCCAGGGGAAGGAAATTCCCATTCTTGCACAAATCATCGTGCATCAGGCCTCTAGTTTTATATATTTTATGTATTATAATATTTTGGAGATATTTAGTTGAATAAAATATATTAGTATTAACTGCACTTGTTTCTATTTTTTTATAATATGGCTAGAAAATGAAAAATTACATGCATGGCGCCAGTTATTCAACAATGCTGCTGTCAAGAAAAATTTCAAATATAGATCAACTTTTTAAAATGAGCTAAACTATTGCCAAAACCGGTTTGGCTCAGTGGATAGAGCGTCGGCCTGTGGACTGAAGGGTCCCAGGTTCGATTCCGGTCGAGGGCATGTACCTGGGTTGCGGGCACATCCCCAGTAGGAGATGTGCAGGAGGCGGCTGATCGATGTTTCTCTCTCATCGATGTTTCTAACTCTCTATCTCTCTCCCTTCCTCTCTAAAAAATCAATAAAATGTATTTTTAAAAAAATAAAATAAAATGAGCTAAACTATAGTGTCTAGAACTACATTGGGTGATAAAACTTTAATTGTTTAAAGTATTACATATGTCTCCGTTTTCCCCAGTTGACCTCCTCCTTCCCCCTCCACCACCCAGAAAAAACTATTTTTTAAAACATAGGAAGAAATTACTGCAAACTGAGGGCAGTGGTTACTAATAGGGGAAGGACCTGGCTGTGAATGGGCTGGAGCAGAAGAAGCTTCCTGCTGCACCAGGGTCTATTTCTTGGCCCAGGTGGTGATTGCAGAGGCATTTACCTTTCTGAAGCACACCCAATTATCCCAGATTTGGCCGGTTGGAAGCCCCTTTAGCTAGCTGTTCTTCTCTACTTCTGACATACCTGATAATTTTTTTGTTTCTTCCTTACTTTCTCGCATTCAGGATGTTCCAAATTCATCTTGTACCTGCTCTGTCCCAACCCTGGAATTGGCCATTTCTCTCAGGATCCCTAGTTCTTTTTTGTTCTAATAGTTTTAAAGACCAAGATATGGGCACTAGGTTCATACATTGTTCCTGGGGTGTCTTTGCTAAGTGGCCAGAGCTAGAAAATAGATATATGTGTGTGTACACGTATATACAGATATTGATACATACATGCATATGAGCATACACACATATGCATGTATACATCTCTACATACATATATAGTATATATTTTTGTAATCATGAATTCACACCAGTACTTCCAATTCCAGTCTATCCCCATGGGTTCTTTCTTGCTTTTCTCTCTTCCATACTTGTATGTTCCTCCCCACAGAATGAGAACCCTGACACTCGGCGATATCAACCCATTCACTTATTTGCACAGTGCTGTAATTCACCTAGTATAGTTTCCGCCAGGACACAAAAAAAACCTACTAGAAAGAGTTCAGGATTTGTTGGCTATTTTGCCCCCACAATTCAGAGACACAGTCAAATATGGTGTTTATAAATTTTTTGAATTAGTTCTTTCTCCCACCTCCTTCAGTGTGGTTATATATAGAATTTGTTTAAAATACAAAGGAGTATGTTTGTTTATTTTGGTTTTAGGTGTTACTTTCTCTACTTGCTTTTACTGATTTAATTTTCTATCTATCTATCTATCTATCTATCTATCTATCAATCAATCAATCATCTATCTGCCTACATACCTACTTACCTACCTACCTACCTATCTATCTAATTAACTAATGAAGGAACATTGCCATCTTTAAAAGCTAATACTATACAAGACACACCCAGGAAAGTGTCACATTCCCCTCCTATGTCTCTCCCAACCCACTTCCCTAACCCTTGTAGGCAATTTCCATCACTATTTTCTAGCTTATCCTTCTTATGTTTCCTTTTGTAAGAATACTTCTCCTCACATACTGTGTCCAGAATAGGCAAATCTATAGAAACTGAAAGTAGATAAATGGTTACCTAGAGGGTAGGGAGGTTGAGGTCAATGAGGAGCTAATGGGCACAGAGTTTCTTTCTGGGATGATGAAAATGTTCTAAAATTGTGGTAATGGTTGCAAAACTCTAAAGGTACTAAAAACCATTGAATGTGAGTTGTGCACTTTAAATGGTGAGTTGTATGGTATGTGACTTACATCTCAATAAAGTTATTATTTTTTTTAAAAAGGTAGCATGTCTAGTGAACCCTCAGTACTTTGCTTATTTTATATCTAACTAACTGTATCTCCTGGAAATCACTTCCATCACTTCATAGAGATCCTTTGCCCTTTTCAATAGCTTCTTAGTTCTTCATTGTGTGGATATAAAATAGTTTATTCAGCTGACATCCTGTTCTTGGATTTAGCTGGTTTTCAGTTGTTTTCGATTATAAATGGACCACAGTGAATAACCATGTGCACCTGCACTCTCCCGCTCGCTGTTGGAGGGTTATCTCCAGGGTGCATTCCTAGAAGTGGGATTGCTGGGGCAAAGGGAAAATGCATGTGTAGTTATTAGGTAATGCCTATTTTCCTCCATAGAGGGGGTCTTATTTTGCAATGAGTGAGTGACTGTCTCCCTATAACCTTACCAACAGAGTATATTATCAAGCTTTTCAATTTTTGTCAATATGATGGCTGGAAAATAGTATTTCATTATGTTTCAGACTTGCATTTCTCTTTTGTGTGTCAAATTGAATATCTTTTAATATTTTAAAGACCATTTTTATATCTTTTTGTGAATCACCTTTTCATGTTTTTTTTTTTTTTTGCCTGTTTTTCTGTAAATTTTTTTTCTTGTTCTTCTGCCATTTAAGAAAAGCTCTCTGTGCTTGGCTGGTGTTGCTCAGTGGTTGAGCATTGACCTCTGAGCTAGGAAGTCATGGTATGATTCTGGGTCAGGGCACATGCCCGAGTTTCAGGCACCATCCCCAATAGGGGGCATGCAGGAGGCAGTTGATCAGTGATTCTCATCATTGATGTATCCTGCCTTTTGCTCCCTCTTCCTTCCTCTCTGAAATAAATAAAAATATATTTTAGAAAGCTCTTTGAGAGATATTTACCCTTTTTCTCTGTTGTATGTTGCAAATATTTTCTCACAGCTTGTCTTTTTGACTTTGTTTATGCAAAAGTTTTAATTTTTAGCCAAATTACCATTTTTTCATATCTAGATTTTAAATCATAGTTAGAAAGCTTTTCCTTATACTCATGTTAAAGAGGAACTCGCCAATACAGTATTTTCTTCTAATACTTGTTGAGTTTCGTATTACATATTTAGATCTCAGATGCATTTGGAGTTTATTCTGCATAGTTAGCAATATTAATTTTATCTTTTTCCAAATAGCTATTCAGTTGTACCAACCCTATGTATTATAAAGGCTGTCTTTATCTCAGTGGTTTGAGATATATCTCTAACATATGCAAGATATGGGTCTATTTCTGGACTTTCTGTTCCATTGGAATCTCTGTATCCATGTACTTACACACTGTTTTAATCAGAGAGGTTTTTAAATGTGTTTTGATATTTCTCATGGTTTTTCCTTCTCAATGTGTCCCTATCTGTTCTTGTATGTTTATTTTTACATTGGACTATATGAAGAACAACTATAAGCCAGTCAGAAAAAGATAAGTACCATATGATTTCACTCATATGTGGAATCTAATGAACAAAATGAACTAACTAGCAAAATAGAGATACTCATAGATAGAAAGAAAGTTGATAGCTTTGGTTGAGTGGGGGTGGGTGGGCTCTGGGCTGGGGTGGTGGTGGTGGAGGGATTGAGGAAAAACAGAAAAAAAAGAGAAGAAAAAAACTCACGGACTCAGACAGTAGTGTGGGGATTGCTGTGGGGGGAGCTGGTGGGGGAAGTAGAAGGGGGTATGGGGGATAAATGGTGATGGAAGGAGACTTGACTTGGGGTGGTGAACACACAATACAGATGATGTGTTGTGGAATTGTGCACCTGAAACCTATATAATTTTGTTAAGCAGTGTCACCCCAATACATTCAATAAAAAGAAAACAAAAAGAATGACTATAAATCTACTCTAAAAGAGCTCATTGCTATTTTGGGGGATTCCATTAAATTTTACATTAACTAAGGAAGAACTGACATTTCTTTCCTACTCCTCAAATCTATATATATAAAAGCCTAAGCGACCAAACGACCAGTTGACCAGTTGCAATGATGCACACTGACCACCAGGGGGCAGACGCTCAACGCAGGAGCTACCCCCGGTGGTCAGTGCACTCCCACATCAGGAGCACTGCACAGTTGACTGACGGGTGCCAGACGCAAGGCGCACGGTTGGCCGCAGCCCGGAGACCGCAGCGGAGCGGCAGCTTGCCTACCAAGCTGCAGCGGCAGCAGGTGCAGAGCGGCCGGGATGAACAGGAGAGGCAGGCAGGAGTGGCAGGCAGTGATGGACTGCCAGTTTTGGCCCGATCTCCACAGGCCACGCCGAGGGGCCCCAATGGTGCACAAATCTGTGCACCGGGCCTCTAGTGTAAGTATAATTCATTCACCTCCGCCCCACACTTTGTGTGATTGTTTACTTCCACATACGCTGTGGACCCTGCCTTACAATGTTGTTATTTTTGTTTTAAACATGAGTTATCTTTTCAGGAAATTAAGAGAGAAGAAGAAAGATGGTCTTTTGTATCTACTCACGTATTCACCATTTCTAGTGCAAGTTACCTTTTCATTTGTTCAAATCTAGGTTGGTGTTCTAGAAGTGGTGGAGAGGACAGTCTTACCTTGCTTCTGATTTTATTTTTGGTCATTTTATTTTGACTCAGTGGGCTGATTTTCAGTTTCATAGGCAATGTATACACTTTAATGATAGAAGTAATTTGTGTATGAGAGTTACCACCACATTAGATCTCATGTCAGGTTCGCTGTATTTGCCACTTGGCATATTGCTAGTCACTCTATCATGGGGCTTAGGAAATACTGCAAGGTAATTTTAATATTAGGTGAAGCAAAACATAATTAGGAGTACAAATCTGCGCAAACCCCCTGATGTTCCGTAATGTGCAGTGCAGTCCCAAATTAATGATGTTTTGGTTGTCTCTATTATCTTCGTCATTAAGAGAACAATTGTAGTGTTGAATACTTGGGAATTAGTGTTGTTTGGAACCTGCATGCATATTTCTAGTCTCTTTAAAACCAAATCGGTTTAAAACAGTGATGGTGAACCTTTTGAGCTCAGCGTGTCAGCATTTTGAAAAACCCTAACTTAACTCTGGTGCCATGTCACATATAGAAATTTTTTGATATTTGCAGCCATAGTAAAACAAAGATTTATATTTTTGATATTTATTTTATATATTTAAATGCCATTTAACAAAGAAAAATCAACCAAAAAAAAGAGTTCGCATGTCACCTCTGACACGCGTGTCATAGGTTCGCCATCACTGGTTTAAAAGTTTCATATTTGGTTTCAGACTTTGTTTAAAAGCAGCTATGGCTACTGTTGAGGCAGGATAGTAAGAAGCTAGGAACATTCACTTACAAGTGGAATGCGGAAACTGAGTCAGACAGCTGAACAAACTGGCTGAGCAATTGGCAGTCAGGTACAGAAGGTCACAGGGCAGAAAGCTCAGGGTGCCTAGCAAGGGGCAAAACTGGTGCCAGACCTTACTCCCAGGTGGCCTTTTCTCCCCTGGCATATTGCTGGTTTTTCACATCGCTGGTTATGCAGTTTAGACCCCCTGACCTTTCCTCCCAAGAGATAACATCTGTTAGCATCAGTTGTATTTCAGCTCCAGGCCCAGAAAAGCAGCAAAGCCAGGCAGGTGATGCCAGAAGCAGCTGCAGCGACTAATGACCTTGGTGCTGACCAATCAATGGGAACCACAACACTGAAAGCGCACACCTGGGAAAGCTGGTGAATATTGTATTGAGATTTCCTCTAAGACCACCCCTGAACTCCCAGCCTTTAGAAACCCTCAAAACAGAGGGCCCTGCACTGCTCTCCCTCCTGGGAGCACACCTGTGCCTTTCCCTTCCCACCCTTCTTCCCTCCTAGGTGTTCGTCTCCTAAATTCTGTGTCCCCCCTAAATTCTGTGTCCCCCCTAAATTCTGTGTCCCCACGAGACTTGCAACCAGGGGAGCAATGGGCAGCAGCAGCTTGTTCCAGGCCAACCCCCTGAACCTGTCCCCCAGGCCCTCTTTTCTCTGACTCTCCAGTGAGCTAACAGCAGCCCCAGTTTGGCTCACTTCTTTCCCATAATGTCTCTAGAGAGGCAAAGCAGCGCCACCTTGTCTCTCTTCTGTTGCTTCTTCTATTCCAGCGGTTCTCAACCTGTGGGTCGCGACCCCTTTGGCAGGCGAACGACCCTTTCACAGGGGTCACCTAAGACCATCCTGCATATCAGATATTTACATTACGATTCATAACAGTAGCAACATGACAGTTATGAAGTAGCAAGGAAAACAATTTTATGGTTGGGTCACAACATGAGGAACTGTATTTAAAGGGCCAGAAGGTTGAGAACCACTGTTCTATTCTAAGCCCTTCCTTGTCTCACTGTCCCCAGCTTTAATAAATGTACTCTCAAAATCACCTGGAGTCATATTGTGAAATCTTTCCTGCAGGAAGTTAAGAACCCACACACTAAAGGCTGGCCCCTTTCTAGTAACACTGTGTTTGTTAAAGTCTCTTTATATCTTCTTTCCTATTATGTCTTTTACATGAGAATCTTTAAACAATGTATCCTTCTCTACACTAATAAAAAGAGAAAGATGCAAATTGACCGTATCTTCACAATGCCCACAAGCCAATCAGGAGTGAGTATGCAAATTAACCCAACAAAGATGGTGGGTTAATTTGCATATGCAGGCACCAAATGGCTGGGGGCAGGGCAGGACACAGGTGTTCCACACCGCCCCAGCTGCTCTGGGACTCTGGGCAGTGTGGGAAGGCGGAAAGGCGGCTCTGGGCCGGAGCAAAGGCGGTACCAGCAGCCAAGGGAAGGAAGGCCCATTCTTGCATGAGTATTCGTGCATTGGGCCTCTAGTCTATAAATAAGTGTTTGATTTTCACTAATGAATATTAGAAAGTTCTCACCAAATATGGATTTTAGTCACTGGCCTAGAGAAACTCAGTTTCCCCCTTTGCCATCCGTGGGAGTGTAGTGCACATGAGTGCCATATGTCACCAGTCTGGTTGTGATGATTGATTTGTTCAATTCCCAGTGAAAGACAGGCTTATCCCTTCCTAGAGACCATGGGAGAGCTGAGATTAGAGCAGCTAAGCATTTCAAATGGGCAGAACTTCAACTAAAGCACCCTATTTGAGAGGGATTAGGTTACATGTTGGTGGAAATCTGGACTTGGTGATGTTTTATAATGTACTTTTCTCTTATACCAAGAATTGTCCTTAACATTATAGGAAATAAATTTATGATAAATCTCATTTAGATGCCCATATTTAAGTAACATTTTTAATGAATATTTTACATCTCTCAATTTTATTAAAAACTTCTCATAAACCTAATTTTAATGACTACTATTCCATAAATGATACTTCTGTATATTAAGCAAAAACTACCATATGATGTAGAATGCCTTCCAACTATGTATCATCTTTGTAAAACAGAGAGAGTATGTAGGGAGCACTGGCATTTATATGGTTCTTCTAAAATACAGACATGTGTTCTTTCACTTAAACTTGACAATAGATCTATGCAGTAGATAGTATTAATTCTTATTTTACATATGAGAAAGTTACCAGATTAAATAACTTTCCTAAGGTCACAGAGCTAATGAGTTGTGGAGCTGAGCTTTAAACACATGTCTCTTTGACTTCTGTTACCTGATGCCTGTTCCAAAGATCCACAGGTAATTTACATATGCAAGAAGTCTATAGGTGAACACATCTTTCCTGAAGGCTAACGTTTTTTTCCCTTTCCCCTTATCAAATTCAGTTATTGGAAAGTCCAGCATAAAAACAGTGAATAGACTTGCATTTCGCTTCCTCCCTCCCTCCCTCCCTCCCTCCCTCCCTCCCTCTCTCCCTCCCTCTCTCTCCATGTGTAACTCAGAAGAAACAAAGTCAGCTGCTAACTATCAGCCTGTAAATAACGTGAAGTTTACTGATGATTCGTAATTGTTATTGCAATGGTGTGTGTAATTTTTAACAAATTAGATTTCCATCTTTTCATATTGCCAATTGGATGAATACACAGTGGCTTGTCAGTGTTTATCTACTATATGCTTTTATTTTCAGAGCTCTGTATTATTAACCATTGTGTGTAGCTCTTCAGTGGTCTCAGCTTATGGCTCAGAAATTATTTTATAAACCCTTGCCCTTAGATTTCAAATGTAATTTATGCTTTTAACAAAGAGTTCTTCTCCCACTTGGCTTGCTGTACTAATTGAGTACCTCTTTTTCCAGAGATTGCATTATTTCTAAAAGTCACTTTTAATGAAAAGTGTCTAGTGCTGTGTGAAAGGCTATGTAAAATAATTTATCCTTTAAATGCAACTCATTAAAGAGAAAGGGAAGAAATTAATGCATAGACGAAAACAGCCGAGGGGGGCAGGGTGCTGTTGATTTTGTTGTGCTTGCTGTGAATTCTCTTCCTTTGCTGAGAGGCAGGGGTGCTGCCTGGTCTGGGGAACAAGCTGTAACATGGAGTTGGGTTGACCAGTGTGGCATCGGCATAGAGGTGGTTTTGATCCTGGGCCTGGTGAGAAAAAGTGGAGATGCCGGAGTGTGTCCCAAGAAGAATAGGAAACATTTATTTCATATCTATAAATATTTTTGAGAGAAGATTTTAATGAGTTGGATTCAGTGCACTTTAGTTCTTGGAACTGTTCTCACTAGATTCTCCCTTCTAATTCAATGTTGAGTCACAGGAATTCATTGGTTTAAAGTTGCTTTCTTGCAAAGAGCTCAAAGCACTTCCATAGGGAATAGCTGTGATCTTGGTGTCTGCCCAGAAGTGGGCAGATGGAGAGTTGAAGCGACAGGTAGAGCTACCTTGTGTCTACCGGCCAGACCTCAGAAAACGCCCATTCCCTGGCAGGTCTGCCCCTGAAGGAGTAAATGCCTTGGTCCAGCCGCAAATGTTCCTGTTATTCCAGCCTCACCAGCATGTCCTATTAGACAGAAATCCTGGCATAATGAGCAAGGCTCCCTCGGTGAGTTGGGCATTTTATGAGCTGCAGTCTCTCTCCCTGTCACTTTCTAGATCCTAGAGCAGAAATTCCCTGAGTGCTCTCTGAGAGAGGAAGCCTGTGCCCAACATCGCTTAGCCCGGGGCTAAGTGAATGTGCACGAATACCGCTAGAACTAGCATCGGGTCACAGTTACTTTGCCCACTTTTTGCCTCTGTGGCCAGCGTTCTTCCAGCAGCAGGACAGAGCCTGGCAGGGATTGTGTCTGGAGTAAATGTGTTGGCTTTGTATTGTTTTCATTTCTCTTTTGTTCTTTCCCACTGGTGATTTCTAAGTAGATACTTTAGTAATTGTGGGGCAAAGTTCACGGTTACCTCACTGCTGCTGCCTTGTCTGTTTTGAACGCTTCTTCTAGCTCCCGTGGACGGGTCTCGGAGGAAGGGAAGGAGTGTGTGCCATCTATAGGTGCCAAGGGGACCCCCACAACAGACTCATTTTGATAGGCAGTACCTTGCTTACTAAGCAAATGTTTTAATGCTTAAAGAGTCCTAGATAAATGCAAAGTTATGGTGTTTATAGTTTTAATACCTGGTGGATTTAGCAATTTTAGTCTTTCCAAAGTTCTTTTGATTTTAAACATTTGAAAAATGAAATACATAAATGTTTTTTCACTGGTGGATTGATGGGGGATAGAAAGATAGCAGACACTTTAAGCATCTAATCAAATTTTTTTACTTCCAAAACTAAACTGCTAATTCCAAGGACCGGTGTGCTGACAGTGCCTACAATTAAGAAATTACCCTCTTTGTCTACACGATTTTGTGTCTTACAGCAAACATTGTTAACAGAAAGAAGAGAGTCCTGCTTTCTTATTCAAACCTTGAACTAGTAACGTATCAGTATTTATGCACATTACTGCTAGTGCGTCAGTATAGCATAAAATCACTATCATAGCAAATGGGCAAATAGTGTATTCACACGAGAGCCCTTATGTTTCTTCCCCACCTGCATGTTTTACTTTGCTTTGTTCTCTGAATTGCCAGCCTTTAACCTAGCTTTCTGCCTCTCTCCAAGGTAGTAGGCACAAAACGTCACCTTTGTTCTGGGTGTGGAAGGAAAGATGTTTCTGCTCCACACCTTCCCGAGAAACCTGCGTTTCTGCAGAATCGCACAGTGAAAGAACAGGGCTTAAGGAAAAATAGGGGTCAGAGCTGGCCCCTCAGAGACTCAGTAACTTTGTAAACTGATCACTAACAAGCTCAAGCACCCAAACAGTACCTAGTAATTAGGGAGATGATCTGAGGGAAACTGGTCATGCTTCAAACCCCCATTTTGTCACTCAGACCCATGGACCGCTGTCCTCTTTGATGGTTTCGCCTTTCCCAGCAGCAGTCCCCTGCATGAGCCAAGAGTTAGACTTTCTGTAGTTTTGTCCATTAACTGGATGATAGACGTTTTTTAAAACATTGATCTGTATACAGTAGCCAGAAGGGGAAACTGCGATGCTCATTGATGGATGAATGGATAAACCATCTGTGGCACATACCAGTACATACAATAGATTATTATTCAGCTTTACAAAGGAAGCAAATCCTGTCACTTACTGCAGCATGGATGAACCTTGAGGACATTATGCTAATTGAAATAAGCCAGTCAAAATAAGCACTCGTACTGTAGGATTGCATGTATGTGAGGTTCCTAGAGTAGTCAAATTCAGGGAGACGGAAAGTAGAGTGGTGGTTGCCAGGGGCTGGGGTGGGGGCAAGGGTTTTGTTTAGTGGTACAGAGTTCCAGTGTGTGAAGATGAAAAAGTTCTGGAGGTGGATGGTGGTGGTGGTGGTGGTGGTGGTGGTGGTTGTAGAACACTGTGAATGTACTTAATACTATTGGACTATACAATAAAAATGATTAAAGTGGTATATTTTGTATGTTTTATTTACCACAAATATTTTTAAAAATTGATTTGTAAAGTATAGATGAAGGAATAGTCTTTTATCTGTTGGTTGCAAATATTTCCCCTACATGTCACTTGTCTTTTGACTTCATAGTTTTGGGCTGTACAGACACTTTTCATTTTATGGCGTTACATGAGTTTTGTATTGTGTTTATAAAGGTGTTCCTCACCCCTAAGATTATGAAATGTAAGATTTACCCATGTTTTCTTCTAGCACTGTTATATTTTTGTTTATTTGTGTCTTTGCTCCATATTGAGTTTATTTGGGGTTGTCAATCTTGTGGCGTAGGACAGTGCGGCAGGGGCATTTCTTGTTTTATTATTTGAGGGCTTTAGGGACACAGCCTTCGCTCTCTGTTTGATTCTTATGAACTGCTGAATTTTAACTTGTGTATGGTTGTTGGGATGGAGGTGAGGGGAATCTGCCTCCCAGGCAACTACTTGACAAATTATGAGGACTTTTTCTAACATGCTGGCCTAAACAAGATCACATTTCCTTCCTTCTTGATGAGCAAATATTTTTTTTTCAATGTGTGAAAAACATGGAACTAGGGGATTGACAATGGCCCTTACGAAACAAACATGTCACCTAAAAAGCACAATCCAGTTTGGAAGCAAAATAACTGGCCTTGGTACCCCAGGCTTTCCTCTGAGGTACCCCTTAACATTCCCAGAGCGTGTCATGCCAACCGGCCTTGGGTGGCTGCCCTGAGGACAGAATAGCCTCTGAGCACAGAGGAAAGCGACAGCCTGTAGTTCCATCATTTGAAGTCTCAGTCTGTGCTTGGTGGGTGTCAGCAGAGAACTGGAGTTGGGTGAGCAGGGACACATCCCAGTGATATCGGAATATCGGAACGCTAGGCCAGTGGTGGCCCAGATGCCACGCTGAGGAGACATTCCAAGCCCTAACCAATTTTTCTTTCATTTATGGGTTGGTGGAAAAAGCTAGGGACCATTGGACCATCACCTAGAGGAACTTGGTCCTTATTCCTGCTCTACCACTAACTAGCTGTTTGACGTTGGACAGTCACCCACCCGCCTTGGGCCTCATTTTTTTTTTTTTTTTAAATGTTACCTTTTATTGATTTTTTACAGAGAGGAAGGGAGAGGGACAGAGAGTTAGAAACATCGATGAGAGAGAAACATCGATCAGCTGCCTCCTGCACATCTCCCACTGGGGATGTGCCTGCAACCCAGGTACATGCCCTTGACCGGAATCGAACCTAGGACCCCTCAGTCCGCAGGCCGACGCTCTATCCACTGAGCCAAACCGGTTTTGGCTGGGCCTCATTTTTTAAGTCTGTAAAATGAAGCAGTTGAATCTGATAAGCGCCAAAGCCCCTCAGGTACCTCTAATAGTCTGTGTAATGTGTCGGCACAGAGGGCTTACCCTTACACGATTTATATATGTTTTTGAAATACAGTTAGAAGGACAGCACTCCGACTCATTCGTCTCACCACTTCTTCCTTCTTTCTGGCCCTGACCCAGGGAATCTGGGAAAGGGAGGAGAGCTATCTCAGGGGCACGGTGGCTAAGGGAGAAACGATGAGCTACTCACTGCTAATTATTAGTTGACTGATATTGCCATTTATGAAATTGAACAATTAGGAGTTAGAAAGAGAATCTGATTTAAACTTGTAGCCTATTGTGGTTGAAGAGAAAGATGACACCGAAATGATATTTTAATTGACTTATCTGGCTATGCAATCAGATTTCCCCTGTTTAAAATTTTTTTTTTAAATTGTTTTTCTGAAACTGTCCACTTTCCCACACTAGAGTTAACATCTCAGACATTGAGAACATTCAGACACATTGCAGCTTTGTGGGAGAGTTGACCTTCTAGATCCCAGAGGGTTTCAAGGATTGATTTCCATAGAGCAATTACAATTGCATGGTCCTAGAAAAGGGCTTAGAGAGAAGGCCAAGGGGGTGGGGTGGGGGAAGAAGGTTCTTAAACGCAGGCATAGATGCTAGAACAAGAACACATGCAGTCACGGTGGCCTTGGCATTCTCACCGTGAGTTTCAGCAGAATTGCTGGCAATTAGATTCTCTACTCTGTGTGCTTCTTTTGTAAAAACAACCAAACAAATACTATCGTTTGAGGATTTTCAGCTTTATAACCTAAAAGGATGAGTTGGTTTGCACTCTGGGAACACTCTTTTGGAGAGAGGCATTACCAAAGAAAAGAGTTTCTCTACAAGTTAGAAATCTTACTAAATTTTGTACTGTAGCTTGCAATTTAACAATAGAAAAGTCTTTTACTGAAGCAAATAAATATAAACACTTTTGAATTACTGTTGTATTTTCAAGAGGGAACCATTTCAGCAGATGAATGACATGAATTCCCACAGTAGCAGAGTGGGGCTCCCCAGCTGTTTCTAGTTCTGATATTACATGTTGGCTGGATCAGCGGGACAAATTGCAACCTGGGTGATGTGAACAGTCCATATACATTTGAAAAGTCACCTGTCTTATTATGTGACCCTCTTTGCTGTGTTTTCTGGGCAGGGATGAGAAAAGATCAATTTTTATTGCTGTTGCCCCCTTAGTGGCCCCCAAAACCATCTGTGGAATGAAGTGCAGGCTCCTTATTTAGGCATTTTACCTCTTGCTACCGGGACCTGGTTCTCGCCTGCCTTTCCAATATATCATTCTTAGAGTCAGTGCTTTCATCAAATTGGACTTCTTCCTCTTATCATTCTTGTCTGTCTCTGTCTTCTAACATGATAGCATTTCTTCCCTTAGCACGGCCTACTCTTCTTCATATCTTCTATCCAGGACCATTTTAAATACCGTTTTTTAAAATACCATGAAACCTTCTCTTAAGCCCCCTAGAACTTCTGAACCACTGCACTTTCTATGTCTTTTTGTGTTGCCATATCTTTGCCTTGTTTCATAGCTATTTCTGTGTATTATGGATTGAATTACAGTTAGAGGGGACAGCAGTCCTACTCATTCATCTCACCACTTCTTCCTTCTTTCTGGCCCTGACCCAGGGAATATGGGAAAGGGAGGAGAGCTATCTCAGAGCTATCTGAGGGAGAAATGATGAGCTACTCACTGCTAATTATGTTTAAGCTTTAACCTTCAGTATTTGTGAATATGACCTTATTTGGAAATAAGGTCTTTGCCAGTATAATGAAGTTCAAATGAGGCCATGCCAGATTAGGGTGGACTCTAATGCAATGACAGGTGTCCTTAAAAAAAGAGGGAGATTTGGACATAGAGACACAGAGGAGAGAGACAGAGGAGGAAGAGGCCATGTGACCAAGAGGCAGCGATTGGAGTGATGCAGCGACATGGGAAGGAGCACCAAGGATTGCCAGCAACACCAGAAGCTAGGAAGAGGCAAGAGAGATGCTCTACCAGAGCCTCTTGAGGTGGAGGGCCTACACCTTAATATCAGACCTTAGCCTCCAGAACTGCAGGAGGATACATTTCTGTTGTGTGGGCTCCCCTAAGTCTGTGGTACTTTGTTAGGGCAGCTCTAGGAAACCAATATAGTATGTTTATCCAACCTTTACTGCTGCCCTGCCCACATTCTGCTGAAAATTGATTAAGTTTGGGCTGTGATTTACTCATCATCTCCTCAGCATTGACAGATTACTTCAGCTATTTTTTAAAACAAATTCATATCTTTGAGGTATAATTTATGTGCAGTAACATTTACCCTTTTTAGGCAATATCAAGACAGGACATTTCCATCAACCCCAAGAGTTTCCATGTGTCCCATTGCAATTCCCTCTCACTACCCCAGCCCCTGGCAACCACTGATTGGCGGGTTTTGTCATTTTCATAGAATGTAGCCTTTTGTGTTTGACTTCTTTCACATTGCATAATGCATTTGAGGTGCATCTATGTTGTTGCATGTATTCGTATGTTTCTTTTTATTGCTCATTCAGCTAATTTTCATTGAGTGTTGTTATGCACTAGCTATCGTGCTGATGCTCTGCAGATGCAGTAATGAATACCCACCTTCTTGGAGTATATGGGTCAGATAGGTACAAAACAAAAGAATGAAGAATATCACAAGTGCTTTAATGGCAAAAGTGCAGTGTATTATGGGAGAACAGGGCAGAAACATTTCACTTAGATTTGAAGGACCATGGACCATGGAAGGATTCCCAGAGTAACTGATGTTGAACTTGAGACCTGAGGATGAGTGTTTACAATCCAAGCAGGTGATGGGAGAAACAAATGCAAGCTTGTCACAGCTTATGAGAATTGATTAAAAATTTAGAAATTTTTCAAGCTGATTGTTAAACCATTGCTAGCTTGAAATTGGCTGTGGTGGGAGTATTTACACCATGGATGTTGTTGAGCACATCAAATCAGGACTCTCCCCCACCCTGACAGTTTTCCTGTATGCCATACTGGATGGACAAACAGGGGAGATAGTTAACAATGAAAGCAAGAAAGAGCATGGTGTTTTTGAAGAACTAAAACAAATTTAGTAGATACGAAACATAAAATGTTGAGGGGTCAGAGAATTAGCTAGGGACCAGATGTATTGGGGAATGCAAGCTATGTTAATAAGCCATAATGTCCTTTTCTGATTATTTTAATATGTCAGGTAATTTTTTAAAAAAATATATTTTATTGATTTTTTTTACAGAGAGGAAGGGAGAGGGATAGAGATTTAGAAACATCGATCATCTGCCTCCTGCACACTCCCTACTGGGTATGTGCCTGCAACCAAGGTACATGCCCTTGGCCGGAATCGAACCTGGGTCCCTTGAGTCTGCAGGCCGACGCTCTATCCACTGAGCCAAACCGGTTAGGACATGTCAGGTAATTTTTGATTGCATGTCAAAAATTGTGAATTTTACCTTCTTGGGTATTTCACTCTCTTGTAGTCCTATAAATCTTAGGTAGTTTTATTCTAGGATGCAGTTAAGTTTTACCTGGAAACAGTTTGATCTTTTGGGGTCTTGCTTTTAAGATTCCTTGGGTGGGACCAGAGCAATGTTTAGCATCAAGTTAATTATTCTACTACTGCAGCAAGACCCATTTGAATATTCTTTCTGATGCCCCATGAGTTATAAGGTTTTCTAGTCTAACTGGTAGGAATAGCACTATTCCTGGCCCTGTTTCGAGTACTCACATGGGTTCCTATAGTCATTTTGGGTTCTTTTCTTGGCCTTGGGCAGTTCCTCACACTTTTGCAGTGATCAGAGTCTGCTGAATTCTTTAGGGGACCCTCTCTGATTGCCATAGTTCCCTCTCTTTGAAGCTCCCCCTTTTCTGGAATTCTCTCTTGACTCTATTTACTTTGATTCCTGGGATTCTTAGTTCCATCTTCTCTTCGCGGGGAGTCTGCTGGACTGTGCCTAGTTTCCCCCAGATTTTTCTGTTGTTTCAGTTGGGAAGATAAGTTGGGTCCTCATGCTTCATCTTAGCTGGAAATAAATGTTAAACTTTATCTAAAATCGGTGAAGCGCTGTGTTTGAGCTTCGACCTATGAGGTCATGGTTCGATTCCTGGTCAGAGCACATGCCTGGGTTTGGCGTTTCCAGGCTCGATGCCCAGTGGGAGGCACACAGGAGACAGCCAATCAATGAGTCTCATCATTGATGTTTCTATCTTTTCATCTCTCTTTCTCTGTGAAATCAATAAAATATATGAAAAAAATAAGATCAGTGGAGGGCAATTGATGAAAGGTTTAAAATATGGGATGACAGGATCAAATTTGCATTTGAATGTAATATAGAGAAGGGATTGTTCTGCTTACCTAGTGGACTTACTCGGGACCTGAGACAATAATATTAAAGGAAGGTACGCCAATTAGGACACTATCGCAATAATTCAGTTAAGAGAGTGTGGTGACCAGCACCAGGGAATCATCAATATGATTTGACAATAGTATATCCATGTAAGAAATATTTGTAAGGGCCCTTTTGGCTCCCTGAGCAGCACCATGGCGGTGGGCAAGAAAAAGAGCCTTAAGAAAGGCGGCAAAAAGGGAGCCAAGAAGAAAGTGGTTGATCCATTTTCTAAGAAAGATTGTTGTGATGTGAAAGCACCAGCTCTGTTCTTTACGAAAGATAGAAAAACACTAGTCACGAGAACTCAAGGAACCAAAATTGCATCTTACTCAGCAACTTTCAAGCATACAGTACAGCACAGTATTAACTGTAGTTACCATGCTGTACATGAGATTCTTAGAACTTATTCTAACTGCAAGTTTCTGTCCTTGGACCTACATCTCCCCATTTCCCAGCCGCTGGCAACCACCATTTTATTCTCTACTTTTATGTGTTTCTTATTTTAGATTCCACAGATAAGTGAGAGCATGCAGCATTTGTCTTTTTCTCTGTGTGGCTTATTTCACTTGGCATAATGCCCTCCAGCTTCATATTATAGGGTTTCCTTTTTTTTATTATAGTCCATTGTGTGTGTGTGTGTGTGTGTGTGTGTGTTATACATACATACATACATACATACATACATACATATATACAAGGGGTTGGCAAAAGTAGGTTTACAACTATAATACAAATCAATAATGTAGTAATTAATAATACAAAAATTTAAACCTACTTTTGCCAACCCCTGTATATGTATATATACATATATATCACATTTTCTTTATCCATTTAAGGATGTTTAGGTTGTTTCCATACCTTGGCTATTGTGAATAAAGCTACAATGAATCATGGGACTGCAGGTATCTTTTCAGATTCTGATTTCATTTCCTTTGGATATATACCCAAAAGTGGAATCCCTGGGTCATATGGTAATTCTATATTTAATTTTTTGAGGAACTGCCATACTGTTTTCCATAATGGCAGCACCAATTTATATTCCCACCAACAGTGCATACGGGTTGCCTTTTTTCCTCATCCTCACCAGCATATTTATCTCTTGCCTTTTGATAATAGCCATCCTATAGGTGTGAGGTGGTTTCTTTGTGGTTTTGATTGGCCACTTCCCTAATGATTGATGACGATGAGCACTTTTTCATGTACCCATTGGCCATTTGTATGTCTTCTTTGGGAAAATGTCTATTCGGGTTCTTTGACCATTATTAATGGAATTATTTGCCTTTTTTTTTTTTTTTTGCTATTGATTTGTATGGGTTCATCATATATTTTGAATACTAACCCCTTGTCAGATATGGTTTACAAAACTTCTTCCAGCTTTGTAGGTTGCCTTTTCAATTATTGGTGATTTCCTTTGTTCTGCAGAAGCTCTTTAGTTTAAGTAGTCCCAGTTGTTTAATTTAGTTTTTATTGCCCACGCTTTTGATATTTTATACAAGAAGTTATTGCCAAGACCAATGTCAAAGAGTTTTTTTCCTATGTTTTCTTTTATGAGCTTTATGGTTTCTGGTGTTACATTTAAATCTCCATCCATTTCAAGTCAATTTTGTGAGTGGTGTAAGGTAGGGGTGCAATTTCATTCTTCTGCTTGTGGCTATCCAGTGTCACCAACATCATTTATTGAGAAGACTATTCTTTCCCCATTGTGTGTTCTTGGTGCCCTTGTCAAAAATCAGTTGGTTGTAGGACTTTTTCCCTTTCCACTGATCATGTTCATAGCTCATTGGTTCATAAATTTGTGCCATCCACTTGCCTTGAATGGAGGTAATTGTTAGAATATTGTAATTTCAAGGTCCATCCTTAGTTTCTTTTAATAATTCTTCAGTTTTGAGAGCAATTCAAGATCATTTATCTTCCCCTTCCCACATGTTCTTATTGAGGTTCTTGATTTACCAGACAGCTCTGATTACAAATATAATTCTGTATTTTCTGTTTCTGTTGTATACTTTTAGCAAGCTTCATGAAAATAATACTTAATATTTTTCTTATTTCTTTATCCCATACCCCCTTTATGTCACACAGATCACTTATATTCGTTTGCTGATTTATTCTTTGATTTGTACATCACTCATTTGCTTATCGATTCTTGCTTGCATAGGTTAAGTATTATTCATACAATAAATGCACGTTTGCTAACTGCCTACTGTGTGCCAGAAACTGCACTAGTCCCAGGAGTGTGTGATGATGAGAAGAATGGGCTCTGACAGTTTAGTGAAGGTGTACGTGAAATGCAGAATGATCTGGGCTTTGTGTGGAGCAAAGTGGCAAGGACCCCGCCCAAAGATCTGATAACTGTGTGCCTCAGTCTCAAGGAAGCAGAAAAACTTCGCAGCATCAGGGAACAAAAGCCTAGGCACTACTAGTGTATCAGTGACCCATCACTGCCACCACAGTAAGACCAGTGTGGTCTACAGGGAAGGGGCCTCGGGCGGACACCTTGTGGCAAATTGGTTCTGTAAGTTTGGCATTTCACAACACTGGGTTTGTAGCTACCTTGCCATGCCCCTGCCCCATTGATGGAGAGCATAACTCTTTGCACATCATTTTCACAGCCAGACTTTGTGCCATGTTCTCACTCCCCACCCTTCCCAGTCAAATTGTACGTCAGATTTTCTATACATGTAGTTATACTTGTGGCTCTGATGTACTACAACCTGAATTAAGTATCCCCCACCGTGCCCCCCTGCCACACACATACACACAGTGCTCCCATAAGACATTTTGTCTGTCATTATATGTTCTGCAATTGCTTACTTATGTAACTGTGAACTCATCGAGGGCAACAGTGGTCTATATAATTTTACACTTGATCTTGGCCAAAAGGCCAAGAAGTGATGCCTATATAATTAATTCTATACTTTCAGCACTAGTTACAGTCTTATTTTAGTGAATTTTGTTAAATGAATAAACAAGGATCTTTATAGTTTTACAGTTTTCTTCATATAGGTTGCAACATTTCTTAAGTTTTTGTTGCTGCCATGAAGGGGTTCTTTGCCCCACCCCAACCATTGTCTATTTATTGATAGTATGTGGAACAGTTATTGACTTTTTTTTTCATTTATCTGTAATCAGCCTCCTCCTGAATTTCTCTAGTGTTTCAGGTAGATACTCTTGGCTGGTGTTATATGCTTGATATTATAGCTTGAGAAGAGGTAGTTGGAAATGACTGAGATATTATAAAAAATTATTCTCTGCTTTAAAAAATGCTTTCTTATTAAAGGAAGGTTAGATATGTTGTTTCAGAAGATATTTTAGTTTTCCTATGTATTAAATAAATTAAGTATTATCTAAATAAGAAGTAAACTAAATTTAGATTTGGTTACCAAATTCAGATTTGATTTCCTCCCACCCAGCCCCAGCAAACCCGAGCCAAATGATTAAATACCATTAAAAATATATAGTTGTGAGGTAAATTTGCTTTTATTGATATTAATGAGTTATGCAGCTGACCAAGGTGAACATGGGATTGATTTGGTCATTGGAACATCTGATACATTGATGGGTGTGAATTTTGAGATTGTCTTTTCCCTCTTACTCCATAATAATTTTTTGTGATGATAAATTATATACTGTTATTTGGTGTAGAATTATTTCTAAGTAAAAGAAATTTAATATTTAGTATTTATATGTTTTTCTTTTTTTTAGTATGATAGAAGAGCAATTTATAATGGGATTTTTTTAAAACATCAAGTTCTGAAAAGTACTTTGAATGCCTTACAACAATGGCAGTTCTTTCTATGGTCCTCATAATTTAGACTAATAGTTGATGTTTGATCTTTGAAGGCAATGAATTACTCAGGTAGAGTTTCTAACCTTAATCTTTTTATTCATTCTCATTCAAGATTACAGTAGAAATTTATTATTGTAAAAAGCAAATGTGAACTTTCAAACAGTCAATCACAATATGTGGCTATCACTCTTTGCATTTCATTTAATCCTGTGGTCCCATGGCAAAAGGTGTTTTCCTTTGCTATGATATGCTTACAAAATTGGTACAGGCAACTCAATCTGAGTCTGAGAGGAATTAAGTGACATTTTCTGGGGAGAGCCTTGGCGTGACTTGGTTTGGGGGGCATAATACATCTCAGGCTGGAGCAGCATCATCGTTTCTACTTACTGTTTTTTTGGTGATTGTGTTAACAACAACTAAATATTACTAAACATTTGCTACCCGTCAGTGACTGTGGTAAAACGATTGTATGTGCATAGCTCATTTAATCCTCATAATCCCACAAGGCTAGGTTCTATTCTTATTATTCCCATTTGACAGAAAGTTCAAGCAACTTTCTTTAAGACACACAGTTACTAAATAGCGGGGCCAAGTTTCAAACTCAGATACTTGACTTATCAAAACAAATATCCCTAAAATAAAATCCCCAATTTTGTTCCAGTGGCTCACTTCACTTCTTTCCTCTCTTTTTCCTCTTTCTTTGAAAATTTCCTCTTTCTTTGAGGATCTGATTTGGTATCCTTCAGACTGGCCTCACTTTTTCCGTTGGCATCCCTGATCAGATTTGAGAAAGCCCAGCCCTTCACCTTTCAAGGTGCCATTGACTATTCAGTGACATAGTATAGTGTCATTGAATCTGTCAGGTAAACCTTTGCTGTTTCTTGGAAACATTATGAGTAAGTGAATATTAAAGTCTTAAATGTATACTCTGTGAATTTCCTTTTATATCCAGCTACTGTATTCCTTGTCAGCAGTGTTAACATTATGTGATCATTGGATCTGACACTCTAAACTCAGAAAAGACTTTTACATGTAACCAGTTACCTGGTTCTAATAACAGTGTCCATGAAGGACCTCTCAGACTGAAAGTTGACTCTGGTCCCTGTGGATCTTGCTGGGGATGGGTTGCATGAGCAGTTAAGAGTAAGCGCTGGAAAACTGTGGTACATCTACACAATGGAATACTATGCTGCTGTAAAAAAGAAGGAATTCTTACCATTTGCTTCAGCATAGATGGAACTGGAGATCATTATGCTAAGCGAAAGAAGCCAGTCAGAGAAAGATAAATATCACATGATCTCACTCATATGTGGAATATAATGAACAACATAAACTGATGAACAAAAATAGAACCAGAGACATAGAAGCATCGAACAGACTGTCCAACCTATGAGGGAAGGTGGAGCAGTGAGCGGTAAGAGATCAACCCCCCCGCCACACCTTCCCTCATAGGTTGGACAGTCTGTTCAATGAGCATAACCAATGGATATAGACAGTAGGAGGGTGAGGGCATGTGCTGGGGGGAGGGAGCAGCCAGAAGAGGTCAATGGGGGAAAAAGGAGACTCATGTAATACTTTAAACAATAAAGAATTTAATTAAAAAGAAAGAATATTCACAGTGGGGTTGGTAAAATAAGTAATAGCACGTAGTACATATAATGAAATAATATTCGGTTATTTATTCCATTTCAGAAATAATTACATTGGAAATGTTCAAGGATTTATAAAGTGATTAAAGTCAGTTATTCAACTATATAAAAAAGACTGGGCTTTGGTTCAGTCTTGAGTCAGAGCAAACATGTCATCATGGATCTTGCTTGTGCAAATCATGTGGCCTTTTGTGACATGCATAATTGATAGTCTTTATTGAGTGGAGCTGCCTCAAAACGTTAGGAAGTCTCAATGTGAAATCTCCCCTTTACATTGGTGGCCTTCTGCGTAATGCTGGTCTCTGCCGTTTTATTTGGTATCAATTCTACGGCTTTTCCCCTTCGCATAGATGGCTAGTACATATTTTGTTGTAGATTATGACTTTTCACTGCACTGTGAAGCCAGTCTACTGTGGTCTTCATGTGAATGATTCACAGGTTATCAGAAAAGTTAAAGTCAGAAATAATAAAATATATGTAAACAGCATAATCCAGTCTTTCTCTAGAGACAGTAAATTACCTTGAAATACTTTACAGCTATAGAATTATACGCTTTTGAATGTCACAACTGTTAAAAAAAAGTATTTCTCATTTGGCAGGAGATGGCCCTCTCCAGAAAAGAAGCCAAAGGAAAGCAGTGCCAGAATTTATTCTATTTAAACAGTTTTAAATATATATTGGATTTAGAAACATTGACATTTCAAATAGCTATTTTTTCTTTATTTTCCACCAGAAAAGAGAAAACCTTAGCATCTTCTCTTAAAAAGGGGTGATACAATTTGAAATTTTATTTTGTAACAAAATTCCACTTTATAATGCAACTAGAGGTCCTGTGCACGAAATTCATGCACTCGGGTGGAGAGGGGGGGTGGTCCCCCCAGCCTGGCTTGTGCCCTCTCACAGTGTGGGAGCCCTGTGATCGATTGCCCCAGAGAGGTAGCCCCACCCACCCATCCAGGGCTCCTTGATGGATTCCCCCAAAGAGGTAGGCTGGAGCTGGGGTCCCACCTCCGCGCCAAGCTGTGGGACCCCCAGGCCTCGCCATGCAGAGTGCTGGGCCCCACCTCCGTGCCGCACATGCAGCGTCAAGTCCCCGCCCGCCTGCACACGCCTCACTGTGCACGCAGCCCGCCCACCCATGCGCGCTGCTGCACACGCAGCCTCCTGGTGATGGATTATGACGGCATGAGGGCATCACGGCGTGAGGGCGTGATGACCATTTGCATATTAGCTCTTTATTATATAGGAGGATTATAATTCTGATTTAAAGGCAATTTTAGCAATATTACATCTTCACAATGACAGCTATAAATACATAAGGTTAATATGTATCATTCACTAAAAATTATTTGTGAACACAAAAGAATGCTTAGTATAGTTTATTGGAAATAGGTAGGTGGGATAGCAGGGAGTTTAGGTTCCCCTCCGTTCGTGCTGGAAGCCCTGGATCGGAGGAGGAAAAGGAGACTGTCCTCTGCTGAACATGCAGAGGCAACGAATGGACCAAACTTGTAGACATCAGGTTGTATGTGTATTGCGACGGGGACCTGTGTACAGTGGGTGCTCCCTTTCTTTTCCTTCAGCACGTGAACTCTGCAGCAGGGACAAGAGTCCTGCCGCTCCATACACCCCACCAAGCAGTCTGCCCAGAGCATGGGCTGAAGAACCTTAGATGTCTTATAATCCCCCCTTTAGAAATCTCAATTTAATTATGCATCATTTTTTTGAACTTTCCTAGAACAGAATTTTCCTATATTTACTCTGGACACAAATCTACTTTTCTTTGCATCCGTTTCTGAATTGCCAAGCTGGGAAAATGGCTTGGAAAGTAACTTGTCATCTCTTCTACTTGCTACCCCATTTCCTTAGAAAACAAAATGGGTTCAAAACCGGATACAAGTACACAACCATTTCCCTGGGTGACCATGATCTAATCTCTTCTCACCTGAAAAAGCCTGTCAGTTATCATCCTGGATTTTATATGCTGTCATTATTGATGACCATACAGGTTGTGCATATTATCAATCATTTCACCTTTTAAAAAACTTTATTACAATTTAAGCTTATTCTAATTTCATTATAAAATGATATTTCTGATGAGCAACTTTAGGCCCTACTCATTTCCTAACAATTTCAAACAGACAGTGGGTTTGGGATATTTTCCTCCTGTCCAGATAACTCTAAAAGCCAACATTACATCTTTATCTAAAATTGGGTTCTGTCCTTATAAATTTTCATTAATTTTTTTTCTGATTTAAAAAGCATTCATCCAGAAATTGAATTTTAATCTGATCAAACCTCTAATTCTAACTACCAGTTTATAGGAAGCCTAGGGGGGAAAGAAAGAACAGATTAGACAATGATATGGGAGTACAACTCAGCAAAACCCAGAAAGTGAAAAAACTGATAGGTTAAATGATCTGGTTTCCTCAACAAACTATGAACACTAAAGAGGTTCAAGGGACAAATCAACTAAATGCATCCTGGGGTATTTATTTGGATCATGATTTGAATACACCAACTATAAAAAACAATCCTCCTCTCCCCCAAGAGAAACCCAAAACATTTTATGGAGATATTTAAATATTATCTACATATTTTATCATGTTAATTTATTATTTTTATTATTTTTATTTTTAAATTGAATTTATTAGGGTGTTGTTAGTTAACTGTCCAGGTTTCAGGTGTAGAATTCTATAATACATCAACTGTACACTCTATTGTGTTTTCACAACCCCAATTGAAGTCTCCTTCCATCACCATATATCCCCTCTTTAATCTCTACTACCTCCCCCAGCTCTCTCCCCCTCTGGTAATCACCATCCTGTTGTGTGTGTTGACAAGTTTTTTTAATCTCTTCACCTTTTCACCCAACCCCACAGCCCCCCTCCCTTCTGACAGCTGTCAGTCTAATTATTTTTAATTACTGCCATTTACTCATATAATATTATTTTATAGTATTAAAAAAGACCTTATACTTTAGAGGTATATACCAAAGTAAAAAAAAAAAAAGTGATACTGTTTGGTTAATACCCAGAAAGCCCCAGATGGGGGTCAATTTGCAGTTGAATGATTTTTAAAAAAGACCTTTAACTTGCTGAATTCTGCCCAACAGCATCTCTCTGAAACATAGTAAACATGAAACTGAATAAAGCTGGTTAATTATATAAAAATGATTGCTAAAACTTGTCAAATAAAATTTGGTAAACAGATTCCACTGTCACCTTGCCTAGCTAAAGTTTCTCATACAGTGGCAAAAGGTTTAGAAGATATTTCTTCTTTTGAAATAGCAAAAGCAAACCCAACATTTATTACCCTCATCCTACTGCTAAGACCTAAGAGATACACCACTGATACAGAGATATTACTCTGATAATTCACTGGCACAAATTCTCCTTTGAGCTTTGAAATCTTGAAAAATATTGCTACTTTTGATAACACCCATGAAAAGCAATTCTTTTGAGAATACAATAAGACACAAATGTACTCATCAAACGAGGAACACTTGAGAGGGAGCATCAAACAACAGGTGCTTCTTTATAGCTAATCCACTGACATTCCTGCAACTGCACAATGACTGTATTCTGAAAAGTTTTAAGAAAAGCTTTTGAAAACTCAGTCACATTTTAAATATGTCATGGAGTCTCAGTAGATGAATCTGCTCATGAATCCTTTGTAAATCGGTAAATTATTGTTCAGTTTATCAAGTTACTGTCTTATAATTTTGTGTTTTTGTATATCAGATTTTCTTAAAACTTACCATTCTGTCTTTTAGCTATGGAATGGAAAATTTAGATAAAAGAAAGCCAAATGCTCTAAGGCAGCTGTAAATAACACCCCTACTGCTGACGTTCTCAAACAGATCTACCAAATACGAGGCAACTTGTGACTTTCCAGTGAAAGCAGTATGTCTCATGGGTATGAGTAATGCCTGGACCAAACAGTGCTCATCAAAATGTGTTGGGTAATAACCTGGCCCCACATCTGTCATCAGTTTACGTTCCTGTTCAAGTCCAGTACATACATATGGCAGTATCAGAATTCCCATTCCCCCAAAGGAAACAATTTTATCATCTAGAATACAGTACTGTGTGCAGTTTCTTTGGCCTTTTGTCTTACAGATTCCATTCATTTCCAAAGTTATTTAGGTCAACAGCTGCCCTCCCACCCCCACTTCCTTCAGCAAGGCTGTTTCACACATTTGTAATACAGTTAGATTCTCTTGTCAGAGTCTACATTTTTTTCCTGGTATCCCCTGACCTCCCAAATTGGTTTTTAAATTTACATATATTACAATTCCCTCTTCATGTTGTAGGCTGTCTAGGTTTTGAGAAATGCATGATGTTGCCCTGACCGGTTTGGCTCAGTGGATAGAGCATCGGCCTGCGGACTCAAGGGTCCCAGGTTCGATTCCGGTCAAGGGCATGTACCTTGGTTTGGGGCACATACCCAGTAGGGAGTGTGCAGAAGGCAGCTGATCGATGTTTCTCTCTCATCAATGTTTCTAATTCTCTATCCCTCTCCCTTCCTCTCTGTAAAAAATCTATAAAATATATATTAAAAAAAAGAAATGCATGATGTTTTGTGTTTATCATTATAGTATCATAACAATAGTTTCAGTGCTAAAAATCCCTGTACTCCACCTACTTTTATCCCCTCCCCAAACGCCTGGAAACAACTGACCTTTTTACTCCTGTCTCTATAGTTTCTCCTTATCCAAAATGGAATCATACAATATGTAGTCTTTTCCGACTGGCTTCCTTCACTTACTAATATGCATGTTTTGTTGTGCCTCAGTAGCTTATTGTATGTATGTAGCATGGCTGTTTTTGTGCAACTTAAATGGGAAAGTGCCTAAAGTGAGATTGTTGGATTGTATGGTAAGACTTTGTTTAGTTTGAAGATATCATTATTATGGATACTCTGATTCTAGAAAACAAATGCTCCCGATAGCCTTATTCTTGTAGGTAAGAGAATCTCATCCCTGTGTTTTAGCATCTGATTGTCTTCTCTATGTTTTTTTTATTCTCCATGTTTATTGCATTAGCAATAAACTCTTACCCAGAAGACCAAAAAAAAATAAAAAAAAAAAAATGGCTTGGTAGATGGCATATAGCCACAGTAATGTTTTTTAGAACAATCCATTACCATATGCAGACAGAGAACATTTGAATCTTTCGTCCTCTTTGTTTTGAAGGTGACAATTTGACAGCCCCTCCTGTTCATTTTAAAATTTTTACTGTTTGTGTTGTCTTGTTTAATCTGTAAACAACATAAGGATAACTGGTCGCTCACTGTGTGCCTGGGTGCTCATATAAAAGATGTCTCACAGATAAGAACCAGCCCCAAATGAGATCACTGAGCCTGGTTGGTGTAGATTATGGCGTTTAGCAGAGAGATTGATAACTGGATGAAGAACCCTGAGTCACATGCAGACTATGATGCAGCCTTCTCACCAGTCACATCTTGCCTCTTCACCCCTCACCAGGCTTGAGTCATACTGGCCTTTCTGCTCCGTGAATGGCCAAAATCCCTTCTATTTTGAGACCTCTGCTCATGTGGTCTCCATGGGTACACACTGCCCAACCAGACTCATTCCAGGCAGACTCAAAAGCTAGAACTAAAAGTTTTACAAAGGAAAGTGAGGCTCTGGGATATGAAGAAGTTAATCAAAACTCACTTCCACACGTTCTACGTCGCCTGCATGAGTTAACCTCAGTAAAAGTATAATATAGACTGAGGGTTTCCTCTCTTCAGCTTGGGTATGACTAGTGCTTGCTGGAGCTGCTCAATTGGAGATTTTATGAAGAATATTAGGAAAATCCTTATGTGTTTTTGAAAAGAGGTTTATAGGGTCTTAGGAGTGAGAGTAGCAGCTGAAAGAAGGGCTGTCAGCCGCTGAAGGTGTGGATATGAATTTGCATTTTATGCGAAGATGTGAATTCATGATCAGAGAGGTGATTTCAGTGAATTGAGCTAAGGTGCAATAAAAAGTAATTAGACAAATCAAAGGTAAGACAACAGGTAAAATTTCTTAACTGTTTAACACGTTAAGCACCCAGACTGTTTAGTCTTCCGGATGGAAAGTATAGTGTCAGTCACCGGTGACTGACTGGGTGCTTAATATGTTAATTTGAGAATCTGGCATATGTTTAGCCAATAAACAACAAATTGAAAGCATTCTCATAGTTCTGATAGAAAGGGGTTCAGACATTTTCTCTAGCAAACCTCTATAGTATTCTCTAAATTGGACGGCATGCTTTAAGCCATTTTTTTTCTCATAATGGGATTATGGCATTTGGGGATTTAAATTATTTAACACTAGAGACCCGATGCATGAAATTCATGCTAGGGTAGGCCTTCACAGCTCCGGCTGGGGGGGGCCCTTGCAGCCCTGGCTGCCTCCCGGCCCTGGCTGCCAGCTGCCTCGCAGCCCCTGCTGCCTCATGGGCCCACCCCCTGCCGCCTCATGGGCCCACCCCCTGCCTGCACCCACCTTGGCCTGGCGCTGCCCGTGTCCGCACCCACACACTCCTGGTTCCCCGGTTCTGTGGAGCCCCCCCAATCGATTGCCCCGCAGGGGGTTGTCTGGGCCTCCCTCTTTGGGGTGATCGCAGAGCCTCCCCCCGTCAGTCGCCCCACTGGTCCGTGGCCTGGCCCTCCCTCTGCAGGGTGATCATGGGGTGCTGGTGGGCCCCCCCCTCGACCAATCGCATCACACCCACCTAGGCTGGCCTTGCGCCAGTGCATGTCATAGTGTGGTTGTCCGGAAGGTCATCTGGATGGTCGTTCTACTGTTCGGTCGTTTGGTCAGTTTGCATATTAAGCTTTTATTATTATAGATTAAACTTGATGGATAACATTTAATTGCAAGAAGGAAAATTGGGCAGGTTAAGGTAGAAAATGCCATGTTTGTTAGACATAAGTAGGTAATAGGGATAGATTGACTTTCAAAAAAAAAATATTCAGTGTAGGAATGAAAATGAAATTATGAGGAGAATGGATGACAGGCCAGAAAATTCAGGCAAGGCTCAACTCTGCTGTGGGACCAAGATACTGATCTTTGGAAAAGACTGTTAGTGTACCAGTGGGACTGCACTGCAGTGTGTGTGTGTGTGTGTGTGTGTGTGTGTGTGTGTGTGTGTGTGAGAGAGAGAGAGAGGGAGAGAGAGAGAGAGAGAGAGAGAGAGAGGGATCAGGCTATTTTCCAGATGAGAGAGAGAGAGAGAGAGAGAGAGAGAGAGAGAGATAGATAGATATCAGGCTATTTTCCAGATAATGGTGGTTGGGCATTGATCTAGCTCTTCACTCTCATCTCCTCTGGAAGTGAATTGTAAATCATTGAAAAATTGCCATGGGGTTAGATCTACTTCAGGTATCAGATCTGGAACCTTTGACTATCTGTATGATGGTTTTTACCCACTATAACCAACAAAGTCAATATTTGGGGTGCCAGGTTAATTTATGAAAATAAAATACAAGTAAGCTGTTAGGTAGACTAAATCTTTTTAAAACAAAACAACACCATCAGCTTCTCATTATGTGTGCATGTATGTGTAAAATAAGAAAGGGAGAGAGTACAAACCTTTCTAAAGCTTTGGGAAAGGTATTAAAATGTTTTTAAAATTTCAGTTTTTTGGTTTTTATAGTCCCCTCTTATTTATTCAACTCAGGATCTGAGAGCAAAGATATATTATTAGCATCCAATAGTGTATGGCATAGAATTGTGCTGAAAAATGTATGAAAGAATGAAAAAAATTAGCAACTAAATAAATGAATTATTACTCCGACAGTCATTAACGTTTAACTTCACATTATGCCTGTTTTCCCTGAGAAAGATAGTTAATAGTATTTATTTTGGTATAAAGGTATTGCATTATACTGGAAACTAGAATTTTATCTCACACTTACCTCTTATCAGAATTGGAAAAAAAAGATTGAAAGGCATGTAGCCTCTAAAATTAGTTTTAATAATAATTTGAGAAGTTTGAATGTTGCAAGTATTTCATTGAAATAACTGGAGACAACTCATACTTCAGTTAGCATAATCACTACTCTTGCAGCTGACCCTTATTAGCTACCTCTTAAGTAGGACTTTCTGATAATTTGTCATAGAGGTTAGTTGCTTTCCCAACCCATATTTATTCTCCTCAAACTCCTGGTTCTTATCTGGGCACATGGCCACTCTTGTGGCTTGATAAAATGATAGGACACAGCTCTGGCCAAAAGAGAAATGAGTGGAAATGTTCTATGGTAGTTTCTGGGAAAACTAACTTAGCAGATAGATGATGCATGCCTTCTGCCCCTTTTTCTTCTACTCTTTTTCCATTTTGCTGTGTGGAATTTGATAGGGGTAGCAGGAGCTCTAGTCATCACCTTGGATCATGACTCCATAGGAAAGGCAGAGCAATGACTTGGAAGGAGCCTGGGCCACATACCAGCCTTTGACCGCCTAAGTCTTAATTTTTTTAGTTGACAGAGATATAACCTTTTATCTTGTTTAAGCCATTATTTTTCATGTCTTTGTTTCATGCAGCCAGACCTCATCTTAGCTGACACTCTATTTTACTTCAGACCAGTTCTAAGTCTTATGACTTCATTGTCCATGGGAGGATTGATCTTTATATTTTTATTTATTCACTTTTATCTAATCACTTTCTCTTTTCTTGGAGTTCTGTGCCAGGATTTGATGTTGGCCTCATTTCTGGAAATATTTGATCCGAGAAATTGTATTAGATTGTCTACGGTGGTACAGGGTTAACATAAATTACTCAACTATTTTGAAGGAAACAGCTAGATTCTAAATTCTAGAATGTCAGCATCATCCTTCTATCATAAAGCCTAGAACCCTTTCATGGTACCTGAGTATATTTGGCTTTTCCTTCTACATAATCCTTGCAGATGGGGAAGCAACTTTTTAGGGACGTTGGGAAGATAGGCACATCTATTATGTAGTGCTCAATGTGGATATTTGATGCTCAGGGGCTTTGGGGGCCCCACACCTGGTGAGAAAGCTAATTATAAGTCACTGTTGAGCAGAAGGAGAGATTTTTCTTACCTTTCTTGTTCTTTTGGCTCAAGTTGACTTTTTAAAAATGAATAATTGTAGTGGCTTGTGTAGACTTCCTCACAAAGACAAAGTGTTAGCTGTTGCTTTGTTTTAGGGTAGATATTTGAATGCTTGACATCTGCATCTAGAATGGCTCATCCATTGAAGCTTGAAGTTGGGGGAGGAAAGATTTTTTATGCCCTATAGATTTTATGTCCACAAATCTCTGAATTGATCTGTGTTAGCCTGTGGACTTAGGATCTACTTTGACCTTCCAAGCATGACGTCTCTTGTAGATGAGAACAGAGAAATTCAGAGAGAAGAAAGGGTATGTTTCATTTTCTATAGAAGTTATTGTAGTGACTGTTGGGGAATATTCTTTTTTTAATGAAGATTGTGAACTTGTCAACCTACAAAGTTTGTTTGTGTTTTCCCAGAGACATGGTGTCCTGGTTGAGGGCATATTTCAAGGGCTGTGGGGGAAATAAAGGAAGGTGATTATGATAAAGAAAGGCTAAGAACATGGAGCTGAAAGTGAAATAAATACTCATCCAGAACTAGTGATACATTCCTCTTGCTTTCTAGAATTGGTTTCCAAAAGAATGTACCACAAAGGTCTGGGCCAGTTTTGTGAGAAAAAGATCCAAATATCTAGGACAGATGTCATTTATGGGAATGGTCACTACCCTATCATTGGAAGTGGATATTATTAGTTGGGGCACATTTTCCATCGTTCACACTTACTCTTCATATACACCTAAGTCTGTATTGTCGAAGCTGAAAGTCTTTGCAGGTTTCTCTTTGCCCAGATAAAGATTATTCTTTGTAACCCCATCTTAACTTCCACTGGAGAGTGTGGTCATGTTAAGTATTTTTGCTTGGCAGAAAGCCCTTTTTTGCTGATGGGGCTGAAAGGGTAAGCTTAAAATTCAAAGACATGTTGTCTATGATTAAGCTTTTAGAAAGCATAGTACTGCAGAATTCTAACAAGTTTAGTGTCCACGTTGCCATTGACCATAAGACATGTGTTAAACCAATGTAAGAAGTTAGGCAGAATAAGAATCCTGGGTATTATAAGTAAAGTGTTGGTATATTTATTTTTCTGATGCTATCATTATTAGAATACCTAGAATTCTATAAAAACACTCATTTTTTAAAGTACTATAGTAGTTATTTAAAGGAATCCTAAGTGATTCTTTTCCTAAGTTTTTGAGGTTGGATTTTCATACCTTCAAACATTGTCAACATGTCAAATATTAGTATACTAAATGGCGTAAACTATTTATTGAGTGTTTGCTTTTGTTCTAGGGAATTCAGATAGCTGAGAAGCCTAATGGAAACAGTGGAAAGAGCTTTATTAGTTGTAGATATAATAATAAATGTTAGGAGCCAAGAGGTCTTGGTGTCCAGCCATTAACTGGCTCTGTGGCTATGGTCAGGCCATCGAGCCTCCACAGACCCAAGGTTCTTCCTTGTTCTATAAAGAGAAAGCTGCATGAATGGCATCTGCGATTCCAGCTTTGAGATCTAGGGATGTTTTGCCTTAAATGCATTCTGAGAAGGTCTCTGCCCTCAGGAAATTTAGCTTTTTTCCAGATTTCCTTATTTCTGTCTGGCTCAGTTCCAAAAGTAATAGGTGCTTGTTGTTTACAGAGTCAAATAAAACTGGGACATGTACAGAAAGGAAAAAAGTCTCCCTTAATCCCACCCTCTGAGAGATAATCATTCTTAAAATAAGTATATAATTATCTCGACTTATTTCTATACATATATCAGTATTTTTGTGTGTATATGTATATCTCTATATATCTTACTCATACTAAACTAAAACTTGATTTTTTTCACATAACAGTTGAGTATTGGGTATCTATTCTTGTCAATACATATAAAGCCACCTTATTTTTAAAATGGTCTCATAGAGCCCTAACTGGTGTGGCTCAGTGGATAGAGCGTCAGCCTGCGGACTGAAGGGTCCGGGGTTCCATTCCAGTCAAGGGCATGTACCTTGGTTGCAGGCACATCCCCAGTAGGGGGTGTGTAGAAGGCAGCTGATCGATGTTTCTCTCTCATCGATGTTTCTAACTCTCTATATCCCTCTCCCTTCCTCTCTGTAAAAAGTCAATAAAATATATTTAAAAATAAAATAAAATAAAATAAAATGGCCTCATAGAGTGTCACTAACTAAAATTTGCAAGAATCAAGGCAAAGATTTGAAATGCGAAGAAGCAAAAAACACCCAACCAGAAAAGCAAAATGAAAAAAGAATCCGAAAATACGAAGATAGTGTAAGGAGCCTCTGGGACAGCTTCAAGAGTACCAACATCAGAAGTATAGGGGTGCCAGAAGATGAGAGAGAGAGCAAGATATTGAAAACCTATTTGAAGAAATAATGACAGAAAACTTCCCTTACCTGGTGAAAGAAATAGACTTACAAGTCCACGAAGCACGGAGAACCCCAAACAAAAGGAATCCAAAGAGGACCAGACCAAGACACGTCATAATTAAAATGCCAAGAGCAAAAGACAAAGAGAGAATCTTAAAAGCAGCAAGAGAAAGAAAGGCAGTTACCTACAAGGGAGTACCCATACGACTGTCAGCTGATTTCTCAACAGAAACTTTGCAGGCCAGAAGGGAGTGGCAAGAAATATTCAAAGTGATGAATGCCAAGAACCTACAACTTTATCCAGCAAAGCTATCATTCAGAATTGAAGGTCAGATAAAGAGCTTCACAGATAAGGAAAAGCTAAAGGAGTTCATCACCACCACACCAGTATTATATGAAATGCTGAAAGGTATCCTTTAAGAAGAGGAAGAAGAAGAAAAAGGTAAAGATACTAATTATGAACAACAAATATGCATCTATCAACAAGTGAATCTAAGAATCAAGTGAATAAATAATCTGATGAACAGAATGAACTGGTGATTATCATACAATCAGGGACATAGAAAGGGAATGGACTCACTATTCTTGGTGGGGAAAGGGGTGTGGGAGATGCGGGAAGAGACTGGACAAAAATTGTGCACCTATGGATGAGGACAGTGGGGGGGGTAAGGGCAGAGGGTGGGGTGGGAACTGGGTGGAGGGGAGCTATGGGGGGGAAAAAGAGGAACAAATGTAATAATCTGAACAATAAAGATTTAATAAAAAAAAAAAATTTGAGGCACACCAAATACACACTTTGACCAAATGGTGGTGTTAAATCATATTTAGCTGAAGCTAAAGTGAAATATTACTGTTGTAGAATGGACTTCCAAAATACAAGAAAAACAACTGAAAATTGAATAAACCTGTTGAAATTTTTAAAAAATATATATTTTTATTGATTTCAGAGAGAAAGGGAGAGCGGGGAGAGAGAGAGAAATATCAATGATGAGAGAGAATCATTGATTGGCTGCCTCCTGCGTGCCCCCTACTGGAGATCGAGCCCACAACACATGCATGTGCTCTTGACCGGAATTGAATCTGGGACCCTTCAGCCCACAGGCTGACGCTCTATCCACTGGGCCAAACCAGCCAGGGCTATTGAATTTTTTTTATAATAGTTTTTGGTAGCCAGATTTAATTTTGATGATGTGCAGGTATTCTCATTTCTTATCACTGCCTTGTCCCCACAGTCACTCTACTGTACATATGGGATGCTAAATAAATGGTGGCTTTCAGCTGAGGTGGGTAGAGGAGCGAGATGTTTGGCTAGCTTTGCCAGGATGGAGTGTTGGTGGTGGAACTTAGCAGTTAAATTTGTCCTCTATTTAACGGTAACTAGATAAAGAGCAGGTTATCGACCAGGTAAAGACTTATCTCTTCATTAAACCCTAGATTGGAGATTTGTTTGCTGATCATGAGTTTCATTGAAGGAATTCCAGAAATTTAAGCATTGCGCACTTCTTGAAACATTTGTTCAGAGTAATTTCAGAAGCATATGTAAGATTGCTGCCATCCCACATGGCTAATTGTCCAACATTTTTGCTGCTTCACACAATAGATTGAAAAAAATCTGTCATTAATTTTGCCTCTAGAAATGTGGCTTTAGAGCAATGTAATTGACTTTCAAATTATAACAAAATTGTTTCAATGTCACCTGCACCTCAGATTTCATTGCATGCACACCAACCTCAGCATTGTGACTGGAATAGAATTATGTGAGACTTTTTATTATGTAAAAAAAATGTGAACTCTCAAGGTACATCAGTTTCACTTTTTCAAAGCATATTCTAGTGAACAAATTTTGTTTTCAATAAGCTATCATTGGATTTAGTAGACCTGCTACTTTGGTATTCTTATCTGCAAAATGGAAGAGTCTGGGGTTTTTGTTGCTTTGTTCCAGCAGCCTGTCTAACAGGCACTCGCTGCTCCTCCATGTCGTTTGAGGACGTTGTATGAGTTCCACGGCCTCTTAGAAGTGAAATTAGTCTTTGGCTGAAGAAGAGGGAGTGCTGTACTCCTTTAATGATTCTTAGTCCTGGTCAGTCCACTGTGCTGTAATTACTCTCTGAACATACAGCTGGTGAGTGTTTCCACAACTTTGAATGCTTATGACTCCCAAGGCACGCTCCCTTCATCATTTGTTCCATTGTCCACAATAGCTGGCTGTCACTGTCCTCCACCGGTTTCCATTCCGTCCTTATTCAGCTGGCGACACCGTTAGTGAGAGACCAGGCGCTCTCAGCAGGGGAATACAGCAGGAGCAGAATCGAATCACTGCTAATGTACTGTGCTGTGTCACTGCACGAATGTCTCCAGTTGTCTCTGCATGTGCACATGTGTGATGTGCAACACATGGGATGGCACATTTGGTAACGCTGCCGTCGCTTTCGTGCAGGTCGTGATAAAATTCAGGAAGAATTTCGGTAACGTTTTCTGGAAGCACTCTTAATCCTAGGATTCATCATTTTGATAAGTGTGAACCCCTTCATATTCAGTGAGGGTTAGAGGGGTTGCCATTCCTCAGTAGTCATTTTAATAAGCTTATTTTTCAAAGTAGCCACTTTATGCTTTATTGGGGTTTTAAGTTATGTTGTTTTGAAGTTTGGTAACTGTAATCAAATGTGTTTTAGGTATCTCATTTTCCTCAAAGCTGTTTTTCCTGTGGTTTTTTTTATGTGTATATTTTACATGAATTGAAGATGACTTCATGACTGTTGTGTGTGTGTGTGTGTGTGTGTGTGTGTGATTTTGTAGTTTTTCCTAGTCTTGAAATTTTCACATTGCAAAATCGCAAAATCCAAGTCTGATAACTCCAATATCTTGTGTATTTTCCTTTCTCTTAGTTTTTTTTTTTATTATCTCAGTCTCATCTCTTGATAAGCCTGATGATTTTTAATGAATTTTGGACACAGTGTATAAAAGATTGTAGAGGTAATTTTAGGCTCTGTCATTTTCTTCTAAAAAGGATTTTTGCTTCTTATAGGCAGAATCAGAGATTGATCTGATACACGGATTTGCCTCAGACTTTGTGGGGCTGGCCTATTCCTATGTTGTCCCTGTTCTAAGATGTAGTTGTCAGGGGTCCCACATGTGAAAGCCCTGATTTTTTTTAAGACTATTTCTCTTTCATAGGCCCTCAACTGCAGTCTTTGTTCTCCCAATGCCACAAGACTGGCAGAAGGTCTCTGCAGCTTCACAACCTCCCTGGTCGTTATTTTATGCTCAGTTTTTCAGTCTCTCAGCACCCTCCATCCCTCCCCCTCTTTGGAAATTAACAAATGCCTCAAAGGAAAAAGCAGTTCTAAATAATAGACTTACCTCCTTGTGCTTTTCTTCTCTCTCTAGACCTTTGTCCCTTACGTCCTCACTGCTATGGTAGCTCTCTAATGTCTGCAGATTATTTCTTTTTTTTTGGCCCAGGGTTCTTAGTTCTTAGCAAGGAGATTAGTTTGCAATAAGCTATTTAGCCATTGTTGGAATCTTACCTGTATTGGAAAGTAAATATTCAGATATTAAA
The DNA here is from genome assembly GCF_963259705.1 of Myotis daubentonii. Taxonomy (NCBI): domain Eukaryota; kingdom Metazoa; phylum Chordata; class Mammalia; order Chiroptera; family Vespertilionidae; genus Myotis; species Myotis daubentonii. The sequence continues at coordinate 73,761,968 of NC_081840.1, read as the reverse complement.
TGAACTGTTGGCATTGCTGATTACACATTATAGTAATTTGTGTAATCATAGGATCATTTATAATACAGAAGTTCAGGAATGCCAAAAATAAGCTATTCAGCTATTTGGTTAAGTTTTAAAAATATACTGGATTGATTTTTCAAAAGAATACCTTTGATTTTGCCATTTTCAATTTCTTTATAAAACTTATTTTTTGATTACAGTTTATATTCGTTATTATATGTATTAGTTTCAGGTGGACTCTATAGTTGTTAGACAATCATAACTTTACGAAGTGTTCCCCCCTCAATATTTCGAGAACCAAGCTGGCCCCATACAGAGTTATTACAGAATTACTGATTGTAGTCCCTATCCTGTACTTTACATCCTGTGACTCTTTTGTAACTACCGGTTTATACTTCTCAATTCCTTTATCTTTTTTGCACAATCTCACAACCCTCCTGCCCCCTGGCACCCATCAGTCTGCTTTCTGTATCTATGAGTCTGTTTCTATTTTGTTTATTTTATTCTTTATGATTCCACATATAAGTGAACTAGTATTTGTCTTTCTCTGTGAGACTTAGCATAATGCCCTCTATGTCTATCCATGTTGTTTCAAAAAAAGATATAATTCTTTTTTTCTTCTTTTTTATGGCCGAGTAATATTCCATTGTATATAGGTACCATAACCTTTTTATCTACTGATCTATTTTTGGGCACTTGGGTTGCTTTCAGATCTTGGCTACTGTAAATAATGCTACAGTGAACATAGGGTGCATATATCTTTTCAAATTAATGTTTTGGGTCTCTTTGGATATATTCTCAGAAGTGGAATTGCTAGGTCATACAGCAGTTCCATTTTGAATTTTTTGAGGAACCTCAGTACTGTTTTTCATAGTGGCTGCGCCAGTCTGCCTTTCTACCAACAGTGCCTGAGGGTTCTCTTTCTACACATTTTTACTTTGTTGTTTATTGGTTTATTGATGACAGTCATTCTGTCACGTGGGAGGTGATATCTCACTGGTTTTAACTTGCATTTCTCTGATGATTAGTGATGTTGAGCATCTTTTCACAAGTCTGTTGGTCATCTGTATGCCCTCTTTGGAGAAGTGTCTATTCAGGTTGGCTGCCCATTTGTAATTGGATTTTTTTCATGTTGAATAGTTTGGGTTTTTTAGAAATTTTGGATATTAACCCCTTATCAGCTGTATCATTCATTGGTGAATATTCTCTCCCATTCAGTAGGGTTTTTTTTTTTCCTTTTGTTGATGGTGTCCTTTGCTCTACAGAATCTTTTTAATTTCATTTAGTCCAACTTGTTTATTTTTCTTTTGTTTGCCTGAGGAGATATATCAGAAAAATATTGCTAAGAGAAATGTCAGAGATTATACTGCCTATATTTTCTTCTAGGAGTTTTATGTCTTACATTTAAGTCTTTCATTTTGAGTCTGTTTTTGTATATGGTGTAAAAAGGTGGTATAGTTTCTTTCTTTTATTCCCTCCCCTCCCCTCCCCTCCCCTCCCCTCCCCTCCCCTCCCCTCCCCTCCCCTCCCCTCCCCTTCCCTTCCCTTCCCTTCCCTTCCCTTCCCTTTTCCTTCCCTTTTCCTTTCCTTCCCTTTTCCTTTCCTTTTCCTTTCCTTCCCTTTTTCTTTCCCTTCCTTTCCCTTTTTCTTTCCCTTCCTTTCCCCTTTTCCTTCTCTTTTTCCTTTTCCTTTTCCTTTTCCTTTTCCTTTTCCTTTTCCTTTCCCTTTCCCTTTCCCTTTCCCTTTCCCTTTCCCTTCCTCTCCTCTCCTCTCCTCTCCTCTCCTCTCCTCCCCTCCCCTCCCCTCCCCTCCCCTCCCCTCCCCTTCTTTCCCCTCTTCCCTTTTCCCTTACCTTTTTCCTTTCCCTTTCTTTCCCTTCCCTTCCTTTCCCCTTTTCCTTCCCTTTTCCTTTCCTTTTTCCCTTCCCTTCCTTTCCCTTTCCTTCCCTTTCCTTTCCCTTCCCTTCCCCTTCCCTCCCCCTTTCCCTTTTCCCTTCCCTTTCCCTTTCCTTTCTTCTTTCCACGTATGTTCAAATTTCCCAGCAGCATTTATAGAATTGACTATCTTTACTCCATTGTATGTTCTTTTCTCCTTTGTCATATAATAATTTGCCAAATAGTGTGGGTTTATTTCTGGGATCTCTCTTTTGTTCCATTGTCTATTTTTATGCCATCCCCATGCTGTTTTTATTATTATAGCCTTGTAGTATAGTTTGATATCAAGTAGCCAGATTGATTTTTAATTTATCCATATATATATATATATATATATATATATATATATATATATATATATATATATATTAGCTATTCTTTTTTGTAATTTGTTAGCTTTTAGCTACTTTTTAAAAAAATATATTTTTAAACTGATTTCAGAGAGGATGGGAGAGGGAGAGAGAGATAGAAACATAAATGATGAGAGAGAATCATTGATCAGCTGCCTCCTGCATGCCCCCTACTGGGGATCAAGCCCGAAACCCAGGCATATTCTCTTGACTGGTACCGAACCCGGGACCCCTTCAGTCTGCAGGGTCAATGTTCTTTCCACTGAGCCAAACCTGGTAGGGCATCATATTTCTTATTCTCACCCCCTTTCTTGTTTTTCTATTAGTTGGTTTTATTCTGATTGATTTGCAAAAGCTCTTTGTTATATAAGAGATGTCAACTCTTTGCCCATGTGTGGTACAAATGTTTATTACCAGTGAATATGATTTGTACGACTGTTACCTTTTAGGATTTATGGAGGTTTTTGTGGCCTTTTTATATAGTAGTTTTAAAAAATTAATGTTGCACAGATATATATATAAAGCACACACGTATAATCACAATACATAACATGCACATATGCAAATACATCCATATACAAGATTGTATTAATTATATATACTTACATCATAATTTTTGATGGATCAAATTGATTTTTCAATGACTAAGAGCAGTGATTTTACCCTTTTTCATGATAATGAGTGTTGTCCTTGATCCTTTTTGCCTTGAATTTGATCTTGTCAAATATTAATGTTGTGATCCACATGTTTTGGGATTGGGGGGTTGGTATAGGTTTTATCTTTAAATTTTTCTTTGTCTCATTAATTTTGAGTTCTTCATTTCTTCCTCCCTCTCCCCACTTTTGATGTAGAAATAAAGAACAAATAATATGGTTAAATCACCTGAGAGGTATCAGACGAGGAGGAAGTGAGCTGGATCTGAGTTCTTGAAGTATAAATAGAATATAAATGGGTAGAAATGTGTGGGTCTCCAGACAAGAGGGACGTATTAAAAAATAAATGAGGATAGAATGGATTATGAAGTATGTTTGGAATGTGAAAAAGGCAGACTCTGGAGCAGAAAGTCTGAAGACATAGGAAGTGGCTTAATGAAGCAGGACCACATTTTGGAGGATTCTGAAAGCTAGGCAGAGAAATAATTATTCATTTATAAGTCAGCTGTTTTTAATGCAAATAATAGAATAAGTACACATACAAAATAAGCTCGCTGTACAGGATCATCTTTCATGCGCTTATGCTGATCTTACATGTTCATTTTCCTTTATTCTGAGAGTTCACTGTACCATGATTCACATTAACTAATCTAAGACACATTTTTTGAGTTTCATCTTACATTTGACATTCTAAGCAGGTGATTTTTTGGCATGATGATAGAGGTTCATAACCTCACCTCAGAGAAAGATTTTAAGTTTCATATTGTGGATCAGGCTAGACTTCTTTCCTTCAGTCCTATTTTTCTCCTTCCTTTTCTGCTGTGCCCACACCCCAAATCATAAATATTAGTTTCTTTGCTTGCCTTAAGCAGATGAAATATGCTAAATATGGGTCGATGGCCTGAACTGTTGAAATATGCTAAATATGGGTCGATGGCCTGAACTGTTTTGTTGTCTCTCATGGAGCATGTAGGATGGTGGTTTACTAAGAGCTGAATGGAGCAGTAAGTGCAGGTTCTAACAATATTTCACGTGCGCACCATGCACAGGTCGCTGTGCAATGAATGACATGGAAGCCAGAGCCTTCCGTTGTACCACTGAGATCAGGATGGTTGGCTCTTCAGAAGTGGCACTTTCATCCCATCCTGCCAGGGGAGTTTAGAGAACTGAGTGTTTTTCTCGGGCTTTTCCATAAAGTTGTGTGTTTTTTATATTTCTAGGGGACTCCTTCTCACAGTTCCGGTTTGCCGAGGAGAAAGAGTGGGATGGTGAAGCTTCATGTCCAAAGCAGGTAAGATGGTTTGTGTTGAATGTGGTGGGCTGGCTCTTTTCAAGACTGGAAACACCTCTGATATTATTGTTGAGCTAGAGTCTTTAAGTAGGAAAAACTTTAGTAATTCATGTACAGTTTAGTCTCAGTTACCTCAGTTGCTCAGAAAAATTTCAGGGAGCTTACATTTTGCAGGTGCTTGGAGCTAGAGTTCACCTTTATACTTGCCCATCTGTGTGGCTTGCTCACAGACTAGGCTGAAAAGGAGAAAGCTGAGAGTCATGATTTTTAGCGGACTACTTTGCCATTTGGGCTTTCTTCTTTTCCATTTCTGAAAATTCCTCTGAGGGTTGAAAATTAATCCCCCCCCCCACATTGTTTTTGGTGTTGAGAAAAATACTTTATAGCTTTAAATAACTCTTCTTCCAGAATTAGGTGAATAAAGCTATAAAATAAGAACAAATATCAGATATGTCTTTCAGTGAATCCATAAAGCCCAAATATTTTACTTGCTGTTCATGTTCATGCTATGTTTTCTTCCTTAGGAACTTTATTTTTTTCATGCACGATTTCACTGATTTTTTCATATGAAAGATAACAGATATTTTTCACACCTTTAAAATGCACAGAGGATTGTTGGTGGCTTGTCATGTACTCTGATTAGACCCCCAGTAATTAGACAGTCTGTCCACAGCCTCAGACAGGTGGCTGAGCAGCAGACCCAAAGCCCAGAGGTAAGGCACCCTCCTCCCCATTCTGCTACCAGCTCAGCACACACACTGTAGGCGGCTCATTTTATGTCTGGGCTGGTGTTGTATTTAGTTGTTTGGGATGGACATTGTCTTATAAAAATTGAGGAGATGGAAGTTACTGTAAAAGTACTGCCTGTCACTTTGCAAAGAGTATGTATTATACAAAAAGTTGGGAATTAAAAATATTTGTATTTGTTTCAGCCTCTTTGGGCATATACCTGAGAAACAGTTCAGAGTTCTAGGACAAGTTGAAATCACAAACTAAGGTCATTGACGAATATGGTGAAAACCAAACAACTCATGTTTTGACTCCTTTTGTGTTTTTTTGTTTGTTTTTTTTAAATTGATTTTGAGAGAGAGGAAAGGAGGGAAGGAGGAAGGGAGAGAGGTGGAGAGAGAGATACAAGAGAGAAACATGGATCGGTTGTCTCCTGCATGTGCCCCGACTGGGGATTGAAGTCACAACTAGGGACTAGTGTGTGCACTGACCAGGAATCAACCTTTTGGTACATGGGATGATGCTCCAACCAACTGAGTCAACATGTTAGGTCCCCAGAGGACATCCTTATAGGAGAGGGACCCAGCGCCCTCCCGCTGACTTGCCTTTGTTTCTTTGTGGCTCAGGGGCAGGCTGACAGAGACTGTAGCCTGGCAGCAGAGTCGGTGCTTAGCCGTGCTGGCTCCGTCACTATAGGGAGTTTCCCCTTGGGTCCATGAGTGGGATTTTCATGTCTTTCCTGTGGACAGTGCGGGGCATGTGTGGAGGGAAAGGGCGGAAGGAGAACTTCTTTGGGTGAAAATATAGATGCTTTTTTCCTATTCTGTCTTTTATTTTTGTTGACATAATGACTTGTTTGTTCAGCAGAGCTTCCCTGAGCAAGTGTTGAGTGCTGGCTGGGCCAGAGGCAGTGGTTCCTGAGCCTGCCTTCTAGAGGTGTAGGCCCCCAGGTCCACCCTCCAGACTCTGGTTCTGAGCAAAGCTGAGAAAGTGTGTCTGGAAAGCTTCCCAGACTGGGGTCCCTGAGTCCCACACGAATGTGGCCAGTGCTTCAGCTCCTGAGGAAGGTGGGATGGGCCGAGGAAAGACTATGGTGACTGCTCTCGGAAAGGAAGAAGAAGAGCAGAACTAAAGGAAAGCAATTTTGGACTTTTTTTAAAGCTGCAAAGTGGAGTCTCTAGCAGGTTCTTTTCTCACCAAGTACTGTCCCTTTACACAGAGACTCGGAGCCTAATGAGGTTCCTGGACAGAGAGGAGCTGCAGGATTAGATTCTCACTCCCCAGACAGACTTCTGTGCACGCTGAGGGCAGAGGTGGGGGTTGGGGGTGGTTGTCTGAGTCGGGCTGCTCCCCTCTGCCAGCGAGGACTGTGCAGGAGAGGAGATACCAGGGTGCCCCATTGCAGACCAGGCTGTGACTCCAGCTGCGAGTGACCATCAGAGTTGGCCAAGTGGGCATGGGACTGCGCTCTTCAGGCAAAAAGACCTGTGAATTATTTTAAAGCTAATTCATGGTTATTATTCAAATTAAGCCTATTTTAAAGTTGATGCTTTACACAATTTACATCATCCCACTTTATATCTAAGGCCGTCAGCTTTAGCCCTTCGTCGGGGAAAGTGTTACAGTGGCACTTGATGGCCGGCTCCTGGCTCTGGGACTCCTGCAGGGAGACGAGGAGCAATCGCCGTGGTGGCTCGAAGTGTCTTGACGGCATCATGGACGTGGGACAGTGTCAGCTGGGCCTCGGGTGACGGTGGGAATCAGAAATGTGGGGGAAGGAGACATTGCAGTAGCAAACACAGCCAAATGCCCAACATTCAGAACGCAGCTCACAAGCACAGCGGGCTGTCCCCGTATCTCTGTGTGGTCGGCTCACAGCTCCTCACTGTTTATGAAGCGCCTCACGGTCATGTTGCACCTGATGCAAAAGAGGGCAGAGGAAGTTTGGATACTTTTAGCCAGCCCCCAGCACGTCTCAGCAGTTCTCCAGAGGGCTGAGAGCACAGGTCGCAGAGGGCTAGCTCTCGCTCTGCAGGCTGAATGAAAGGGGTCTACCTGCGTGACTTTGCAGACCCCTTGGCTGTGGGGAGGGTGAGATTTCCAGGTTGTGATTTGCTGACTGACCCAGGTGTTAAGCATTCAGGATCACACCTTGCTAGTGGGTTGAGAGAGTTTCTCCAAACTGGAAAACATGAGCTTGGCCATGCTGGGTGTGTCAGAGCACGTGGGTGCCGAGTTCAGGGCTGAGGAAGGGCTGACACCTACTGAGTTCCTCATTTTCTCATCAGGCTTCCTTATCTCCGTCCTGTTCCCTCAATACTTGTTTTAGATGTAAATGTAAGTTCCTTTTCCCAGGACTAGGGCCACAATCGGGGCGCCAGCTTTGCTTCCCTGAGAGCCAGCCATCCTCGGAAAATGTCAGCAGGGTGTTGAAAAGCTACCTTGTTTCTTTTGATCCGAGTGCCGAGGTGGGGATTAGGGTTAGAGTGGGTCTGGGTTTCATTTCGGGGCCCTTCTTGAGCACAGCAGGAATGCCAGACTGTCTCCATCACAAACTCCTCTGCCCGAGACATTGCTGCGGTGGGATCGAGGTGAGACTGGATAGAGCAGCACTGGATTTTCTCTAACTTGGAGTCAGTGATGATAGAATAAGACGTGGTTCCAGCTGGACCTGTGCTGTCCTTGGTAGAGGAGGTGGTCCGTGATGTTTGCCTCTCATGTGAGGTCATTGCAACCACCTTCTAGTTTTTCCTTCTCTTGGCTGCCAGGGCTCCGAGAGCAGCTGCTATACTATTGGTAAGCCAGGTGACAATCTGGAAGCTTGTACAAATACCTCAGTTTGGGAGGTCACTGTATGGGCATGAATGGGAAGGGAGTCTGAGGGAGCTTTTGGTGTTGGCCATACACAGCGTGCTGCCGGCTAGAGGGTGAGTTTCCATCCTCTGCTTTCCTGTTAGCCGGCACCTCACGGGCTCCTTCAGCCTCCGGCCGTGCCTCTCAACCCATCTCACAGCCTAGACCAGTGATGGCGAACCTTTTGAGCTCGGCGTGTCAGCATTTTGAAAAACCCTAACTTAACTCTGGTGCCGTGTCACATATACAAATTTTTTGATATTTGCAACCATAGTAAAACAAAGACTTATATTTTTGATATTTATTTTATATATTTAAATGCCATTTAACAAAGAAAAATCAACCAAAAAAAATGAGTTCGCATGTCATAGGTTCGCCATCTTCCCCCTAGACAGCTCTTCCCCCTCTCCTGAAGGTCAGCACCTGCATTTGAAGGTCCACTTAGATTCCACAGAATGCTTATTTTTCTGTTTGCCAGTAAGTCCAAGAGTGTCCAGGTTCCAGGTCATCGTGTGTTCCTGACGGTGGGGTGCACACTTTCCACTGCTGCTCCGGTGGCACGAGCTGTGGCTCAGGAAGGTGGTGTTTGGTTCTGCTCATCTGAATGCGGAGATGAGAATCATAACCATATCAAGTGTGTCTTCTGCTCTTTCATTTCTAGAAGGTCACATGTAATCATCACCAGGAATACATATGTGTATGGGTGATCTATGTATCTTTCTTATTTATTTATAGAATTCAGCATTTTATGTGGACTGTGAGTCATTGGTTCGAGCCCTTCAAGAACTGCCTCTCTCCCTCCGACTCAATGTTGCTGCTGAATTGGTCCAGGTAAAAACCCTGATGGCATCTTCGAGCTGGTGTGGGTTAGGGCAGGAGAAGAAAGAGTGAAAAATAACCCCTGGCAGGATGTCTCAGGCTCAGCTCTTCCTTTCGTGAAGCTGAGGGTTTTGTATCAGGTAGCACTTTGTAAAGTTTTAAGGGAGAATGAGTTAATTTTTTTAAGTTTTTTTTTGTGTTTTTTTTTTTACATTTTATAGCTGAAACATTTTAAAGAATTAGATGTAATAGAGTTGAATGAAATGTAAAAGTATAAAGTCTGGCTGGTACAATATTTATGTTGGGTACTAAGGATGCAGTGGTTGAGTAGACAGACACAGTTCCTGCCCTTGTGGGGCTTAATCTATTGGGAAAGGTGGGTATTAAACAGATTATCACACAAAAGTACAAGTTGTGATAACTGCTAAGAAGGGTTAGCACAGTGTGCTGTGGGATTTATAACAGGGAACCTGATCTACTCTCTGTGATTAGGAATGGATTTCCTGAGGAAGGGACAGATAAGCTGAGACCCAGAGTAGAAGGCCATTTGAGTTGGAATTTAGAGAAGGATCTGCATTAACAGCACTGCTACTGCTGACACTAGCAAGAGCATGCGGCTGTGGGTGGCCAGGGGGCCACAGGAGTGGGGTGGGGTGTTTATTGGTTAATCCGCACTTACAGGAGCAGAGGAGATGAGGGGAGGCAAGTGAGGAGGCTGTCGCATGGGTCCAGGCGAATAATGCTGTAGCTTGGAAAGGGTGATGATGGTAGAGGTGGCACGGAATTGGAGTTTTCTAAGAGGTACTTCAAAAGAAAAATTAAGAGGACATGGGGAGAATTATCCTAGATTTTTTTCCAGCTTGTGCAACACTGCTAGGTGGGACCAGGAGGTGAGGTTGGGATATTAGGGGTTTGTGCCTCTGAGATATCAAAGTGAAAATAGAAGTCAAATAGAGAGAGAAATTTATAGTCCAGAATTAAGGGCTGGAAATAGAAATTGGGGAGGTATCCCTGTAAGGTGGTGACTCAGAGGAAAAGCCCAAGGACTGTATATAAGGAGCTTCAGAATTTAATTGTGGCTCGCTTGACTTTTTGAAAAAGTGAAACTTTGGGCAGTACTAATTTTAAATAGAATCCCAGCAGCTAAAATGATTAATTTGGCTCTTCAGTTGAATGTGATGCTGTTTCTATTGCACTTACTAGTCCCACATTTAGGGCAGCAAGTACAGTTCAGGGCTGGAGGAGAGGTAGGGGCAGAGAAGTAGAGGGGATTTCACTGGCCTCTGATGGGAGCCACTGTTTGTTAGGAATGTGGGGTGCATTTGGGGTTGTGACTGGGAGAGGCTGGGTGTCCCGGTGTTCAGGGTTCTGACATGTTTAGTTTGGTCCCGATGAGGAATGGTTAACGGAACACACAGGGAACCACTGAGATGAAGGTGATGGGGCCCAAGACTCAGAAGAGAAACAGGAAGCGTTGTGAGCATTTGAAAGCGAAGGATGTGTTGGTGGTGGGCCTTAGACTAAAGGTAAATAATAACTGCAGTAACTCGGAAACCCAGGCTACCTTGTTTTAACCCCCCCGCCCCGCTTTCTGTGCCACGATGCACAGCAGTTATTCTCAACTGTGTTTCTACATCGGAAACCCCCAGGGAGGGAATAAACAAAACCAGTTCCAGATGCCCAATTCCAGACCCCCGGAAACAAAATCCCTGGACTGGAGTAGAGGACCACACCCCGGCTTCGTCCCACACACTGACAGTATGAACATTTACGTTTGTGCGTGTAGTCATCCTGTCGTAGAAGCCTGAAGAGTTGTTAGCAAATTGGATCTGCTCAGGGTGCTTACGTGTCCAAATAGGGGATGGTGCTGCCAATAGTGGCTGACCTTCATTCTGAACCTTTCCACTCCTATGCCCTGCTGGTCACACAGGCCTCCTGCAGGACAGTGTTCCCAGCCTAGTTCTGCATTGCAACCACCTGTATATTTTTACCTTTTATTAAATTATAACATAGAGACAGAAAAGTGCATGCAAAGGTGGTAGTTACCTTGGACTTGGCATCCAAGTCAAGAATCAGAATGTTGCCGGCGCTGCTGAAGCCACTGTTTCCCCACTGCTCTGAGCGTTTCCCTAAAACCACTGTCCTGACTGCTAATATTAAAGATCAGTTTTGCCTCCTTTTGACTTTTTACAAATGCAATCAAAATAGTGTGTTTTTCTTTCATGTCTGGCATTTTTTGACTCAATACAGAGTCAGTCAGTATTTTCTTCTCAGTGAATTTACCTCTTCACCTTTATATTAGTGCTTTCAAGTACATTGAACAGACCTGATTTGCTAGTTACTTCTTGGTCCTTTTACAGAGTTTAACTTTAACTCTCATCACAGACTCAGTGTACCTTCAGTAGCCCTGTGGTACTGTCATTTTTCAGGCCTGATAGAAGACATGGCCCTTTTGATTTCAACTTGGACTCAGCACAGAGCTGAGTGGGGGGTGCAGGCCTGTTATGTTTCAGTGAGGTCTCCCGCGTGCATTTACCCCATGTCGGAAGGAGGTACTGTGACGGCCCCCACCAGAGACCCTTAGTGAACTTCCTGTCTGAATTGTTTCTTGTTCCAATTCTAAGGCAGTTTGATGGCTCCCTTAGCTTCTGTTTCTGCTTGAGCAAATGGTACAGAACTCACATTTTCAACTCAGTTATTATGCTTCTCTTTCAGACCGCCCTTCCTTTAGAGCTTCCTCAGGTGAAACCAAAGAGAAACGATGAAGGCAAGGGACTAGGCATGCAGTTAAGAGGGCCCCTGGGGCCTGGAGGAAAGGGGCCCGTGTCTGAGCTGAAATCATCACCTGCTGGCTGCCCCGGGTCCCTGGGTAAAGCTAGCCCAAGACCAGGCCCCTCAGAGGGCTCCCAGGATCCCGCTTCCCCACTGCAGTCAGCAGCGGACCATCTGGAAGAAGAATTAGATCTGCTGCTTAATTTAGATGCACCTGCAAAAGCGGGAGCGAACATCTTACCAGACCAGATGTCCCCGGACCTAGAATCTGAGAAAGATGGGAAGGTGGTGGCCCAAGAAGAAAAAGGTACGGTTTTCATTTTCTTCCCTCTCCATCTTCTTGGTTCTGTGCTTTTATGAGAACAGCCTCACCCGTGTCCCATCCGCACACATCTCCATTGGTGTCTGACATCAATCTGGCGGCGTCCTCTGACATCTATTTCTGTGCTCACATCTCCGCTTCCCTAGAGCTGACCTTTCTGACAACATTCCTCTCACTCGATATGCGGCTCCCAGAGCTGCTACCTGCCTGATCTCAGTGTTAAATCTGAGGCTGCGAATTGAACGTGAGCGATAAACAGGCCTGGAGATATTTGTAGCCCTCAGCTGTGCGGCAGCGGACCTTTTAATCCACTGTCTGAATAGCCCAGTTAAACAGCTCTTCTTTCCTTTTACTGTTTTGATCTTGTTTTTTACAAGAGAACAACACTTTCTTGTTTGTATGTGTTCCGTGAGGCAGTGGCTCATCTGATGCAGAGAGGCCCAAGGCAAGGCCCCAGCATATCCTGTGTTCAAGGGCCTTAATACCTTCCAGGATTGCTACAATAGCACACAGAAAACCTAGCGTTGGTCTTTTTAATAAACTAGTGAACTGTGAAATTCAACTTGAGAATAAATAGAGGGGCAAATTTCTACTCTATTAATTTGTTTAGATATTATTATATCTTCCTAGGGTGTAGGGACAACAATAGAATGTTTCCCCTTGCTGTAAGCAAAGTAATAATTATGGCTGAATTATATCATGGAACAGCACCCAGGGAAGCTGTCACCCTCCATTTTGGGACTAACGTGAAGTTGTTAACATTGCCTTTATTTCCCTAGTTCCTGCAAAAGCATCCGTGGCGGAAGAAAAGACTGTGGAACCTGAGCAGCCAAGCACATCCAAAAATGTTACCGAGGAGGAGCTTGAAGACTGGTTGGACAGTATGATTTCCTAACAAAAAAAGAGAAAGAAACAGAAAAAGAGAAAGAAAAAAAGTGCCCGACACCAGTTTGGGTTGCCCTGTAAGGCCGGGCCCATGGCTGTCTATGAGAGCAACTGGTTTATGAGCCTGCCCCGCGCCAGTGTGTTCCATCAGCTCACACAGTGTACACCTACCTCTGTGTCTGACAACAGCCACAATAATACATTTACGAGGCTCGGGGCATTTTTCTCTGACTTAGTCATCTCAGACTCGGGAAGGGCGGAGACGTGGCGCTTGTTTCCAGCACAGCGAAGTGCTGCTGCTGAAGAGAGCAAGCAACAGGGTATGTGTTTGGCCAAATAAACCAGTGCTGGTCTGTGGAGTGTTTTTCCTTTTTGTGAAGGGGTTTAGGCTGTTTGTCTCATGTCCCTTTCCCAGCAGCCACAGTGTGGTTGTAGAATCATCCAGAGGTGGTGCATTACAAGAGGCCGAACCACGGGTTGGCACGTATCACTTTATTGCAGTGGGCACTTCAATTTACTTAAGATTCACCTAAACATAGCGGCTCCACTACTTACGAGGGACCATAAAGCATTACTCAATTTGGCATAAGATTGAGATTTTTCTGAGTTTTCAGTACAGTACTTTTCTTCTAATAACAGCAGTCGACAAGCTGTTACTGAGAAAAAAAAATTATATGCATAACCTTCAAGTGCAGTTTCTTAAAGTAAGACAGAAGATCAACACAATTATTTAATGGGACTGTCCATCTAGAACATAAACATAAAAAACTTGCATAGCTATATCTAAAGAGGTTTTAAGGCACTTAATCGATATTTCATTGTCGACAAAGTGTTTTTTCTGTTTCTATTTCTTTAGCTGGTTAAAGCTTTTCAAGCTGATTCTGGATACATTCACTAGTAAGTACCATGGGAAAAATTAGACTTCAGTTAAAATGATTTTTTGTAGTTCAGACCATGAGTCACTCGTGGATGTTGTCCTGTGGCATTCAAGTGTTTAAAATTTCATGTATTATGCATCCAAGACTTCATACTTCTAGTCCCTTTCTCAATGCTGCCACCCTGACAAACACGTTACATTAGAACTGAAAATCTTGAAGGCATTCAACTAGAGTCCTTGATTTAACATTTTGAAAGGTTATCTCCCACAGGGTTTGTCCATTAGGCACAAAGAGTCCAATCAATTCCAAAATATCACAGAGATTTTTTTTTTTTTTGGTGGCTTCTTTTTGGGGTTGTTTTTACACATTTTTTAACAAACAATTTCTTGTTGTAAGGGAGGCATTTAGAAAATGTCACCTTTCAAAAATGTTGCATATGAAGTGTAAAAGGATTTTAATTTCACTTTAAGTTGACAGTCCAGACTCGAGAAGTTTCTTTCATTCAGGCTTATCCAAGCTGATCCTCATATTGTTTCCGAAAGCAGTCACCAGCTGGGAAGAAATCCCAACACCTTTCTTGGTACATCTTCCAGACATACGATTCCTGAAATAATCGGGGGGAAAAGGTACTTCTTTTTAAACCACAGTAAGCTAAAGCTCGAAAACTGTTTTTGCTCTATTTCTCTCCCTTTAGGAACATTGATGTGGATTTATATGAGGCTCAACTGGCGCATTCATTCTTGTATTCACAGCCCATTTTGACAGCAAGAGGTTTCTTCCCACTTCCTCCTCCCGAACACAGAAACCAACTCAGTGATTGACATAAAAATACTTAAGAGATTAGCAGTAGGCTGATTCCATGTAATCTGTAACTGGTAGAAGAACGTACGATGGGGACCATGGAGGACTGGCTTAGCTATATTAAAGCCAGCTCCGGAAACCAGCTGCCCTCTTGTAAATGTTCGAGCTGTGAAGAATTCCTACAAACTCAGTGATGTTTGAAAACTTGATAACCTGCCTCGTCTGCCTGTGTTCTCTGTCTTTACATGTCATACTCCATCATAGAATCCCTTTGACACCTTCATTCATACTCTCACACCCACCCCTCCCCCTCCCCCTCCCCCTCCCCCTCCCCCTCTCAGGATTATCTTTCTATGCCGTCCTTGTCCTCACAGCATTTGCCTCTGCTCCCCCTGTTCTTTGTGCTCACCACCCACTCAGCTCCTCATTGTCTTTTGCTCTGTAATGCTCTCAACCTCCAGCTCCTTAACTCTGAAGGGTGTGGAAAATGTCAGTGTCTGTTGGAAGGATAACCAGGACTCTTTTGGAATAGAATGGAATTGCTTTAGAATTCTGGCTTCTTAAGTCACAAAGGATGGTGGAGTGATGCAGAAAGCAGTGGGGAATGGCGTGGAGGCCGATGGGATCACCTGTCTCCTTCAAATAGCCTGTGCTCAGCCGATTCTTGACACTTAGGCAAAGGCAGTGCTGCTGTGGGGGTGTGATGCTTAATTAGACCTTTCCCCTCACCTGACCCGTGTGCTCTGTTTCATCTTTGTTAATCAAATACATCAGGAAGAACCTGGAACAAGGAAAAAAGGTTTAATAAATGAGGAAAAGACAATATTAGATACTTCGTTAGGAAGCCTAGTTTCATTTACTTAATTAAAGGAACCAGAGGAGGGGTTCAAATATGCTTTTCAGTATCATGCTGTCCACTAGGCCTTTCTGAATTGGGCAAATGTGGCATAGACACAAACCATCATTTTCTGATGATAATGTTAAAATTAGCCTTTTCATGAGAAGAGATCCCTTTTTACCCTCCCCAGAGCTTAAGCCAAGATCCCTTGTGAGGAAGCATTTTCGCTACCATTTTATTGTTTAAAAATATCCTAATCCAAACAATGAAATGGTATCCCAAACTCTTCCTGCATAATTTTCAGTACACCTATTCATTGTGACATAAAAATGAATTAAAATTATAAGGTGTCTCAAGGATACAGGATTTTTGGAAAGTACTTAAGTTGCCCCGATTCTTTCAGAAATATAGTTTTGTTTTTGTTATAGACAACTGAGCAATGCCAAGGTGGTTTCACTTGCTCGACTGTGAGTGTCTGAGGTTTGAGTCTGTTTGTCTGGAACACACAAGCATCCCGGGAGGCCGGGCGCTCAGCTCGCATTACAGGGCCTCAGAGACAGCTGCCAGAGGAGCCGGTCTCATGCCCTTCAGGAAAAGGACTGAGCTCTCAGTGAGAAAGAGAAAGTAGAAATAACTCTCTTTGGAGGAGGGGGGGTGGGGGCGGGGAGAGCTGAGCCCAGATTTTGAGTTCTCTCAGGGTCCCTTGAGTTTATAGCTTCAGATTGTGGCCCACAGTAGAGGCTGTAAACATATATTAGTTTCCTTCTTCGTTTATCACACTAAGAAACAAGGCATGGCCAATATCTGACCTTGTTGGAGACTTAGGCACATTTATTTGAGAAAGCACCATTTGGGGGTGTGTGTGGAGTTTAAACATGAATAAGATGGGTTCTTTCCCCTCAAGCTCTCTGCTAGAGAGGCACAGAGAGAGAAACAGACTATTCTAATATAGAAGGCTAGCGAAAGACGTAGAAGGGGTGCCCACCCAGCTACCATAATGCTCTTCCTCTCTTCTCTATTCACTGGTCCTGACATGTGGCCGTGTGCTCACCTTTCATAAAAGGACATCCACTGGACCCTTCAATAAGATGCAAACTCTCTTAATGAGAACACACAAGGATGACTACCCAGACTTGAGGGAAGGTATGCCAAAGTTAATGTTTAAAAATTTGTGTTTTGTCTTAAGAAATTCTTAAACTGTTGTCTCTTTGACAATAACACCTTTCCCAAAGGCTATGCCTGTTCCATCTTAAAGAAAGTTGAGGATTTTCTAAATACAATGTGGACTCAGGGGAAGCGGTAGGCCAGGAGGCCAAGCCCAGCAGTGTTTTGTGTTTTTTTTCTTACAAATGATCGCTTAGAGAATCTGAATTATCAGGAAATCTGTATTCTCTATAAATTCTATAAGTTCTAAGTTTCACAGGCAGTTCACAGAACATAATAGGCTCTGAATAACTTGTTCTGGAGTGAATGCTTTACCTCAGGTGTTGGGATAGAGCAGTGTGAAAACGTCCCCAAACCTCATGGAGCCCATGTGTCACCAGGAGAGGAGGACACGGTGAGGACTGAAAACTCACTACAGAATCCAGCACCTTGTGGACCTGTGGCCACCTTGACAAGAGCAAATGTGAGGGGTGGCGGGAGAGGAAGAAGCAAGGCAATGGCTGTAAGTAAAAATGCAGCCACAGATTTTTGTCTTTGTCTAGGATTTTAAAAGGTTGTATTGGGATAGGAAAATTCCAGCAAAGGAAAAACATTGCTGGAGTTATGTGACCTTGAGATTGGTTGTGAAACTGACCTTCGCTCAGAGCAGGAACAGTCCACAACCCATATTGCCACTATTTCTCAGAGAAACAGGAGGAAATGGCATCAGCAGAGACTGAACTAACTGACTGTTGGTGTTATTCTGCCACTTCTCCCCCGTCCCTGTCACCCCTATCGACCAAGAGTACTCACAAGTAGTTGGCTAAGTTGTGCTCTTGTAATGTGTGTGTTTCAAAACCATGAGGGGTTGTGTCAAAGTAGTCATTGCCAATCCCACAGATGAAACATTTAGTCTAGAAAAATAACAGAGGCAGTAAAGGTATTAGTAGGCGTGACATTACAGGCAGGTGGAAAAAGGGCGATGATATCTGCTTGAATTGAGACACACTGAAAACTATTTCTCTCTCAAATGCTTCAGGCTCTTAGTCATCCACTCCCTAGCGAGCTGGGGATACTTGCTCCTGCCCCAAGCATGGGGCATGGTGAAGGCAGCAGGCGGAGGGGATGGGATAGTGTAGAACACAGAGGGTGGAGCACAAAATGCCCAGAGCTGGTAGGTAGGCACCGAGAAGAGGACAGGAATGGAAACAGGTTGCATTGGTAATTCTGCTGTGAGATACAGAGCTAGAGTTGGAATGAGTGCTTAGAAGAACATTACCTCCATATCTTCTCGTACTTGTTCCTGCTGGTCTCTCAACTCTCCAAAAGCATCAATAATAAGACCTGGGATTTTAAATATAAAGACAGATAAAGTGTTTTAAATAATCTGTTCAGGGTAAGGAATGATAGAGGGAATGGCACAGGCCACTTTGTTTTGTAAAGTAAATCATCAACCTTATTCAGAGAAAACATACTCAGAAAAAAACAGTGCTTGTTTTTAAATGCTGCATCCTGGCGAAACATTCTTCCTCCAACCTCACCTTTCTGCAGTATGTGCTAACTACTCCCTCCTCCTAGAAACACTTTCCTCTCTGCCAGTCCCCCCCTCCCCCCCCCCACCCCATTTAGCTCCCCTCCTTTTCTGTCTCCTCTGGCGCGCTCCGCCTTCTCCTAGCACCTGATGCAGAGTGCATTGCAGGGTTTCTCCTCAGTTTCTTTGCTTCTCTTGCTGGGAAATCTCTGCACCACCACCTTTGACCACCTGGATGGGCCTAATTTCTGTTATTTTTGCTTTTGTTTCTATTTTTTTTACATGTGTTATGTTATTTCATTCCTGACTTGTTCGTTGAAAGACCTATTACAGCTAGCTAACTACTGATTAGCCCCCAACACCTGCACGTCTTGCAGGCACCATAATGCACCATGAATCCAACTAAATTCATCCGATTCCTCTAATTCCTGACAAGCATTGGCTAAATATCAGTATCTCTTCCCCAAAAGAAGAGAAAACCTGTCACACTCTCATGGCTCCTCTCCCACCCACAGGAGGCTGTGGGCCAAGGCTACACCCGGGACCTCTAGGAAGCAGGACAGTAGGTAATGGTCAGTTCAGAGTGGGGAGTGGCCTCTGTAAGGATTCTCAAGTTTCTTGTATAGGCAAACCTCGGAGATATTGTGAGTTTCGTTCCAGAGCACCGTGGTACAGTGAGCCTTAATAAAGGGTGTCATAATCTTTTTTGACAGTAGGAGGCCTTGACTTCAATTTGTAAAGATAATGCAACATTTGTGAAACAAAATAAAAGGAGGTAAGTCTATATCAGTGCCTGGGTGGATCTTTGGCTATCTATATGGGCAAGGCCTCATACATACCATGGTAGATGCTAAATAAATGTTGAATTTACAAATGAATGCACAAACCTCTTTATATAAAACAACGAGGCTGTAGATGCAGGATGGTAAAGAGAATGAGATTAAGCCCTGTTCATACTTAACGTAACTGGCAAACATACCTTGGATGATGGCCAGCAAGATGACGATGACAAAGAAGAAAAAGGTGATGTCAAAGACAATGCGGTACATTTCGTAAGGATCCCCAGCGGGGTCTTCAATCTCATCGCCAATGCCACCTCCAGCTCTCACTCCCACGTACATGTGGAATAGGTAACACTAGGCAAGAAAAAGGATGTCAATTCAAGTACAAGTTGCAGAGTTGTTTTTAGCAAGATGATCACATCATTCATTTAATTAGAGCAATGTATGTCAGCCCTGAGCCAGGGGAAGGGTGCCCGTCAACGATAACAGTATTCCTGCTGCTCACTGCTCTCCACTGCACCCTCCGGCCAGTTTGGTAAGAGTGCTGTTACATGTAGCCTTTAAATGACAATTTTTGCTCATATTTTAAAAAGTTTTGAGCTTTTTGATACATAAAAGAGAATTAATTTAAGACAGATATAACTTAAAAGACCTTTAAACCCCAATGAGTATGGCATATACCAGATATGAGTTTTCCCTCATCTAATTGTAAGGGTGCTGGGCTCCAGCCTCTGGAAAGAGGCCCCTTCTATTTCTCCTGCATTTCCCCTTACACCTGGGAGGGGAGGGATTTCCGTAGCATCTTAGAGAATAGACTTTCCTTCTCGCTGGGCTCCAGTTCACAGAGCAGGGCGCCCTTCACCTTGCCTCCTGCCCTTCCTCCTGCCTGGACAGGTTAGGTCCAGAGGAAAAGGCAGACTTACAACCAGTAAATAAAAACCAGGGCAGCACAGAGATGGTCACACTGGTGCTCTGGCAACTGTCGTGTTGCTGTCACATGAGGGTACCCCGCCCCCCCCCTCCTTCCCCAAGAAAGCATAGGAGAGTTTATAGCCAAGAAGCCTGACGCATTTTCTAGGGTAATGACCACAGGCTGGGGCAGTTCACTGACACCGCCCCTGCCTCACGTTCTTTCCTGGACATCTGGTCACCAGAGTTGCTACTGCAGCTGTGCTCGCTCACCCTGAACTGTGCCCTTCTTGCCCACAAGGGGCTCTCATTGGGAATGCCCACCTGATCCTACTGTTAGGTTTTTTTACACTATGGTGGTGAAAGAACCCCTGCTGGCCCTGGCCGGTTTGGCTTAGTGGATAGAGCGTCGGCCCAGGGACTGAAGGGTCCGGGTTCGATTCCATCTAAGGGCACATGCATGGGTTGCAGGCTCGGTCCCCTGTAGGGGGCGTGCAGAAGGCAGCTGATCAATGATTCTCTCTTATCATTGATGTTGCTATCTCTCTATCCCTCTCCCTTCCTCTCTGAAATCAATAAAAATATTTTTTAAAAAAGAACCCGCACTGGCTTGGGGAAATTAATTGGGCACCAGAGCCATGGGGCTTGCTCTCAGAGACAAAGAATCAAAAGCTTGCCTTCTATGGATTAGATACAAGTATTCAGAACTTCGCCACAAACAAATGCAGGTGCCCGGCGACCTGCTCCTAGCTGAGCTGCTCTCCCACAAGCCTCGGTGAGTGAGTGCTCAGGAAACTCCATCACTGCTGTCTCTCTGGGACGCTTCCCCTGGGAATGAGACATCTACATTCTGCTCCGTAGCTCTACCGCTCGCAGTTCCCCAGACCACCCCCAGCCCCTTCCCAACAAGACAGGTGACCAGGTGGCCTGCGTGGGCTCTCACCGTCATCATGTCGTCACACTTCATGTCGGGCTCATCGTCGTCCTCACTCTTGTTGTAGAACTTGCGGAAGAAGTTGAAAGCCACCACGGTGTAGAGGTAAACCACCACAGCCAGGAGGCCCACGGTCAGAACCAGCTGCGGGGGAGAGAGAAGGGAAGGAGGTGGGCCTTCTCCACCTTGAGATGTTCCTGGGCAAGGCCAAGGAAACGGGAGGGTGAGGCTGAGCGGGGGACAGAGGAGACAATGGATAGAAACAGGAGAGGAGTAATGGGGACGAGCAAGTGGAAGAGCAGTAAGAGGGCAGCCAGGTGAGAGGCCCAGAGGCCTCAGAAGGCCAAACCTACCACACCTTGACCTGGACTTCCCGCCTCCAAAACTGAGAGGACATGTCTGTTGGTTAAGCCCCCTATGCTGGAGCAGACGGATATCTGGGGCCTGTATAAACTAGGGATGTCAAGATCGGATAGTGAAGGTGCCAGGAGGAGGATTACCTTGTTATGTTATAGCGAGAGCAGAAACCTGAAGCTTCATGATGCAGCTTCTACGTTAAGCTGCCTCTGAAGAAACAAAAGGTTCTTTGGACCGGCAGGTGGTCCTACATTACACTGTTTCATAAATAACCATGGACTGGATAATTGTCACCGCCTTGAAGTTACTATATGAATTATTTATGATGGTTGAGTGAAGTGACATTTTTCATAACCAAGATATCTGTCAGGACCTCTGCAAGGCTCATAGGGCATGTTCATTTCCTGGTGTTAGGAGGTTCTACAAACAAGGAGCACACAGGACCTGCCCATGTGGCCTATACGAGGGACTAGGTGCTGAGCAGAACTCTTAGAATCAATAAGATAACGTCTCTGTCCTGAAGGAGCCATGTAATGGGTGTGTATGAGCGTTAAGATAAGTAACAGAAGAGACATCTACAGGGATTTCTTGAACAATGAATAATAAGCTACCTAACTCAGATAGCAGGCCTTACAGAATCAGCTCGTTTTAGAAAAACAGAAAGAGCCCGAGCTTTGCACAAAGGAAGAAATTAGCTGGTTGTGCCACTTAGCAGCTGCGCGGTCTTGGGAGAGACACGGCCTCTCTGAGCCTCAATTCTCTTACCTGCCATGTGAGCATAACATCTACTTACAGAGTAGTTGTGAGCCTGTCGCAGTACTGGCACATGGTACAAGCTGGGCACATTAAAACAAAAAATCTTGCCAGAGTATATTCAGCAAGGCCATATAAAAAAATTCACTGTTTAAACTTTTCATTTAAGTTACAGTCTTAATGCCATTAAGCCAAATCAATAAAAACTGAAGTTTAATAATCTGAGTAATTCTAAAAGAACATACCGAACTGGCATTCGACAGGTCACACGGGGAAACACCACCTTTATAGGATCAAACTTCCCAAGATGCCCATGTTAAAATACTTAATGCCTTCTCCCAGGAACCTATAAGTAAGCATTTTCAACTCTAAGCCAACTTCTCTATGATAGGTTCTGTTATTACCTCCCCAAACTGTAGCTTCTTGTATGTGGCAGCAAATTTCTCTCTCTAGCTTTCTCAATTCTTCTTTATCACCAACCCAAATAAGACATATTGACTGTTGTGACTACCAGAAGCCGAGAAGAAATACTGAATGATCTAATATACCCTAATTAATACCCGATGATCTAGCACTTTTCATTTTAGAACAAAGGTCAACTTGATTTTTTTTCTGCTTGGAATTTTTATCTATTTTTAAGGTGTACAACCTGATGATTTATTTATTTTTTTAAATTAAATCTTTATTGTTCAGATTATTACATTTGTTCCTCTTTTTTTTTCCCCCCATAACTCCCCTCCTCCCAGTTCCCGCCCCACCCTCCGCCCTCACTCCCCACCCACTGTCCTCATCCATAGGTGCACGATGTCTCTTCCCACATCTCCCACACCCCTTTCCCCCCCAAGAATAGTCAGTCCATTCCCTTTCTATGTCCCTGATTCTATTATAATCAACAGTTCATTCTGTTCATCAGATTATTAATTCACTTGATTCTTAGATTCACTTGTTGATAGATGCATATTTGTTGTTCATAATGTGTATCTTTACCTTTTTCTTCCTCTTCCTCTTCTTAAAGGATACCTTTCAGCATTTCATATAATCCTGGTTTGGTGGTGATGAACTCCTTTAGCTTTTCCTTATCTGTGAAGCTCTTTATCTGACCTTCAATTCTGAATGATAGCTTTGCTGGATAAAGTAATCTTGGTTGTAGGTTCTTGGTGTTCATCACTTTGAATATTTCTTGCCACTCCCTTCTGGCCTGCAAAGTTTCTGTTGAGAAATCAGCTGACAGTCGTATGGGTATTCCCTTGTAGGTAACTGAGTTTCTTTCTCTTGCTGGTTTTAAGATTCTCTCTTTATCTTTTGCTCTTGGCATTTTAATTATGATGTGTCTTGGTGTGGTCCTCTTTGGATTCCTTTTGTTTGGGGTTCTCCGCGCTTCTTGGACCTGTAAGTCCATTTCTTTCACCAGGTAGGGGAAGTTTTCTGTCATTATTTCTTCAAATAGGTTTTCAATATCTTGTTCTCTCTCATCTTCTGGCACCCCTATAATTCTGATGTTGGTACGCTTGAAGCTGTCCCAGAGGCTCCTTACACTATCCTCACATTTTTGGATTCTTTTTTCATTTTGCTTTTCTGGTTGGATGTTTTTTGCTTCCTCGCATTTCAAATCATTGACTTGATTCTTGCGCTCCTCTGGTCTGCTGTCGGGCATCTGTATAATATTCGTTATTTCAGTCCGTGTATGCTTAATTTCTCGTTGGTTCCCCAATATAAGATCGAGGGTCTTATTAGTTTTCGTGTAGATCTCATTAAGTTTATCGGCAGCTTCTAAACAGTTCTTGAGAGACCTTAAAAGTGTGGTTCTGAACTCTATATCTTCCATTGACAATTTTGTCCTGTTTCTTTGTCTCCGCATTTTGTTATGCTTCCTTGGTGCACCCCCTAGTGGTCTTTGTTCGCAGTCTTATAGATAAATCTTGATTGTTGTAGCTAATTCCAGGGAGGGTTTGACCTCCAGGCCAAGTGGCTATGAGAATCAGCTGTGTCAGCAGTGAGAGAACTTCTGTCCTGTAGGGAGGTGCTAATCTAGCCTTTGCCTGAGGCTATCCGGCAAAGGCCTCTGTGGAGGGCTTGGGCGGGGCGGGTCGCACAGGATCAACAGGGTGGGCCAGAGAGAGCAGTTATGGCGGCTCTCAGTCCTGTCCCCAGGGGCTCTGCCTCTCTGAGTCCCAGCACCCGCTGCAAAGCTCGGAGAGAAAGCTGCACTCGCTCTGACCGAAGCCAGACAGTCCCGCTTCTCCCGTTTGAGTCTGGGTCCCTAAAGACTCGCCCGGATCTGGTGCTCAGAGACTCCCTCCCGATTGAGAACAACAACCGCGCCCTCCGCCGCCAGCCCGCTCCGCGCTTTCCGCACCTCAGAATTTGACTTCACCACTGCGCCTCCTCTGAGTGTCCGTGTGCGTTTCTCTTTCCTCCTAGTTGTAGGACTTCCACTCAGCCAGCGTTCCTGTGGTTCTGGGTGATGTCCGTTCCGTGTTTTAGTTTCACTTTTGAAGTAGTTGTTCAAAGCAGCAAACTCCGGCATTAACCTATGCCGCCATCTTGGTTCTCTCTAAGGTGTACAACCTGATGATTTAATATATCTATACATTGTAAAATAATGACCAAATCAAGGTAATTGACATATCCATCACCTCATACAGTTATCATTTCTCTCTCTGTGTGTGTGGTAAGAACACTAAGATCTACTCTCAGCAAATTTTAAATATATGATACAGTATTTTTAATTATAATCACCTTGCTTTACATTAGATGCCAAGAACCTATTCCTCTTATAACTGGAAGTTCATACCCTTTGACCAACATCTCCCCATTTCCCTGCCCCCCTAGCCCCTGGTAAACACTATTCTACTCTTTGGTTCTATGAGCTCAACTTTTTTAGATTCCACATATAAATGAGATCATACAGTACTTGTCTTTCTGTGTCTGGCTTATTTCATTTAGCATAATGTTCTCAAGGCCCATCCATGCTATTACAAATGGCAGCATTTCCTTTTTTTCATGGCTGAATAATATCTCATTGCATGCACGTATATACCACATTTTTTTTATGTTCTTCCATTGATGGACACTTAGGTTGTTTCCATATCTTGGTTATTCAGAATAATGCTGTAGTGAACGTGGGAGTATAGCTTTCTCTTCAAGATACTACTGATTTCATTTCCTTTGCATTATACCCAGAAGTGGTATTGCTGGATCACATGGCAGTTCTAGATTTAATTTTGTAAGGAACCTCAAAACTGTTTTCCAAAATGGCTGCGCCAGCTGGGCACAGTTTGACTTCCTTCTTCTCTCCTCCTACAAAAGTTTAGAGGTGTGAGGGGACAAGTCTCATTCACGGAATTGCTCTTAATGCAGATGGAATGCTAAAGGGTCTGAGTTTGTTGGCAGAAGCAGTCATTAGAGGATTTTTTTTTAAATATATTTTATTGATTTTTTTACAGAGAGGAAGGGAGAGAGAGTTAGAAACATCGATGAGAGAGAAACATCGATCAGCTGCCTCCTGCACATCTCCTACTGGGGATATGCCCGCAACCCAGGTACATGCCCCTGACCGGAATCGAACCCGGGACCCTTCAGTCCGCAGGCCGACGCTCTATCCACTGAGCCAAACCGGTTTCGGCCATTAGAGGATTTTAATCAAGGGTTCACCCTGACAATATTGTCCAAGACAGACTGGATATTGATTGGAGACTGGATATGGCAATGGCGATATAGATACATGTCTTTTAATGTTTACTATACTATATCTGTACTTAGATATACTAATATATCTATATTAACTCTCAGCTTTTTATACATAAACACACATATATATGTATAGCTGTTTATATATGTGTGTACATACATGTCTAAATCATTGGTTCTTAGTTGGACGCATATACCATAAGTACCTGGGGAGTTTTTAAATTACAATAACCACTTGCTAACCTCCAGTGAGTACACCAGATCCATGGAGGAAGGGGGAGGGATCTCCAAAGTGATGATATGTCAATCACCTCCTTCCCTCCCCCTCTTCCCGGCTTGACCTAAATGTTAGGGGTTTCTGAATTAAGGTCTTATACCTCTTAAATGATGGCTACAATTTTATTTTTAACTAGAGGCCTGGTGCACAAAATTCGTGCACTTGGCCTGGGGGTCCTTCAGCCTGGCCTGTGCCCTCTCACAGTCTGGGAGCCCTTGGGGAATGTCCAAATGACGGCTCAGGCCCGTGGGCCTAACCCATCAGTCGGACATCCTTAGCGTTGCCCCAGAGGCGGGAGA
Source organism: Myotis daubentonii (assembly GCF_963259705.1). Lineage (NCBI taxonomy): Eukaryota > Metazoa > Chordata > Mammalia > Chiroptera > Vespertilionidae > Myotis > Myotis daubentonii. Next base: position 73,736,165 of record NC_081840.1, on the reverse strand, counting down.
GGCTCCCGCCGCTGCCGCACTCACCAGCTGTGAGCCCAGCTCAGGGATTCTGGCTGAGCGGCACTCCCCCTCTGGGAGTGCACTGACCACGAGGGGGAAGCTCCTGCGTTGAGCATCTGTCCCCTAGTGGTCAATGCGCATCATAGTGACAGTGTTAGCGACCGGTCATTCTGCCATTTGGTCAATTTGCATATTAGCCTTTTATTATATAGGATTGGCTGCAATTTTATAAAATAATCACTAGAAAGGGGTATTATACACTGTACACGTACCTTCCTGTTGTACACTAGTTGTACCATTTGTTTTGGTTAATTTTCCACATCTAGGTCTATTCTGTCCTGTGTTAGTATAAACCCAGTACCTGTTTGCCGTTATGAGTTACAGATGATAGGATGGTCCTCAGTGTCTTGAAGCCCATGGCGATATCCAGCAGGTGAGCAGCGAAGAAGAAGTTGTTGTAGTGGCCCAGGATGGACATGGTTGTGTACCAGGCCAGGTAGAGAAAGGACTGTGAGGATACAAGAAATTTAGAGCCTTTTCTGGCATCCATGCCTCCTGACACTCACTGAACCATTTTTTCTCATCTTTGGGGACAGAGTGAGGCTAGATGGTTTTTAGATGCCGAGGTGCTGTGAACCGGCCTAAGAATTGCCAAGTGGAACCCCATCTGTCTTACACGACTGCACAAGAGAGGCATGTCCCAGCATCGTCAGGCCCTCAATCTTTCTGCACATGCTCCCTAGCTTTTTCCTTGTGCAATCTAATGACATCCCTGAACCTGGGGCATAGAATCTTGTTTCTCCAGATGCCATACTTACGTTGTCAGTAAAAACAACTCCCAGCTTCCAGATATGGTACTTCATGTCAATGGAACTTAGCCTAAAGGGGAATAAAAAATTTAAAAACATGTAAATGTCAGGCTTTAGTGAAGTGTTTAATAAGGGGAAAATTAAGTTTTTTCTCTCTTAGGTTTAATAATCTAAATATGACTTTGAGCTTCTTTATCAGGTTGTATGTGTTCCCTGTGAGACTGAGAAAGGTAGAATCACCCATCCTGAAATTTCAATTAGTTTTTCTCTTTGAGTCAGGCATAAAGGCTGAGAGGTCCTTAAATGTTTTTAAAGCAGTGCTCTCCCAATAAGTTAGAATCCAGAGGAAACACCTAAGCCAGACCGGAGCCTGGGAGAACAAAGATCTGATTGAGATATTCCCCTTTAGCACCTTGAAAGGGCTGGAGAAATCAAAGGGTCTACTTTAGCCAGACTGGATTGTAACGCCTGAGCTCTGTACCATGACACCAGCGAGGCCGCCTCTGCTTTGGTCTCTTCCACGGGGCTAAAGTCCAGGGCATTTTTGTCCAAACCCAGGAGTTCAGCAATGCGTTCCGCTCCGTAGAGATCACCATACTTGTTTATCACCTAGAGCAGAAAGGAGGACGGGGTGAGTTGGGTCACATGTTACTAGCCATGCTTTCTCTAGCCCAGTGTCCGCGGAGGTCTGCTGTACTCTGGGCTCTTCCAAGGGGTTCATAAACACATGATTCAAAATGCAACAGGAAAATAAAGAGGAAAAATAACCTCCAAAGAAAACAGAAATGATAAAGGCAATCAAAAGAAAATTGCTTTTCGAGCTGCTAGCTTTTTGGAGGAGAGAAAAAAACTAGTGTGCAGAAAACAATGACTGGTAAGCTGTTAAAGGCAGATAAGGAGAGGAATGAAGCCAAACACCCGCATGTGTTCATATACACCCCTCCTGTGACTTACTCTTCTCTGTCATAAAAGTAACATCAATGTTACTCATGTTTGTCTATGGAGAACTTAAAGCCTACTCACCCCACTGACAGGGCATACCTTTCTCTTTACAAACTTGTCCCAGTAGTTATTAGGGAAAGATCTGAAAAAAAGAAAATGAAAAAGGGGGGTTCTTAACATCAAGGCCAAGCACATCAAGAGCCTTTGTAGTTTGCGTGTCTGGAACTGTGATCCTGTGGTGTTTGTCCTGCTCACTGAAGGATTCAAAACTTGATTGAACTTCAGAGTCTCCACAGGACTGACTTATGGTTCCACTACTTTGAACGGACTTCTAAGCACTTGGAAAGCCACTCTGCATTTTCTACTTAAAATTATGGTTAAGAGCCAGGGATTGTGATGACAGGATTAGACAGAAGCAGATATATGTTTATTGATCCCAGTATTGAGTAGAAACAGAACCCTGTAGGAAACAGCTGTTTTTAACCTTCGTTCATTGAGCGCCTAGTTATGTCAGTAGCTGGGGTAGGTGCTGGGGATCGGTGGGGCAACGCATAGACAAGGTCCTTAACTACATGAAGTTTCCAGTCGGGGAATCATCTTTAGTTAATTTCTTTAGCGTGTGGCTTAATCGTAATGCTCTTCCATTCCCTTCTCCATTCCCATATAATCCTGTGGGGTCTGCTTTCCTCAGGGATTTAGATCTCTTTCTCTTTTGGAGGTGGTTCCCAAAAACATCCCATGCCTACCCCCCAGGGAGAACTTCTTTCTTCTGCCTAGTAGCTTCTGCTAGCTCCACTGCAAATAATTTTCTATTGTTCAAGTCTGGAAAGAACTGTCACTTTCAGGTATGTCAGCAAAACCGTTTAAAATATTTTGCTCCTCTATAGAGCCCAGAAATCGGCCCGAACCAATATGCTCAATTAATATTTGACAAAGGAGGCAAGAACATACAATGGAGCCAAGATAGTCTCTTCAACAAATGGTGTTGGGAAAATTGGACAGATATATGCAAGAAAATGAAACTAGACCACCAACTTACACCATACACAAAAATAAACTCAAAATGGATAAAGGACTTAAATGTACGACAGGAAACCATAAAAATTCTAGAAGAATCCAAAGGCAACAAAATCTCAGACATATGCCGAAGCAATTTCTTCACTGATACAGCTCCTAGGGCACTTGAAACTAAAGAAAAAATGAACAAATGGGACTACATCAAAATAAAAAGCTTCTGCACAGCAAAAGAAACCATCAACAAAACAACGAGAAAACCCACTGTGTGGGAAAACATATTTGCCAATGTCATATCTGATAAGGGCCTATTCTCCAAAATTTATAGGGAACTCATACAACTTAACAAAAGGAAGATAAACAATCCAATCAAAAAATGGGCAAAGGACCTAAATAGACACCTTTCAAAAGAGGACACTCAGAAAGCCAAGAGACATATGAAAACATGCTCAAAGTCACTAATCATCCGAGAGATGCAAATCAAAACAATAATGAGGTACCATCTCACACCTGTCAGACTGGCTATCATCAACAAATCAACAAATGACAAGTGCTGGAGAGGATGTGGAGAAAAAGGAACACTTGTGCACTGCTGGTGGGAATGCAGACTGGTGCAGCCACTATGGAAGACAGTATGGAGTTTCCTTAAAAAACTGAAAATGGAACTCCCATTTGACCCTGTGATCCCACTTCTAGGAATATATCCCAAGAAACCGGAAACACCAATCAGAAAGGATATATGCACCCCTATGTTCATAGCAGCACAATTCACCATAGCTAAGATCTGGAAACAGCCTAAGTGCCCATCAGTAGATGAATGGATTAGAAAACTGTGGTACATCTACACGATGGAATACTATGCTGCTGCAAAAAGGAAGGAACTCTTATCATTTGCAACGTCATGGATGGAACTGGAGAGCATTATGCTAAGTGAAATAAGCCAGTCAATAAAGGAAAAATACCACATGATCTCACTCATTCATGGACAATAGAGACCATTATAAACTTTTGAACAATAATAGATACAGAGGCAGAGCTGCCTCAAACAGATTGTCAAACTGCAGCGGGAAGGCTGGGGAGGGTTGGGGGGCAGGAGGTAGGGGGGTAAGAGATCAACTAAAGGACTTGTGTGCATGCATATAAGCATAACCAATGGACATAAGACACTGGGGAATAGGGGAGGCTAGGGGACTGTCTAGGGCGGGGGGATAAAATGGACGCATATGTAATACCCTTTGTAATACTTTAAGCAATAAAAAAAAAATAAAATAAAATATTTTGCTCCTCTATAGAATGACTGATTCTTCCTGGGAAGGTTCCTCACGAGGCTAGATTGCAGCCAAGGAACTGCTGGCCCTTAGCACATACCTTCTTCCTTCTGCTCTCCTTTGAGTCATTCTTGTTGGATGTGGAACACACAGTCTCCTCTCCTAGCAATCACCCAAGTTGGTGGGGAGGTAGGGGGGCCTCCCTCTCTGCCCGCCCGGGCCTCTCAGAATCACCCACAGCAAAGGCCACCTCTCCCCCACAGGTGATGGTTAAAAAAAATTTTTTTTTATAGTTAAAGCAGCTTCTTTGTCTAAACATCCAAATGCCACCTAAAAGCAAGAACAAATGCTGGCTTTATAGAGTAAATTGCTAATAGGGGGACAGAAATAATTATGTTGACTTTCTTCTTTGTATATTTTTCTGCTACTTGATTTTTTTTATGTATTGCATTTTTAGATTCTAAAATAAAACAAACAAAAATTGAGCCACGCTTCCTCTGTCCACACTGATATCCCCTTTCTCTTAAATCCATTATAAAAATGGTCCAAAACCTACAACACAGCCTTGGCCACATTTTGTTGTAAGTGGAAAATTACACAAGTGGTGCAGGGCCACTGGCCAAAGGCTCTAGGCCAGACCCTTTTGCAGATGATCTTCCTTTGGTCTGAGTATTTTTTTATCCCCTGACTAGGTATGTAAGCTCCTTGGAGATAGAAAACATTTTTACTTGGTAATATTCCTCAAAGAGTGGGATAGAGAAAAGAAACTTCAGAAGGGAAGTACATAAATAAATGTTACATCAATATAGGAATGGTCAAGAAAAATAATATAAGATGCTCAACCTCTTTAGAATTCACAGTGAGGCGCCACTGCTCACCTACCGGCTTAGCTAAACTGATGGCACCTGCGGGTAAGGAGGCAGGGGAGCAGGAACTCTCCGACAGTGCTGGTTGGCAGGTAAATTGGGACAGACATTTGCATATTCTTTTTTTTAGGCATTTGCATATTCTATTCAGCAAAGTTATCTTCTGGGTCTCTCTTCCTCAGGAACTCTTTGGGCATGAGTTATAAAAATGTTCATTGTAGCACTGTTTGTAATAGCCAGAAATGAAAACACTTGAAATACCCACTGCCAGGAAAATGGATAACTATCTGATAACATTCTCCTATCAGTGTTTTGAAAATGTTTTGAAACATTTCAGTTTTGCAAATGACAAAACTATGGGTACACACATCAGCATAGGTGAGTTCTCCTGCTATTTGACCCAGTGATCCCACTTCTAGGAATACATCCTAAGAAACCAGAAACACCGATCAGAAAGAATGTATGCACCCCTATGTTCATAGCAGCAAAATTTACAATAGCTAAGATCTGGAAACAGCCCAAGTGCCCATCAGTAGATGAGTGGATAGAAGAGCTGTGGTACATTTATTCCATGGAATACTATGCAGCAATAAAAAAGAAGGATCTCTTATCCTTTGAGACAGCATGGAGGGACCTGAAGAATATCAAGCTAAGTGAAATAAGTCAGTCAGAGAAAGACAAGGATCACATGCGCTCACTCATATATGGAATCTAATTAACAAAATAAACTGATGAACAGAGAAGATCCAGAGACATGGAAACATGGAATAGAGTGTGGAATCTCAGAGGGAAGGTAGGAGAAGGTGAGTGGGCGGGAGGTAATCAACCAAAGACCTTGTATTCATAACCCATGGACACAGACAATTAGCTGGTGAAAGCCAGGGCTGGGAGGCCGGGGGCGGGGATGGTCTGGAGGGAGTTAATGTGGGGAAAAAGGGGATATATGTAATACTTTGAACAATAAAGATTTAAAAAAAAGTGAGTTCTCAAACATGGCACTGAAGAAACGATTCAAATGACTAACATATGGTAGAATTTCATTTATATACAGTTCAAAAATAGTTACAATGCACCAATATCTAAGGACACACACCTAAGTGCTAAAACTATAAAGCAAGAAATGATTATCACTAAAGTCAGGAGAGTGGTTAGCTGGGGGTTGAGGAGATAGGACAGAGAAGGATCATAACATCTGGGACCACAGAGCTTTTGGCAATGTTCCATTTTTTTAACCTTGGTAGTTCAATTTATTATTATACTTTAAAATATACATATACATTTTATATCTTCTATATGTGTGCTTAACAAGATATAAATGTTAAAAATGAGAGCTCTTCATGATATATAGTTAACTGAAAACAATAGGTTACAAAGTAATACACATACTGCAATGCTGTTATTGTGAAAAAAGTAAAGGTTCGTTTATCAAATTTTTTTAAAAAATATCTATTTATGCATTTTTCTCCTTGTGGACACTCATGCCACTTCAAATAAGTTTTAGCAGCTATCCTTGTTGGGACATTTTAGTGTTCTTGGCTCACTATCCCCTTAGGATAAATTTCTTGAAACTGAACTGCCTTTTTACTGGTATTTTGGGGCCATCTCATCTTGTGCTAGACACAAACATTACTGATAATTGCAGAAAGCTTACCAAAGAATTAAATTATTTCATAGTGCCAATATTTCTTGCCATAATGTTCAAGGATCCTAAATGGAGCCTGACTCTCTTCCTTATTTGAAGAGATTGGCAGGCATAGGCTTTGTGATTGAGGCATAGGCAGTCACTTTTCCCCTGCGAGAAGAGTCTTCTCTCAGTCTGCTGACCATCTTTGGGGAAGAAGCAATTTCCTTCTTCTAGGGGTCAGAGCTGTTGTTTCTAGATGTGCCTGTTTTTTTTATTTATTTTTATTTTTTTATATTTTATTGATTTTTTACAGAGAGGAAGGGAGAGGGATAGAGAGCTAGAAACATCGATGAGAAAGAAACATTGATCAGCTGCCTCCTGCACACCCCCCCCCCACACACACACACTGGGGATGTGCCCGCAACCAAGGTACATGCCCTTGACCGAATCAAACCTGGGACCCTTGAGTCCACAGGCCGACGCTCTATCCACTGAGCCAAACCAGTCAGGGCAAGATGTGCCTGTTTTAATTGTCACAGCTAAGTCGCCTTTGTTCACCTATCCAGCTCTATTTCTTTGCTTTCTTTCAGGACATTAGTTTATCTTGCAGCTCTCACTTTCACAATGAATACACTGACATTAGAGCATTACCTTCACTAATGATGACCATTTTTTGAATAGTTAGGGAAAGGGAATGACTAATAGCTTGATGCCACCATGTGCCAGGCACTGGGCCAAGCATTAATATCCCCAGACTGTAGACGGTGGTATTCTCATCCCTCTGTTACTGAAGAGGGAACTCAGGCTTAGAAGGCTTGGGTGGGTAGGGGGTGGGGGGGTGGGAGGGAGGAAGGGGACAACTTACGGTGTGTTGATTACCAAGCGGTCCCATTGCCCCTTGATGTCATCTTCAGATGGCTGTTCGGTGATATACAGGCCATCAAACTCCAGCTTCCTGGCAATTTCCTTTTCTCTTTTGAATACCACCAAAGGGACCTAGGAGGGGAGGACATGTTCCTCAGAGAAGGCTTCCTAATTAAAGCACGCTCTCCTACGAATTTCAATAAACCGTCCTTCCACCTTCAGGGCAACAATCTCCTTTTAGTGGGATTCTTAGGGTGCCTAATTATGTGTCCAGAATCAAACCTCTTATCACTCCTTGGGCTAGTACACCTTCCCTTCCAAAAGCTGATCTCACTTGGGCCACCCTTTAAGGTTTGGGTTAAACAGCTGATATTAATGCAAACTGGACTCCTCGAGTCATCCTAGTGAGAAGGCCGTATGCAGATGGGTCCCTGGGGCGGAATGAGTTAGGTCTCCTCAGACTCTTAGGCTGGAGTTGAACTAAAAAGGGATGATAGACTATTCTAGAGTTGATTAGTCAGCCACAGGTATACCATGAAATGCCCCCCCCACCCCCACCCCCGCTCAGTGGCTAGGGTCATATTCATCTCATGGCTTTGGAATTTGGTGAATGAAACATGGTTTGATGGACAGAATGAGAGGGCTCACTGGGCCCTGTACATAGTCTTTTGGATTGAGGTTTTCTTCCTCAGAGGCTTTGCCAGGAGAGTGCCTGCCAGGTAGGAGCGCTCTTATTTGTTCTCAACAATCACTCCCTGTTGTCTTCTTGCTCTAAGTCTGATTTTAGGTGCCAAGTGGGTGGCTATAGAGACCTACCACACAGACGGGTGGGGAAATAACCCATCACCCCAACCCTCACCAACACACACACACTTCAAATATGGGACAGTTAGTGAGGTCAGAGGCTACTGCTGAAATCCCAGGGGAAATCAGAAGAGCCTGAGCACCTCGAGCTGGAAAAGCTTAACTCAGAACCAGGCTTTCTCATTTACTGGGAAGCCACTGGTTACTTAGCAACATCCTTGAGACCTTGGTCTCCAAACAGTTTCTTCCAATAACTCTTCCTTAAAGCTAATGACATCCATATGCCTCACACTGCCCCTTTATTTCCAAGACAAAAAGACAAAATTTAGAACATGATTTGTAAAGCGTTACCTCTTGCTCTTTCTTCTTTAAAACAATGAAATGACACAGAGGAAAGAAAAGACTAATGCTAGGAAGATGGCAAAGGCTAATAATAGGCATCGCACACTGGGAGGAATCAATGACTGCTGTCAGCTAATGGATGATGTGGGAGGGGAAACAAAGATAAAGCTACGCTGACTAACTTCTGCTGTATTTTGAAATGACTCTGAATAACAATAATAATATCAAGTTTTAGAGCTGTTCTGATCTCTGGAATTCAAAGCATTCCCCTTCAGTCTTCTAGGAGTTTGTATGGCTTTGTAAGTAGGATTTGCACATTTTATTCCCTGGAGAGTGTTTCTCTAGGCCAGCAGTGTAGCTGCACCCTACACGATAGGTGAGCTCTGGGACGGTGACCTAAGGAGCAGCAGCTGGCACTCTTAGTGGCTCTCTGATGTTCTGAGTGCTTTTACACATAGCAGTTCATGTAATCCTCCAGCAATGTTCAGGGATCGGTGGTATTATGATACTCACTTTTACAGAGGAGGAAACGGAGGGGTGGCAGGTTAAATGGCTGAGCTGTGAGCCAACCCAGGTAGCCCGGCTACCAAATCTGTGCTTTTATTGTTACAGTGGGGTCCTCTGTGTGGTTTAGGGCAGCGGTCGCCAACCTTTCGGACCTCACGGGCCACCAGTGGTCCACAGACCATCAGGTGGCCACCGCTGGTTTAGGGCACATGCTCTCTTCAGCAGAGTAACTGAACTTCCTACATGATTACCATAGTTCACTGGGAAGTGAGGGCCACAAAGATAGACATATATTTCCTGGGGTTTTTTTTTTCCCTGTGAGGAGATGGCTTGGTAAAGAGCCAAGGAGATGTCCTACTAAAGAGAAGTAAAAAAAAAATGCAGAGAGAAAAATAAGTGGCACAGTAGAAAAAGAACTGGACTTAGAACACCAAACACAGAATGACTGAAGACTCACGTAACTGTGGTAGTGTCTGAAGACATAACCGTGGCCCTAGCAAACCTGGTCTCCTAGTATTACTGTCCTGTGCAGCCCTCCTCACCCCTGAGCCATAGTGAAGCTGGGCCGGCCCTGTGACTTGCTTTACCCAGAAGAATGCAATAGAAATGACACTGGCAGTTCTGGGGCTGGGGCTGGGCCTGTGCCTGGGCTTAAGAAGGGCTAGCAGCTTTCACTTCTGTGCTTTTTTGGAAACTCCAAGGCACCATATGCAAGAAGTCCAGCTACCTGGCTAGGGAGAGAATGTGGAGAGGCATGTGGACAGGGAAGTGCCCTGAGTCTGCACGGAGAGGCCCAGCTATGCCAGCCTGCCAGCCGCTACCTCTCCACTGTGCAGGCGTGAGCCAGTGCCACCGTGGACAGTCTGGCCCAGCTGAACTCCCACATGCTTGCTGATGCAGCCGCCTTCACATGGAGCAGAGAGCTGCTCTGATGGCCCAGCCAGTTCACAGAATCAGAGCGATCAAACATCATTTTCAGCCACCAAGCTTAGGGGTGATTTGTTATCAGCAATAAACAGTAACTGAAACTGTAACTCATTAAGTTTTCTTCTAATGTCTCGAAGAGTTAAAACCAAATAATTTTTGAAAGGCAAAAAGCATTTTTGTAAAAACTCCAATATAAATGCAAAGATCAGAAGAATCTCACATGACAAGGTGCATGTGTGATTTAGACGGATGCTTCTAATTTTATGAAATTCTACAAGTGGAGCCTGAAATGGGGCTCAGAGAGCAAGGCTTCTCAAACAGTGTGGATGCAGATCTCCTGGGGGTCATGCTACAGTACAGATTCCAATTTAACAGGCCTGGGGCGGGGCCCACAATTGTATGGGTCACCAGCTCCTAGGCCAGTGATGGCGAACCTACGACACGTGTGTCAGAGGTGACACGTGGACTCATTTTTTTGGTTGATTTTTCTTTGTTAAATGGCATTTAAATATATACAATAAATATCAAAAATATAAGTCTTTGTTTTACTATGGTTGCAAAGATCAAAAAATTTCTATATGTGACACGGCACCAGAGTTAAGTTAGGGTTTTTCAAAATGCTGACATGCCGAGCTCAAAAGGTTCGCCATCACTGGCCTAGGTGATACCCAGGATGCTGCGCCACAAACCTTAGTCTCTTAGCAAAGTCTTAGAGAACAAAGGGCTGGCTGGGCTCAGAAATGATGCCTCCTCTCCAAGGATTCAGATTAGATGCAGAGTGGACAGCAACTCACCTTGAGGCAGTAATAGCCCACCACGCAGACTAAAGAGATGATGGTGTGGATAACGGCCAGCGCCCGCAACGCTGGGGCCATGTACCCAGTGCTCTCCTGAAGGACAAAGAACACCATCGCTTCCTCCTCGTCGTCGTCACTGAAGGAATGCCACAGGTTCACCACATCCTCTGCCTCCTCTTCTAAAGGCTCTTCAGTGACCTGGCCAAGACACACACTCTTACAAACACCAGGAAGAGCATCCGCCGTTGGGTCTCCGCACAGACTTTATGTGGCTGAGCAAATAGCGGTGACAGCATTACTTGCTGAGTGTGAGATTTTGGGGCAACTTATTTCTAGGAATCCCTAGTAGCTCTAATAATTGCAAACAACACTTTAAATAGACAAAACGTATCTTTTGAGAAAAAGAAAAAAATATTTAAAAATTAAGGAATTTTTACTAAAAATTAGTAAAGGCCTATCATTCATGAATTCATTCCATGAACATTTATTATGTGCCTGCAGTGTACAAGACCCACTTATCAATGCTCCACATCTTCATTTCTCTTGATTAGTCCCTCCTTCTCCTCATTCAGAAAACAACTGTTAATTCTCCCTTCATAAGGGTTCTAACATGGGGATCAACTATAATGGTTCTCTCTGTTACCTTATTCCTCAAGGAAAGAACTGCATTTTGAAATGCCTTCCAGTTCCTAATAAAGGCTCAAGGACATAGTAGATTCCAAACAAATATTTGAAGAATTTATTAGGTAATTAATAGAACAACTGTGAACTACTGGAATACTGTCCTTGCAGGCAGTCTCTCCATTCTTCCCCTTGCTGAAGATGACACCCTTTTTAGAAGCCAGTGTCTTAGAAATGTCTTTAGATATTAGAATCTTAGCTCTAATTTCTATTATTTTTTTTAAAAAGTAAAGTACATTTAGTAAATGACCTTTGAATGAAGTATCACCTTGTAAAAGAGCAGGATGAAGTTGATAGCGAAGGCTACAAACAGAGCGAGGAACCTCAGGTTGTAGAAATTCCTGGCCAGGTAATGCTGAAAAGGAAAGGACAGGCAGAGGCGAGGAGCTTTGCAAGGAAAAGGGAACTTCCTTCTTTCACACAGAAGTTTACTCTGGTTAGAAGTTTACACGTGAATAGTTCTGCTCTTTGGTAACCAGTATTCTAGGACAATTCTGGCCTTCTTGGGACTTATTTGAGAGAGGAACCAAAAACAATGATTTAAAAAAAATTGCTTAGAGTGATGCTCAAAGGAACCCTGGCCCAACTTGTCCTTCGGGGTGCCAAATGCCAGACATGCCACCAGCAGATGCAAATGCTGCTATAAAGGCATGCATGTGTGTGTGTGTGCGTATACTGAGCACGTCACACAGAAATTAGTCTTTTGGGACATTATGGGTGATCTAAGTTCACAAAGACCTCTCTGCAGTTCCTACCCTGCATGCAACAAGACTGACGTCAGGTGCCTGGCCTTTTGTAAGTCACAGTCCCAGAGCCCCTACCTCTCCCTTCTCAGGGGCACCATTCCCATCCTCACTGCCATCTTCCCGGGAAGATCAGCATCTGAGGACTAGGGTGCAGCTGCATGGGGAAAGCGCTCAATCTCCCTGTGGAGGGCTCTTACCGCAGGTGCCGGGGAAGGGGTTATCCTGGCATCAGCAGCTGTACCTCAGGAGGCAGATCATCTGAGAACTGCAGAAGGTAGGCTGAGGGCTGATTGCATGTGGAAGAACAGCTTTTGGGGTCTGTTGTGAGAAACCACCTAACATGGGTAGATTCTTTCTGCATCCCTAATGGTCCAACTACTCGTGAACTTTGGCTGAGGAGCAGCAAAGTCCCCACATGACACAGCTAGGAAGAGGAATTCCCATGCTGTCCGAGACAGCACAGGGCAGAGAGGGTAACCACAGCTGGGCAGGGGAGCTGGAACACTTGGCTTTTGCCAGGTTAACCTCTATTGCGTTTCCTCCAACACAAGAGGAGCAGGCAGATAAATGAGAAGAGGAATGAGAAAGTGAGGAAGCATAACCAACCAAATTGTGAAACAAAATTGTGTCATTTCTCTGAGGTTTTCCTTGGGCCAACTCCTGCCCCAGAGGTGGGCCCTGGGCTGGAGCGCTTACCAGTAACTTGGTCTGGTAGATTTCCAGCCCTTTGAAGAAATTAGCCATGAAGGCTTCAGGCTTCTCGACTTTCTGGCCACGCCGCCGCTTCTTCTTTTTGGCCGCCTCTGCCCACAGGACCTTGGCTTGTTCTCCAGCTGTCTCCTCCTTCTCCCCATCTTCCATGCTGCAGGAGCAAGAAACCCACTTAGCACAGAGGCCAGGGGGAGGCCTGGTCCAGACAGGGAGACTGAATTCAAGCCTGGTAATTCTTTCTTGGGAGGTGGAAACCTCAGCTCTTTATCACCCACGGTGCCTGGACATCAACTGTGCACTTCGATGAGCCATGGTCATAGGTTTATGACAGTTATCAATAAGTTTGTAGTCTTTTTCAGAAATTTGGCTTAACTTTTCTTCTTCTTCAGAAAAGTCCTTTATTATTTATTTTTTAAGACTTCATTTGAATTAGCAATAGTATCTATTCTCCAAATTTGTGGTAGGGATTAAATGAGATATTGTGTAAAAGACCTTAGCATAGGGCCTGGCATGTAATAGGTATTGAATATATTAGATATCATCATCATTAACATTATATAAAGTTATGAAATGTCAGTGTTTGATAATTTGGCCAGATGGTGAAATTCTGACCTATTAGTGAGATTATAAAATTAACAAGATTAATAAAATGTGTTTATTGTATAGCTGGGGTAAAAGAAAATGTACCCAGAGCTTGAAAAATACCTATCTATATACATAAAAGCCTAAGTAACCACTACAACTAAATGACTGGAACAAGCAGAACGACAGGTTGACCAGTCGCTATGACGCGCAGATGCTCAATACAGGAGCTGCCCCCTGGTGGTCAGTGCACTCTTACAGCCAATCTCTCGCAGCCTCTCCCCCCCGGCTGGCCAATATCCTGTGGCCCCTTCACCCCTTGGCCCTCCAACCTCCTGTGGCCCCCACCTCCCTCAGCCAACCTTCCATGGCTCCACTGCCCACCCCGCCTCGGCCTGCCAACCTCCTACACCCCCTCCCCCCAGTCAGCCAGACCCCTGATAGGCCTCGATGGGATCCCACACATGCATGAATTCGTGCACCAGGCCTCTAGTTTCTTATATTACTACTAGAGGCCCCGTGCATGAAATTCGTGCATGGGTGCAGTCCCTAGGTCTGGCTGGCGATCAAAGCACAAGCGTCTGGCATGGAAGGACAGGTTCCAGCTGACCTCTGGGCCCTGGGCAGCACCTGGGCCCCTGCATGCCCCGCATCCACCTGAGTCATGGTGCCCAAGTCTCCACATGGAGATGTGGTGAGCATGGCCAGACGCCACGAGCCAGGGAGCAGCGTGGGCCTCTGGGCCACCTAGCGGCATCACATGGAAGCTGGGTGGGCAGTGTGCTCTCTCCCGGCTGGCCTTGCAGACTGGCTCCTGCATGACCCCACGGGGAATCTGACCGGCCCCTGTGGTCCCAGCAGCTGTGGCCCAGCTCACCTGGAAGATGCCGCACAGGTGTGAGACAGGCTTCTTGCGGGAGCCTGGCACCTGAGTGTGGGGGCTTCCCTGGTGTGCGAGCCCTGGCATACCAGGGGAGGGTAGCAGGGAGAGTCAGAGCAAGCTCAGCGGACACCCCACATTCTCACCACACTTCCGTCCCCGTCACCCCTGCCCCCAGATAGCTGGCAAGAGGTCACAGCACATCACCGACACCTGCCATGTTCCATGCCACCCCCTGGTGGTCAGCGCACATCATAGCAAGCAGTCGAACTCCCGGTTTCCCTGGTTGAACGACCACCCAAGGGGACAATTTGCATATTAGGCTTTTATTATATAGGATAGTATTACTACAGCTATTTACCACAGCAATAGAATAGTAGATGCTATCAAGAACTGTCTAACAGGAGTTTGAGTCCTCGAAGCTACCAAGAACTTACTCTGCCTTCTCGGGTTCCACTTTTCCTTCTGAGTCATGTGCTGCTTTCATCTCTGCTGCCTAGACAAAAACAACAGTCAGTCAAGTTCTCCCCAATCAGTGTGTTCATGGTGAAGAGCCATATCGCTGGCCACTTTCATCTCCTTGGTCAGAAGTCCCAATGGCTTTCTCTTCTCCTGCTTCTGCTTCTCTCAGGGTCATGGAAGGTGAGTGTCCTGCTACATATCCAGGTGCTCTGGAGAGATGCCAAGACAAAGATTTCAAATCTGAAAACTCCACTGCCCTCTTATTATTAGTCAACTCAAAGAGAAAACTTGAGCTCGGACACTGTCAGAGCCCGCAGCAGTGGTCCCATGACCCCATCGGGTCAGGGAGAGAGGGTCCAAATCAGAATCTGCTTCAGACAGGATACCTGCCTCGTCTTTAATCCTCTTAGCACCCGCTCCCCAGGGTCCTCTGCCTGATGACCATTGCACTTCGAAGAAAATTCAAGCTCCTTACCGACGCCTACATGGCTACAGGATCATGGCCTTTCATTCCATCCTCATCTTGCACCACTTGATTCCTTACTTCCTACACCCAGATCTCATGTCCTTTCCTGAGACAATCCAAATCCTTCCCTGCACCAGGACCTTTGCACTAAGCATATCCGCTGCCTGGAGTGTGACTGCTGTGCATGTGCCTGATATCCTTCAGGACATGGTTCATAGGACACCTTGTCAGAAGCCTCCTTGACAGTCCTATTTAAAGTAGGGCCCACATTCACTCTGTAACACATGTCCTTGTTCATTTATTTTAGCATGTGTCACAAATAATAATTATCTTATTTATTTGTTGTCTTCTTCCATTAGAAATTAAGCTCTATTAAAGCAAAAATGTCTTTCTTATTAACTGAGTTTTCATAGCCTCAGAACACAGCGTGGCATGTAGCAGGCCTTGAATGAATCCAATTATGTTTATGCCCTGGGGCTACATTGGGGAGCCAAATGGAGTAAAGAAATTAATATTATAAAAATGCCTATGATTCTGATGCTTTCTTCCCTGATTTGCAAAGTCAGGTGAGAGTTCTCTCCTATATATATACTTAGCACCTGGCATTCATCCTTCCTAATGTTCTTCATGCCTATACAGATTTATTCAATATCTCTCTTTTTCACTGAATTATAGGGACAATGCATTTTTCACTTACCACTGTATCCTCAGAGCCGAAAACAATGACAAGCACATATTAGCTAGTTAATAAATATTAATGTAATGAATGAATAAAAGTTGTCTTTGGGCTCTGATCTCTTTACACTTCTCTCCATACCCTCTTTAGTGCTAGAATGATGCTGTGAGTTGGATGCTGCAAGAGAGGGAAACACCCATGACCAAGGGTTGACCAAGGACCAACATCCATGACCAAGGGGCTCTGAATTACTATTATCTTATTCTCTTAATCTAGTCGACTGACTCAAAGTCCAAATTTAATAGTGGCTGCATCACAATACTGAAATGTCCCAGCTGATAAGACTCACTGGGACACTGTGCTAAAGTATATGATATCATCTGGACCTTTTGGGACACTGCAGAATTATTGTCTCACTAGAAAAACCTCCTGTTATATTACACCTGGTTTTCTATGCTTCCAGTTTACTGAATGAACCTGTTTATTAGAAGGTTAGTGAGAACTAACCTTCTAATAAAAGTGTGGAAGTAAGGTGAGCATCACAGATCACCATGTTTGAACTCTACAATGTAAACTGAAGACCACCCAGCAATTAGACACCGGGCATCCATTTACGACTTGCACCCCTCAGACATGGTAGAGCTAGAATGATGAGGTCAGGGTTATCATAGGAGAGCTGGTGTCTAATATATTGTTGGCTCTCAGGGAATTGGTGTCAGTACTAGCTGCAAAATATAGTAGCAAGTGTTTTTCTGGGCGTAAAGGAAGATGATGGAAACAAATTATGCTTACCTGTACTTTCCTTTTCTTCCGTACAGTACTCTCTAGTGTAGGGGGTTCATCCTTGCCAATAATCTCAGAGAGGTCACCCAAACCCACTTCTGGCCCATGCTTTGAGCCACCTTCTTTCTTGGAGTGGAATCCAAAAAGATCTGACATAATATCCGCATCTCCTTTCTCACTCTTTAAAAAGTGCACTAGTTCCGTGGTGATACCCGTCTCGGTCACTTCTGCCCTCTCAGCCTCCAAAACATCATCATGGATACCAAACTGGGTTGGATCAGGCATGTCCCCCAGGATCTTGGTCACCCTGATGTTCTTTGCCCCTTCTACCAGGCCCCCTCCAAACACTGTGTTCCAGAGGATCTGAAAGATTCCCCCCAAGATGGTGAAGAACAACCGGAACAGCCCCAAGAACAACATCCAGAAGAACGAGAAGAACACCTTTACCAGCTCCTTCACAGTCATCTTTTTCACCTTCCTGTATTGCTTCTTGAGGTTCTTTAGAGTTACCCTCTTTAGAAAGTTGGCAACATTTCTCTTCACTGAGGCACAGGCCATGGCAAATGCAGAGACAGACTCAAAGGATTTGTCATCCTCTTCTTCCCCCTCAATCTCTAATGTGTAAGAAGAGTCTTCATCTTCCTCCTCCTCCTCTTCTGGTCTGTCAGTTGAGTCAGATTCAGAGATCTGAGATGCTAACTGCATTTCAAAGATGGTATCCTCACAGAAGTTCACAAACAGTTCCATCTTTTCCTGTTCCCCACCTTCATTGACAACATCGAAGATGAACTGTCGCTTAGATTCCTTCACTTGGGGCTTTTCCCATTGAGTTCGACTGGATTCACTGATCTCAAAATAAACACGCTCAATTTTCTTGGCACCACCCATAATCTCAATGCGTCCTAGGTATGGTTCGAAGTAGTTTAGCACACTTTCTGCTGGGTCCAACAGACACTTAAGGCGAGAATCATTTGGCATATGCTCCGAGAGATTTGTCAATAACACTGCCACATTAAACCCTATATCCTTGGCCGGCTCATGGAACCGGTCGACAAAATCAATGTAATTAAACATGTCATTCTCATCAGCTTCTGCACAAGAAAGGAGAAAGTCAATCTCTGACTGTGTGTACTGTTTTTGCCCTTCCATGGCCTTCTGGAATTCTTTTTTGGAGATAATCCCTTTACCATCTGGGTCATATTCTTTGAAGGTGTCTGAGCTGGTTAAGTCTTTAAGTTTCAAGAACATGTCAAAGAATTTCAAGATCATTTCTACATTGGTAGATGACTCTACCAGTGTGTCAACCATCTGCTTGCCAATAGTTCCATTTACCACATTCCCTGTGAGGCAGGTTCAAAAAGACATACAAATATATCAATAAATTCAAGCCATTCTGTAACTGGTCAGGTAGCTATTTCTAAAAGACTTATGTGTCAAATCAGTCAGCTCTTTTCTGACTGTGATAATTTGGAAATGGGCAGGAGGGAGCAGCAAGCCATAAAGACTATACCACTAGGAGCCCGGGGCATAGAAACAGAGGGAGAAGGAGATGGCTATCCCAGTGCCTTTTATCTGGCTTGGGGCCTGGGAAATGGTTTTGTTATTAGATTACTGGGGACACATAGGAATAAGTGGTGCCCCTTTCATCCCCTTAAACCTAGGAGAGTGACCAACTAGATGGCTGGCATACACACTGGCAGCCAGATGTATTGAAAAGCAATGGGGAGAGGGAGAGAATAGGGAAGAGCAAAGCTTAGAGGTTTTCCCCAGTTCATTCTGGCTTTCCTATTGTCATAAAATAAGTTGGTTTCAGGCTTTGTCCATCAGACCATGTTCCTCTCACTCATTTTTTGTTGATGAAAATTTGGCTTTCTAACCAATGTTATATGGCATGAATGACCTGCCAGGAGGATAATCTGTGTGATTACTATGGTTAGTGCTTGGACCAATTACAGTTGTGTGAATGCCTAGTTATACCAAACAGCCCAACCTTCCAGGAGGGACAGAAGCATCACCACCATGTCCTGAAGGAGATCCAAGAGTTCCTTCAACAGCTCGATCTGACTGGAATCCTAGAACAGAAACAGGAGATACCCCTGAGCTATCTGATCCCTCAGCAAAGTACAGGGCAGCGAGCAAGAAGAGCCTGCTCTGGAAATGCTAGGTGAGGGTTGGGTCAATCTCGGGAATGAGTTCCCTTCTCATTGTGAATGCGGACGTCTTACCATCCACTGTTTGTAGCGCCGGGAAGCTGCCTGCAGCAGAGCATGGCCAATAGCATTCCTTTACAGCTTTCCTTTTATTAGCACAACGTGGCAGATTACCACTCGTTGTCCAAAACTACTGAACAACCCAATCCACCAAAGAGCTGTTAGGTATCTCTATAGTTTATGTTGTTGTGCTTGATACTGGAGAAATGCAAGTGAGCTTTTTGGGAATACTATTGCAATCCAATTAAGGCATTGAGAGTAAAATCACTAAGTGGGTTCTCCTTTTTTTTAATGGGTTAATTTAGGTTCTCCTGATTCTAGTTGGTGGTGATCTGGGTGCCACTGGTCCCTTAAAATGTTATATAATTGAGGCTATTCCTCCGGATGGTTTTGATACTAGTCTGTTTGGTTTTAATTTCAGCATTGCAGACAGTGCATTGCCAAGTTAGCACTGTGCTTTGCACCCTACATCACAGAAGGAAAACAATCCTTGGAGGATCTGAGGTGGGCAATCAGAGGGTGAGATTAAAAAATGCATCTGAGCCACACTCCTTTTACAGACTCTCTTTGTAAAGACAGTTATTTGTCTAGCTCTTTAAATTTCAGAGGGACATCCCCCAGCTCTGGTGTATGTCACAGCTTTATACAAAATAGATGTGTAGAATATTTGAGCTGGAAGAGACCTCAGAGATCAGCTATTCTAAATCCTAATATTTTACAGTTGATGAAGCAAAAAAACAGAAAAGGGAACTGGCTTTCTGAAATTTACTAGTGAGGAGGTAGCAGGACCTGTCTCCGGAGCCCCTCACCATGCTGCCCAGCTGGGTTGACATAGGAGTCAAGCAGCTGACATGTTACTGCTGAATTAGCAGCCCTCCCAAGAACTCTCTCCTCCCATAAGGCCAGAGTCAAAAGGGGAAAAAAATGAAAGGGTTAAATAGCACATTCCAGAAGGGAGGAGGCAGATGTGACAGCCTTGAACATTGTAGGTACACATTATTTAAATTGATGCTACAAATGTTATTCTAATCAGCCTGAAACATCCTGAAGTTCTCCCTCATGTGTTGCCATGGAGAGAGACGATCATCTACTACACACACTACATTTATTTGTTCATAATAAATGCTCTCAGCGAGTCTGATTCATCTTGCCAGAGAGATGGGGAGTGGAAAGGAAAGGCGGAGGTGCGGAGGGAGGGGGAAGCAAAGGTGAGAGAGAAGGCATAGGTGAATTAAAGAGACATGCGGATAGCTGACAGACCAGACAGAGCCATCGATTGTTATAAACTGACAAAGCAGTGACAAGGAAGCAAATGTTGAGGCAATTATGAAAAGGGTAGGTTGGTGGGACACAAGGAAGGAAGCTGCATCCATGCAAAAGCCCGTCTGGGCCATTCACTCCTATCTCCCATTTAGACCCATGGTTTTAAAAATGAGCCCTCATCTGCTTGACTTTTTCAGCCAGTGTTGATCAAGCAGCGACATCCACAGTGGGAATACCAAGGGGGTGAGGATTAACTTAGCATTTCACACCAACAACTCACTGGGGACAGGCTACAGTACCTGAGAGAGTTTCATCTGCATGTTAGCAAATACATGGAGGAAGCCGACCACCGCATCCCACAGCCTGCTGTGAGCCAGGCTCTGCTGGTTCCCAATGCAAGGGCCCTGTGGAGAGGAGGACATCCCATTTCACTGAAACATCATTAACTGCTCTGAAGGGCTTAGGAAGGGTCTGTGACACTAGTTTATATGAACAGGTAGCTCCTCCCCAAAGTCACATATTTTGTGCTCAATATTTCCCCAAGATATTAACACCCCCATCATAGGATCCTATGTCTAACAAAAGCCACTAGGAATTTCACAGTCCAGCGATGTCCAGAGATTTTCTTTTAGCCTTAGAATATGTTTTTCAAAGAAAATCTTACACTGAAGAACATCATTTAAAAAAGCTCAGTGCTCTGGTTGAACAAGACTGCAGAGCACCCCTGCCCACTTTCATCCACACCTTGGCTTACAAGGGGTCTGAGGAAGTCAAGGGTTCCATGGAGCCCACTGTGAAAATCAAGCCCTATCACATCTACTATTACCTGGCAAAGCTACCTGGAGAATGCTATGACCACATGGTTATCTGCTCAAATAAACAACAAAACAAACCCAAAACACTGAATAATATTCCTGGTCAATTACTTTTAGGATTTTCCTACTATTAACATGAACTTCAGGTATAATACCATCTCTATCGTTTCTGAAAGCCAAACACAGAGGGAAGACAATGACCAGTTTGCATTTTTCCTGTTAATATCCTTTCCAATTTTTGCAGAGCATTATTGATCTGATATTTCTTATTGTAAACTCTTCCTTATAGTTTATTTTTCCTACCTTTTAATCAATTCCAAAATCACCCTTCAGGAAGAAATTTCCAAAAAGTACACTGATACTATCTTATGTTCTGGAAATGTCTTGACAGAATTCTCAGGGAAGAGGTGAGCAGGAGAAATATTGCCTGCTTCCTTAAGTCATGAACCTTATTTAAAAATGACTGTTCATGTACATTTTGTATCTGATTCCTAGAAACCTCTAGATTCTTTTTGGAACAAAACCCTTTGTATAAAGAAACACACAAAGTGTCTGCTTTACATTAGGGTTAAGTGTTGCATGGGACATTCTGAAAACTGGAAGGTGTTCTGCAGAGAACAAATCAGATGCTTGTCAAGTCTGTTCAATATCCTTTGCAGGCATCTCACATTCTGTGACACTTCCGATGAGTCACCTGTTTCTAGGTTTATCTCTCCATGTTTTTACCATCCTTGGGTGACAATGATCAATCTCTCCCTTAAAAATCTTCCTTTAAATTTAATAGTCTTAGTTTTATGTTTATCATAGTAAGCAAATATGATCTGACTGTGCCAGTTGATTCATCCTACAGATCTTTAAGAAATGTATGTAACATCACTGAGGACTGTGACATGGCTACTGATATTATAGCAAATTACGCCCCACTATGTCCTCTTTGCATGGTAGCTATACTGCTGTAGGCAATGAATAGAGAATACTGTGAACAGAAAAAGAACGCTGCAAGTTCTAGACATTCAACCTGAAGTTCACTTGTGGACTTAACTGCCATTCACATAGCTTATGTGCTTCTGAAGTTACCCTTTTCACAGAGTTCATTTCTGACAAATTCGTAGGATGTCATTAATTCTGTTTTTAATCTCAAGGTGACATCATTTATGCCTTTATTCCTTCATTCTAGCAATCATTTCTCTACTCCACTGTCCACACTTATGGAACACCTATGATGTAGACATTGTGTTAGAAATGAGGAATTTTAAATTGAATGAGAACTTTTTGTCTGCAAAAAGTTTTCAGTCAAGGAGGGAAAGCAAAATATAACTAGATAAATGCAAGTGTGACAATGATATGAATGAGTCACAGTGGGGACCCATAAGCCGTAGCTTCTCACAGAGTGTAGGTACTATTGGTTCCTATTTACAGAAATGAAGTGTTGTCAGCAATAGGCTAGATACACAGTCCATCCGCGCACCCAAATGTTCTGTAGGGAATGTAGAGCATGAGATGTTGAAAATGTTTTCCTTGTGTTTGAACATGCATTCTGCGTACATACCTGGATGTATTCTGTAAGAGAATTGAAAATCTGCTTTGTGACCACTAGAGCTTTGGAAAAATTGTGCTGTCCAGATTCATCGATGATGTCCTTCCCTGAATAGTACCAGTAGAAATCACTGATTGATTCCTAGGAACAGACAAGTAGAGTTTAGTATTTCTCAGGCTTCAGTTAGTGTAGCTAAACTCAACATTCAGGAAGAATACAAGATAATCCCACATCTCTAAGACCTCTTCATTAAGACAGGAGCCTGGCACTCTGGGAAGAAGTACAGAAATAGCTGATCCCTGGCATCTCTGAAGGACAGATGTCCCTCTGTAGAAAAGAACAGATAGGAGAGAGGACAGCTGGACCTGGGTGACTATGATATAGGACAATCTACTCACAGGAAAAATGTACCCTAAAGATAAAGATAATGATTATCCTCCAAATCATCATGACAACAACAACACAATAACTAAAACTATGAGTGCCAGGCACTGTTCTGAGCTTATTGTATATATTAAATCTCTCAATCTTTACCATCACTCTTTGAGACTCATTTTACAGATAAGAAAACTGGAACACAGGGAGGTTAAAATAGATTGCTCTGTTAAATGGTAGAAGTGCATGAAGAATCAGCAAAGAGAAAAGAGAACCCTTTTTATGTTTGTGTAGATTTTCTTGATATTATTTGGATTTTCCTTCAAACAATTAAACCAAGTGACTTCTCAACACTAAGAACTTGTAGACTCATCTTATTCGGACCACTTTCTGAAACTTTCTCCTAGTGAAGAATCTTTTCTCAGTCACAGGTTGTTTCATAGCTCCAGGATATCGTGGCTAGGTTTTCACTGGCAAAACTAAAATAAACCAGCATTTCATAATAGATGATATGGTTTTAAACCACTTCCCCCAGGGCAGTCTTCAAACATTCAAATACATGTTTTAGGCACAGCAGGTCCTCGAATAATTGTCTTATTCAATGTTGTTAGGTTACACTATTGATGAGATGCTGTGGGAACTTAACTCTTGTTTAAATCAGTTAGCCTATGGCAAAATTGGTCCCATTATAAGTTGTTTCACTTAAACGAACTTATTGATGATGTTGAGGACTTACGGTATTTTACTTCCTCTTACTGGGGTTTTACTATCTCCTGGGCCTCCCTGACCTCATGTAACTAGCTGTCTTTAGCTTTTGGAAGTACATCTGAGACATGCCACCATCCAAGGCCCACTCACCTGAAGACGCAGAAGGTAGTCCACAGTGCTGATGATGATGTTCACGGTGGTGGTGTTACCCATCTGAGTCCGCAGGAAGTTCTGAAAGTCTGACAACAGCAGGGCTGGGTCAGACCCTGTCTCTGTCTTGCCTAGAGAGCCGGTTGTGCTTTCTTTGCTAAACTCAGCAGAGGTACACTATGTGAAAAACCTCACAAGGGCATCCTGTTTGGGTCTTGGTGGATCTTGCAGGACAGAGCTCTGACATGAGCCCTCCCACTCCAGTGACACCAGAAACCGGACCTATTGAGCCTTGAGGGTCTTGACAGAAAGGGCTGTTAGTTTCACATCTGAAGATTCTGGAAGCAGCTTAGGCTGGGTGGCACTAAATAACTTTAGTCATGAGTTCAAGGTCGTTTTACATAGGGTTTCTTATTTAGGAATGGATTAACTGTTGTCCTTAAGTTAGCAACTGCTGGTATTGAATGTGGCTTCCTAAATGGAATCAGAATTTTGCACCTGAATGCTGTTTTCCCTTGTCAAATCTATCCGTTCCACTTACCGTTGTTATGTCCTTCACAAAGTAACTGTAGGAATCTAAAGAGATCTCGTGTGAACTCGTCATTCTGGAGTACTTTTTCACCTTGAAAACAGAGGACACTGGTGAGCATTTGCTTGCTTCTCAACACAGAACACCTTCTAATACAAATGACTACAAAAATGCTTCAGGAGCTGTGTCAGAATTCTTTGGAAAGGGAACTTTGGATGAATGCTGGTCAATCTGATTAACCCGGAACTGAGGCTGCACAACACAATGATTGGCAAAGCTAAGATATTTAGCCCCAGGATGCATTTGTAAGGAAAATAACCAGGCTAGTGGCAGGAATGGTTCTCAGACCATAACCCATGCTTGATAGATGGAAAACCCTTCTTTAATTAAGCATCAAGCTGTTGAGTTAAACAAGGCGTGCAACCACTGAGCCTATAAAGTGTTGGAACTGAGGCAATTAAATCAATCCCTTAGGATGCACACATGGTGGGAACTCAAGCCAGAAACTCACACTTACCACGCTCACGAACAATGACTGGTGATAAGAGAAAAAGAGAATACAAAGTAAGAAAACCATAAACACCATGATAAACTGTCTTTAGCTAGCACTGGCTCTATGAACACACCCAGCCTGGATGATGGTTTTATCCAAGTTACTGATGGAAATATTTTGCCAAAATGGAGCAAGTCCTCAAAGATCAAGGAGCAGGGGCTCTAACGGGAAATAGTTAATTACGATTTTTTTTTTTCAGGAAGAGAGTGGCCTTCATATTCATTAGTTACTTACGTGTTCCTTCCTCAGTAACCATCCCCAGGCCTTCAGCTTTATTCTGCCTCTCAAATGCATTCAAATCAAGGACACTTGTAATAGACAAAGGAAAGCAAGGTTCAGGGCTGCGCACTCCGGGAAAATAGATTTCTAACGTCAATGCACCTATTGACTAAGAGCCTGTCCTTGGGTTTTAACAAATGCACTAACACATCACAGTGTGTTTGAGAGTCTAACAGTGTTTCCCAAGGAAGCCTAGTGCTCACAGACCTTGTCGCATCTGTGAGGAGGGGCAGAAACACTTGTGGTGGCTGTCGTTTTGTCCAGTTGGAGTCCTTTCTTTTGGATGAAGATTTAAAAAGGCTTTTCAAGTAAAGAAGAAACGATTTGTTTCTTAGATTTTTCAAGGGAAATTTACAGTAAACTGCATTAATTAATGTTCAACTCCCTACTTTCTCTCAGAATCACAAGGAACTGGAGCTTTTAGAGCTTAGGATGAATACTGATGGAGAGTGCTACAAATTTCTAGATTTCAACGGTCAAACCCTTTAGGATTCTGTGTCATTCAGGAACCATATAGTAGGTGAGATTAAGCTTTCTGGAGGCAATGGTGTCCCTAGGAGTTCCTGAACTTTTAGCAAGTTGGTTTTCATTTTTTTAAAAAATATATTTTATTGATTTTTTACAGAGAGGAAGGGAGAGAGATAGTTAGAAACATCGATGAGAGAGAAACATCGATCAGCTGCCTCCTGCACATCTCCTACTGGGGATGTGCCCGCAAACCAGGTACATGCCCTTGACCGGAATCGAACCTGGGACCTTTCAGTCCGCAGGCCGATGCTCTATCCATTTTTGTTCCTACTTTCCCCAACCTTCCTAGTCATGGCCACCATCAGTCAGGAACCCCTAGTACAACCACCAAGCTTAATAATGAGCACACTATGTGATCATATTATTTCCAATTGTGGCTCATTCTATTTCTCTAACAAACTCTAGCTTCTTCCCCAATCTGAAAGGTTTTATAGAACATAAGGTCTCACAAGACTATAGCTCTCAGGGAAGCTGATGGATGAATCCATTACGATTCTGCAAAACCTAGCCTGCCTTTTACCATTGAGCAAAGGAAATGACCATCAGCCTGGAAAGACATTATTGGAAAACCCAGAACATCTTTTCCCCTTTCAGGGGGTCACAGACATTCTGCAATTTAGATGAATTTAAAAGAGAAAACAATGAAAATCCCTGTTGCCATCTTGTTGGTTCTTCCCAGAGCCTACTGTAAAAGGGCCGGTTCAATAACACAAATGACCCATTTCATTTTGGTTTTGCTGTCAAAAAGGATAACACAGAAAAGGGCATTTGGACATGATTGCTTTGAAGCAGCAGTTCTGATTCAGGAGGCAATTTAAGCAACAGACATCACGAAACACCCATTTCAAATGTTTACATTTCTCTAATGCTTAAATGTTTACAAATATGTATTATGTTTATAATTGGCCTAAGACTACTAACATACCTTCAAACTTCTGTTAGAACTCATTTGGCCTATAAGGGTATGTCACCTGTCCCTCCAAGTCATCCTTATAAATGAGTTTAACAATATTAAGTATTGCTGACCACCAAGGGAACTCTTAGAAATTTAATTGAGAATTTCATGAGCAATATGGAACTGAACTGCCTTGATTTTTGCCACCCGAGTGCACATGCACAATTTTACCCTCAGTGAGTCAGGTCTGGCAATATTACATTTTCTTTTTCTAAGAGAGGTAATAAACAAATTGGCTCTCAGTGGGGGTCTGGGGGGGGGGGTAAGAACAACGGACGGTATTGCAGCTCAAATATACTCCCTCTAGCCCCAGAGTATAATACTTACCCAATCAAGTAAGGTTCGTAAAATTATGAAGTCCACCATAAGAAAGAATGTTCATCCTCCAAATTTTCAATTGGAAAATGTAATGTTCCATTTTAAAGGATATTAACTGGAGGCAAATGAGCCAGATAATTATAACTTTGAATTATTTTTAGAATGAGTTGCAGACTGTTCAGAAATATATGTGAAAATTAGAAAATAAGCTGACACTTTTCTTAGATTTCTGGCTCATTTCTGAAATGAGCAAGTATGGTAACCTGACTTTTGGTTACAAACTGTTCATTTGTCATTAGGTTCAGCCATGAGGGGAGGCTTACACACTTCGTAATATGCATGGAAAGCTTAATGCTTTGTTTTTTAGGCTATGACAAAATGTTCTCATGTTAGGATGTACCTCTGTCAAAATATGTACCCACCAAATATCTATTCAGGCTCCAAGGCCGGTTAAGACTAAAGATTAGCAAATTGCTTAATGAAAACAGCCTTGAGTCATAATGAGGCATTCATCTTCTTTTCCATTCTTTTCTGGCTTGATTTTTATGAGCATACTAGTGGCCCAGTGCATGAAATTTGTGCACAAGGGAGGGGGTGTTCCTCAGCCCGGCCTGCACCCTCTCTGCCGGGAGCCGGTCCATCCTTGCTGTTTCAAGGGACCTGGCATATATGGCATACTGTTCTTAATATGTTTGCTCACCTTCTTGGCGCTGTGTTTTAACCAAGGTCACCTCTCCGAGAAAGGTTGAATCCCCAGGTAGGGATTTTCCCCTGAAGTTAGGGAGGGAATAAAACCCCTCAACTAAGTGCCAGGCGGGTAATTAATCACTTTAACTATGAACAATCATGCTTAAGCTACATAATCTTTACTCCCTGGAATGGAGATAAGAAACGCCCTAACCTTTGTAATAGAGATTGATAGGATTGAATCAACTGGTATAAATACAGATGTAACAAGACAGCAAGACACAGAACTTAGAAGTCAGAACTCAGAACACAGAACCTACACAGAACGTTCTCTAGAGACAGAAGAACTTCACTGGAGAGAACATGGCAAAAGATCCTGGACTGAACCTGACTACAGAAATTGGCAAGAGAACCTGACTAGAACCTGGTGACTGAACCTGGCTGGAGAACCTGGACAGAACCTGGCTGGAGAACCTAGCGAGGGAACATGGCTACAGAACCTGGCTGGAGAACCTGGAGAACCTAGCAAGAGAACATGGACACAGAACCTGGCTGGAGATCCTAACCAGAACTTCGCTGGAGATCCAGACCAGAACTTGGCTGGAGATCCTGGCTAGAGATCCTGGCTAGGCTGCTGATCAACTGAACGCTGTCTCCGTGTCATTCCTTCTTCGCCGACTCCATCCACACCTTTGGGGACCCCTGGACCTGCTGGGGTTGGACCCCAGCACCTCTCCAATCTGGGACCCCTCAAAGGATGTCCTACTGCTGGTTTATAGGGATCGGGCCTAAACCAGCAGTTGAACATCCCTCTTGCAATCTGGGACTGCTGGCTCCTAACCACTCACCTGCATGCTTGCCTGCCTGATTGCCCCCAACCACTCTGCCTGCCAGCCTGCTTGCCCCCAACTGCCCCCCACTGCCAGCCTGCTTGCCCCCAAATGCCCCCTGCCAGCCTGATTACCCACAACTGCCCCTCTGCTGGCCTGCTTGCCCCCACTTTTCCTCCCCACTGGCCTGCTCACTCCCAACTGCCCCCCTGCTGGCCTGCTCACTCCCAACTGCCCCCCTGCTGGCCTGCTCACTCCAAACTGCCTGCCCCACTGCCCTGATTACCTCCAACTGACCCCAGTGATGGCCTGCTTACCCCCAACAGCCCTGCCCCCCCCCACCAGCCTGATCACCCACAACTGCCCTCCCCTCTTGGCCTCTAACCGCCTCTACCTTGGCCCTGCTACCATGGCTCTGTACAGAAGAATGTCTGGAAGGTCTCCTGGAAGGTCTCCCAGTCTAATTAGCAGATTACCCTTTTATTAGTATAGATAGAGGCCTGGTGCATGTGTGGGGGCTGGCTGGTTTGCCCTGAAGGGTGTCCTGGATCAGGGTGGGGGTTCCTTTGGGGCGTGGGGAGGCCTGGGAGAGGGGCCTGTAGTGGTTTGCAGGCCGGCCATGCCCCCATGGCGTGAGGGTCCCTGCTGGGGGGGGGGTGTGTGTGGCTGGCCTGGGTGAGGGGCTGATCATGTTTTCAGCCTGGCCACGGCCCCGGGGCAACCCAGGACCCCACACCCTCCTTGAACAAAGGCCACAGCAACTGGAAGCAGGTATCTGGGATTTATTTATCTTCTATAATTGAAACTTTGTAGCCTTGAGTGGAGATCACAGCTGGCCAGGGCAGGCGGGAAGCTTGGCTTCCTCCATTGCCAGGGGCAATGCAAGCCTCCTGTTCGCACCAGCTCCGTGGCGGCCGCCATCTTGGTTGGGTTTATTTGCATACTGGCTCCTGATTGGCTGGTGGGTGTGGCTTGTGGGCATGGCTTGTGGGTGTAGATGAGGTATGGTCAATTTCTCTTTTATTAGATACTAGGGGCCCGGTGCACAAAATTCGTGCACTGTGGGTGTGTGGGGGGGTGTCCCTCAGCCCAGCCTGCCCCCTCTCACATACTGGGAGCCCTCAGGCGTTGACCCCCATCACCCTCCAATTGCAGGATCGGCCCCTTGCCCAGGCCTGACGCCTCTGATAGAGGCGTCAGGCCTGGGAAGGGGACCCTCATTTCCCCCCATCACTGGTTCTGCCCCCAGCCCAAGCCTGATGCCTCTGGCCCAGGCGTCAGGCCTCGGCAGGGGACCCCCAGACCCCTCCGATTGTTGGCTCTGCCCCTTGCCCAGGCCTGATGCCTCGGCCAGAGGCGTAGACCCCCATCACCCTCCGATCGCCTGATCGGCCCCTTGCCCAGGCCTGACGCCTCCGCCAGAGGTGTCAGGCTTGGACAGGGGACCCCCATCTTCCCCCGATCACTGGCTCTGACCCCTGCCCAGGCCTGAGGCCTCTGGCCCAGGAATCATGCCTGGGCAGGGGACCCCCATCTCCCTCTGATCGCTTGCTCCACCCCCCGCCCAAGCCTGATGCCTCTGACCCAGGCTTCAGGCCTGGGCAAGGGGACCATCATATCCCCCCAATCCCTGGCTCCGCCCCCCACCCAGGCCTGATGCCTCGGCCAGAGGAGTTGACCCTCATCATCCTCTGATCACCAATCACCGGATCAGCCCCTTGACCAGGCCTGAGGCCTCCGGCAGAGGTGTTAGGCCTGGGCAGGGGACCCCCAGCTCCCCACGGTTGCAGGCTCCGCCCCTGCCCAGGCCTAACGCCTCTGGCTGAGGCGTCTGGCCCGGGCAGTGGGAACCTGCAGCTGCAGCGGCCCTGCGATCGTGGGCTTTGCTTTAGGCCCAGGCAAGGGACCCCTAGCTCCCGGGACTGCCAGCTTCGACTGTGTCCAGCTCCCATCGCTGGCTCCACCCCTACTTCCTGCTATCACTGGCCAGGGTGGAAAAGGCACCTGATTCTCCGATCATGGCTGGGGGGCAGGGCAAAGGCGGCCCCAGGGCCGCCTTTGCCCTGCCCCCCAGCTCTTAGCTCCCCCCTGGGTTTCTGATCACTGTCAGTGGCAGGGGGCTTCTTCCTGCTTTCCCTTTCGCCTCCCTGCATTGTGCCTACATATGCAAATTAGCTGCCATCTCGTTGGCAGTTAACTGCCAATCTTAGTTGGCAGTTAATTTGCATATAGCCCCGATTAACCAATGAAAAGGGTATCGTCGTACGCCAATTACCATTTTTCTCTTTTATTAGATAGGATGTTTAGGGGAAAATCACACTCAGTTCTGAACATAACAAAAAAGGAGATGAGGATGATTAACAAGCCAACAAACAGGTGTGTGTGTGTGTGTGTGTGTCCAATGGACATTACATTTTCCCCTCTGAATATTATTTGAATATCATTCTGAAGGCTGGAGGAACAATGCCCATCCATTCTCTTCACTTTCTCCAGTAGGTGACTCCTTTCTCAATAATTCCATGATAAGCCAACTTCACGGCCCTCCCCATTTCATTTCCCCTTCCCTTGAATAGTGAAGAGTTTAAAAACTGCTGTGGGTGGTTTTCCCATATTTACCTGCAAGACTGCATAAGACCAGAAAGGCTTTGAAAGAATCCAGCATCCTTTTTCTCCTTTAGGTAATCTAACATTTTCTGCAAGGGAAACACATTTTAAAAGGAAAAACAATGGAAACTATACCACAAGTACTGACCCTCCTAATTGTAATGGAGAAATGGCAAAGTCCTAGTCAAGCAGGCACACTGAGTCAGATCCACGGTGGTGGGTTGTTACCCTGTGGACTTAAACCTGCCATGTGTCTGCTCCCCCACCCCCTTCCTACTTAACAGAACCGGAATCATTAGGGTGGACATTTCTATAAAATCCATGTTTATGGTTGTGAGGTATAATCTGAACAGCTCCCACAATGAGTTTGACACCCTGAAGCAAGGAGCTTAGCCAGTAATGAGCCTCTCTGAGAACTCAGCATTTCTTTCACAATCAGACTTTGTTTCTTCTCTTCTCATTCACTGGGAGGGCAGGAACTTTGTCTGGCAAAATAATATTTCTTTGTTTTTAAAAAAGGCCCTTCAAGAAAATCAACTGATGGAGTAGTGATGGAGAGGGGGATCTTAGAAAATGGTAGTTCTCTCTTTTTTTAATGTTTTTATTGATTTCAGAGAGGAAGGGAGAGGGAGAGAGAGAAACATCACTGATGAGAGAGAATCATCTATCAGCTGCCTCCTGCACGCCCCCTACTGGGGATCGAGCTTGTAAACCAGGCACATGTGCCCTGACTGGGAATCAAAATGTGACCTCCTGGTTCATGGGTTGATGCTCAATCACTGAGCAACTGGTGGGGCAGAAAATGGTAGTTATTAATAAGACATTTGTTTGGGATTAATAAAGGCTGGGAAAAATTATATTCTATAGTGGTAGTTATGAGTTTGGATTCTCAAAAGCCCTGGGATTTAAGGCTCATGAATTCCAGGAATATTTGAAATGTCACACAGACATCTGCACACAGATGGTTTGAGCCAGAGCCTGGAGTGCCCAGGAGGCACCGGTGCCTTCCTGTCTTCTGCAGCCAATTCCAATTCAGATTGTTGAATGAATTTCCTGTGCCAGGCACTCTGCTCTATGATAATGTGTTCTCATTTACTGCCTGGTGGCAGGGGTTTTTATGTGTATCACTCACTGCTGCACCCTGCACCCCTAGAGCAGAGCTTGACTTCAGGGCATCGTCAGCAATCACTAAATAGTTGTTGAATGAATGAATGAGCAAACAACAGGTATGTGGGATTATGAACCTCTCTTAACTGAGCAGGCTCCTTGCTCACAATAGGGCAGCTAATTCAATGAAAAGGTTGAAGTAAAAATTTAAGATTTAGAAAACGTCTTCTAGAGCATAATTGTGCAAAAAAACATTTAATGGTGAAAAAACAAAATGTTTTTCTCTTTGAACCCTGTGTCAACCCTCTCCATTAAGTACACATTTGCCTGTCAACTCCCAGCCTGGTTTGATCGGTGTCCCCAGCTACTCTGATCTAATTGGCCACTAAGGACAAATACCAGCAAAGATGCTTCTGGGTGGTGGCCCCTGTAGCCGAGTCAATGCCTCTTCCCTGAAGTGTGACGACTGTTGATGGGAATACCCCAGGAAGCCTGACTCCCTCCGAGAGTCCCCATACCTGTTGCACGCCAGCGTTGCCTCCATTCAGAATTGCAATCCCCAGCTTCAGAGTCTCAATCACCATGGGGCTCCGCTCACCTGTTGTGGTGAAGATTCAGTTGAATCGCCAAGGAAAGAGAGGGTAAATCTCATCTAAATCCCACCAACGGGGCTTTATCGGGACTCTTTCATAATGACTTCATTTCACAGTGTGAATTCTTGGTGGAAGTGACAGGGGCCCAACCAGAAACCCCAGGAACCACCTTTGCTGGCGCTTATCATCTGAAGCACCATCTCGGCAGCCCCGCGCTCATGCAGACGAGCTTGCTGATAGAGGGTTTTCTGCTTTTCCATTTCTTTTTCCTGGAAAAGATACACAGAGAGAAGGTTTGTTTACCCCCAGGGAACTCCCTGTGGGGAGGTAAGTTGAGAGAGATAATCGTTACCTGCCTAAGGAAGGCAAAACACAAAGCAGAGCTTTGAAGTTTATTGTCAGATGCTACTCAGCTTTCCAGAACTGTCCACCTGCAATTCACTCATATTTGGATGACTAATTTTCCACTTTTGGTAAGAGAGGCAACACGGTCCATTCCTCTTTTATACTATGATTATAGGAAGTGACCTCAGGTTAAAATGTGTTTGATTCCAATGTCCTGCCATACAAAGAGACCTGCGGAGTGGTCACCTGGAGTTTACCTGTGAGACCATAGAAAACACCCACTTACATAGAATGTTCAGACCACAGTCAACATAGACTCTATTGGATATGGGATACCAGAATGCCAAGGCTTTCCAGAACTGGTATTGTATTCATTTATTGTCACTGTTGTGTACTTTGTCTATAAAAGAGTACAAGTCAACTAATATAGTTTTATCTTGGGAGATTTAGGGTTCTGCACTGCCTCAAAAATAAAAGTCGCTATTACTGTATTACATTTACAGATCAGTAGGGCCAAAACCATCCCAGTGTCTTCGTTGCTTTGAATTTTCATTTTTGGGTGCTTGAATTTGTCCTTCTTTGGCCCATAACTACCATACTTGGGTAGAAGTATAAACTTTCCCAAAGAACTAACCTAGTGGGTGGTTTGCTGACTGACTGGCTGCCTGTAGCTTTTCCTCAGGCAGGCAGACAGACAACAGAGCCACAGCTAACAGAGTGCCTTATCCAGGAACACTTTTGTGTTTGCTACCAGATACACATGGTGGGTGGGCCACATGGCTGTCAGCACCCACCTCTGAAGGCCTGTTGGCTGGCTTTGGAGGGTGGCCCTGTCTTCAATCTTAGTGAAAACTTACCTCAAATGTTTTTTCCTTGTCTTCCTCCTCTTCTTCATCCTCCCCATTCTGACAACTCTGGATTCCACGGAACAGAGAAAGGAGACAGACAATCACATTACAGGTGGACCTGAAAATCAAGACTGTCTCGTTGTGCGGCAGGGGATAGCATGCAATTCACAGGACCTCACACATGTTGTAAAACCAAGAACATTCTGACTGCAGGGCAACTTTCTACTCTAAATGCCACCTTTGCAGTTACGAAGAGGTTCAGAAGTGAGAATGGGAACACCAAGACCACACGATTAATGAGGACCCATCTGGTTTAAACAGAGACATGAAGTCTCTCACCTAGTCAAGTCCTAGTGTCAATCAAGAGATAGGAGCAGAGGGAGCTGTCCCTTTCTGAACAAGAACCAGGGGCTTGGGAAGAAGATCAGAGACACCTAGGATGTAAATCCCAAAGTGCCCCTTCCCATCGTGGCCATGTGGTATATCTGGTCAAGGAAAAGGTGCTCTGTACCCCAACACCCCCCCCTTTCTGCCTGACACGAAGGTTTCCCATTTGAGAAGGAGCAGTTCCCTTAGCCACTCAGCATTCCAGAGGTCACCGTCCCTCCATGAGACACAGAAACAACATCTTCATGCTGCCTCCTTTAGAACATTAGGATCTCCCTCTAGTTTCTGAGCCTGTTTCCAAAGTACTGAACTTCCTTTGCCTACAGATGTGTTTGAACAGCTGGATGCATCTGAACAGTGAGTGAAAATGCCAGGGTGGTCTGTATGTCCAAGCCCTGTTTAGCTCCTTTAGATCTGTCATGTGAGACACTAGTATCCACTGTTTCTTCAAAGCCTCAAGGTTTCTTAGGAGGACAGTGGAGTGGTTTACTAGTGTCACCTGTATGGCACGTGGACTGTGCTCTGCCTGGAGCTCTCATCATGATGAGTCCCAGGCCTGCTGCTCAGCATGACAGATCCTGTGCTGCAAAGGTCTAAGGAGGGAGAATGACTGAGACAGTGGGCAGGAGCCAGGTGTACCTTGGCCATCATGCTGGAATAGGAGGTGTACAAAGGGTCGTCTTCCAATTTGCTGGAAAAAATAAAGGAAATATTTAGCAGGCTACCTTCAAGGCCCAGTGGGAAAGACTAAGAGCCACATATATCTTGAATGATATATATACTAGTGAATTAATTAGAACCCCCCACCCCCTGATTCTGAGAACCACTCTGGGAATCTGAGTGGGCACTGTCTTGCCATGGAATTCGGGGAGGAAAGTTACAGTGTGAGCTGCTTAATCTATAGACCAGTGAATGTCTGGCATTATGATGAGAGGGCTGTGGCTTATGGGGTTTCCTAGGTCAGTGATGGCGAACCTTTTGAGCTCAGCGTGTCAGCATTTTGAAAAACCCTAACTTAACTCTGGTGCCGTGTCACATATAGAAATTTTTTGATATTTGCAACCATAGTAAAACAAAGACTTATATTTTTGATATTTATTTTATATACTTAAATGCCATTTAACAAAGAAAAATCAACCAAAAAAATGAGTTCGCGTGTCACCTCTGACACGCATGTCATAGGTTCGCCATCACTGCCCTAGATGTTTCCTGTTGGCCAACATGAGGGCAGCAAGGAGGGCGACGCAAATCTGGCAGCCCCTCTGCAGGCACTGCCATCGGTGAGAGGAGGGTGTGGGAGGAGCGGGTGTCCTGATGGTGCTGACCTCCTCTCCGTGAGAGCATTGCGGCTGAAATGGAGAACGATCTGGTGCAGCGGGTCTGGCTGCTTTTCTGCCTCCGCCTCCTCCTCCTCTTCCGCCCTGGGGGATTTCTACACAGACCAATGCAGACAGGTTTTAGGCGTGGATTTCAGCATGTGCCGCACAACTGCATGCGAGCAGAGAGAAGGCAAAGCGCAAGGCACAGAGTGCGTCAGACTACAAGCACAAAGAGAAACCACTATGTCACGTATTTATTTCAGGACAGAAGCCTGAAGGGTGCAGGGTTCGGCATATAAATGGATATGTTTTTTACAGTCAATCAAAGGAACATTCCAATTTTGGGTTAAAACAAGATGAAAGGAAAAGCCAAAGCCTGACTATAGCTGAGGCCCTCCACACCCCAATCAGCAGGACTCATGCAAGCTCTGGGCACCCAAACTCAGGAGGGCAGCCCTGGACAGTCACTGAGAGGCTGGGCCTCTCCCCTGAACTTGCTCTTGGAGAACTCGGCTGGAAAAGGGGTTGGCCAACAGTGACACAGCCCTGGGGCCATTTGGGGGCTAATACTATTCTAGACTCAACCTGGCTCAACATTTCTCTTTCCTAACCTCACTCCTGATTCTAAAATTCTTGTTCCTGAGAGATGCCGTCCTGAAGCTGCAAGCCTTACAGTTTCTCCTCTTGTCAAGTCTCTATCTCCTTTTACAGAAAGGGCTATAGCAGCTGATGCCAGAGGTAAAAGTGAGCTCTCTAGCACAGCCAGCAGGGTGGACCATATTTAGCAAACTGGGGAGAACTGCATAGATTGTGTGAATGGTTTAGAAGAAGTGGACAGCCGAATGATGCTCACTGTGCACTTCACACTAATCCACAGACTGACGGGCACATATGAAAACAATGAGGGCCATGAAAGACAAATGGAAGGAAAGTAGGGGAGAAAACATGAAAGGGAATAAAAAAGAGGGGCAGAGGGGAGAAGAAAGAGAATGATAGGGAGATATAAAAAGAAAAAGAAATGTGGGAAACAGTGAATATGAGAAATACAGGGCAAGACTAACAGAGAGAATAAGGGATAAGAGAAAAATATAAGTGAGAGAAATAAAAAAAAAGTGAAAAAATAATCAACCATGGTTCGGCTAAAGGATAGGAGCGTGTATTTTCTTCCTGGACCGGGATGAAGCTCTGTGGTCTGCTACAGCTACCTGCCTTCCCCCTGGGGTATAATTGTAAGTAGTTTTACAGTGTGAAGTCTGTTAGAGATGGGGCAGGACACATTTTCTGAGGGCCAACTACAGAAACGTGGAATGTAGGAAGGGGATTTAGATGTGCCTTCCTAACATGGATGCAAGGCCTGGGCTCAGGCTGGTGGCCTCCT
The DNA here is from genome assembly GCF_963259705.1 of Myotis daubentonii. NCBI lineage: Eukaryota > Metazoa > Chordata > Mammalia > Chiroptera > Vespertilionidae > Myotis > Myotis daubentonii. The sequence continues at coordinate 73,699,096 of NC_081840.1, read as the reverse complement.
TTGACCAGTGGTGCTCAAAACTTAACTCAGCGAGAATTTTCCATGGCATGGCTGTGCATCCCAGGAAATATTAGTTGTTAATAATGATGGCAAACAGGACAACAGTGACTAGCACCTCCGGGTGAAATTCATTCTCTGGCTCTTATGGCCATTAGCAGGGCTTCCCCCTGATAATTTATGCCATTAGTTCCTTTCAAATTCACACACTCGATTTTTGCGAATCTTTAACTGTTACAATGCACACACAAATACAGAAATCAAAACCATTCACACTCATATCTGCTCCCAGTTGAGTCAGTACTTACAGCCAAATCCTGTACTAGTCTCTCTTCAAAGGAATACTCCTCTGTTTCTATCCAAAATCTCTGATAGCCATGGAGGAAGAGGTTAATAGAGCGGTGCCTGAGCGGAAGGGGTGAGAGTGAGGTCAAGAGGGATCCATGGGACACCTTACTTTAGTTTGGGAGGTTAACAGTTAGTAAGCAGAAGGGACTTTTGTACAATTCTTATCCTCTGATTGGTCAGAGTAGTCAGTAGCACACCACCATAAGCATTTATTTCAAAGAAACCAGAACCCTCTAACACAGTGCTCCCTGAATGTCTGGGGCACCTTCTGAATGAACTAACAACGGTTAGTGGAAGGCCAGGAGGTAACCATGATCCTGGTCTCACAAGGTCTTTATCACATTTCCCCTCTAATGAGAAGTAATTCATTAGGCCAAGGAACAGTCCAGAAGAATTTGTTAATACAGCAATTTGGTTCTTCCTTTTTGGCCGACCACCTGTCCAGGTGATCCCATCTAAATCATGCTGACGGTGAGTGGGTTAGTCTCAGATATACTTTACAGGGCCTCCAAGGAGCCATGCCTGCAAGGCACTCCAGCTTTTACTTAGGAAGTCAAGGCTTGGGTGAGCTGAGCTCATTAGCATGACTCCAGTGTGCCCTGTGGGTTCTGGCTGTGGCCCTGGTTGCTGAAAACGCTGAATAACTGGCACAAGCCACTTGCTCCCTAGAAGCTAGGATTGACTTCTAATTTTAGCCACGAATAGCAGTCAATGGGTTACCAAATGTGAGGATAGCAGTGAGGAGGGAAGCAGAGAAAAGGAAGATGAAGGTCAAGACCAGAGTCATCAAGACCCTGGCCATGGTTTCCCATAGAACACAGCCATTGCTAGCTTTCTTTAAAATCTGACCAATCAGAGTTATGTAAAAAAAATTGTACAACTTTGTGTGTTTATGGTAATGTTAAATCATGGTCAAGGAAGGAGGAATGTGCAGAGAGTGAGCAGGTCCCTCCATAGGTTACATTACCATTAAAATGGGTATAAGCCTGTCATATTGAGTTTTTTCATTAACCTTTTCCAGCCAAACCCGTTGAAAGGTGCTCAGGAAGAAATTGTTAATTTTGTGTCTGGAGAAAAGCACACAGGTTTTCTTTTAAAAACTAATACCAGAGAAACAGTTTCCACATAATAAAAGCAATCCCTTTAGCCCTTTAGTTTGGAAGATCCCATGCAGTCTACGACATCACAAGATGGAGAAGAGGTGTGGCCTCCCCCATTAGCTCCTTAGATAGTTTTTGTTGTTGCGGTTATGAAATCTTCTTACATTCCTCCACCCAAGGGGGGAATCTAGGGCAACCCCCCAAAACAACTGGGTTAGGGGTGGGGATGGTCACATTTTATCAAGGGCACAGTGAATTCCTAAACTTACTGTTACCCACACAAGGGTAGAGTTGCTGAAGGAGCAACCAAAATATGAAAGGGTGGTAGGAACATCCTCAGTGTATTTAAAGAAAAAAAACCAAACCCTTGTTTTTGAGAGATGAAAGTTCTTCCTAGCTGGTCCTGGAGACATGTGCTTAGAGCTGAGCTCTTCTGGAGGCCCAGTTAGCACAACGTCAGGCATGAATCCCCACCAGAGAGGAGTGTGCATGCCTTCTGATGTTTCACCACTTCTTGAAAACAGACAAAACCCAATGCTTTTTGCTTTTTCTACTGGGCTATGAATTTCACTGTTGTTTTTTGGCCAGAACTTCAGCAGCCTTCATTCCCATGACAGCTTGACTTAATTTTCATGTTTTTATTAATGAATTCTATTTGATTCTGTGGTGCCTGATCCCCTTCCAAAGACAGTAGTCTGTTTTCTCGAGAGCCCTGGAGAAGCAGGTGTGTCTTAGAGGCCATGATTCTCCACCATCTTCAAAGACCCCAACTAGGGAAGCTCAATTGGCCAGTTGACTCAGGAGAGGGTTACAGGACACTGGACAAATGATGGCCAAGATGCACAATTTGATAAAAGTAAAATGTCAAACATAGAAATAGTACTTTATCTGATTTTCCAAAAAATAAAAAACCTACCTGGGATTCAGAATGTACTTGTCCATATCAATTTATTTTTCCCAACCAGGTGAGGATGTTCCTATTGATTTGAACACTGATAAAGCAGGGGCTGATACGCAATTATCAGCTTTGTTTATTGATCACAGACCTGACCTCACTAATTCTGAAATTAGTCTGAGGATGGAATGTGATCACATCACCAATGACAGTGAGTCCAAGGGGTCCGTGCTGGCCAAATCTGTACTGGTACTTAGCATGTCTGTTCACACACATTCCAGACAGGCCTTCACATATTTTAAAACTTAGAGTATGGACTGAACACCAGGATAAAGGCATCATGTCCAAGACTAGCCTCTTGGGACAGTGCTCTTTCTTCACCTTGAAGGCACATACACTGCAAAGGATTCTCAAGTTACATTTCTGCACCTGCTGAGGAAACACAGTGATTTTGGTGTCATCCAAGTGCCTGAGCAGAGAAATATTGCTTGATCTGTTGATGGAATTTAGAAGAAAGTAGTTGCGAAAACAGTTCCCTTACTCCAGGGTGTCTTTACATCCTCACAGAGAATCCCATGTAGGTAAAACTAGAAAGTTTCCATATGCTTACGTGGCTGACTTCATGGTGCAAAACAGTGAGCTGAGGAAGGCATGGGGTACTAGGGAATCTCATCTGGTCTCAGTTTTTATGTTTACCTTGATTGCCTTAGCAGGCCATTATATCACAAGAAGAATGTAATGGCTCCATGGGTGAAGGACTCCAATTTCTACTTTTTGGATCATGAGTGTCAGGGCCAGAAGAGAGCACAGCTATGGGAGGATACTTAATTCCCACCACTGGCTCACAATACAGAAGATGACAGAATACTTGCCTGGGCAGGTTGTAGAGAGGGGCCATCCTGAAACAGGCCACCACTGCCCGTTTCCGCTGCTTAGACAACAGCTTGTGCCAGACTGCCTTCTTGGACCTCAAAGGCTGCTCCACCTGAGGAGAAATCACATGGGCAGGTGAGCACAGGCAGACAGGGTGGCCAACGGTGGTCATCTCCAGCCCACACTTGTCAACCCTGCAAGAATTTTGATTTCTCAACTGTAGTCAGTAAGATGTACCCATTAGTAGATGATTCAATTTATTTCAAATTAAGTTTGCTTTTTCCTCCTAACTGTGGTTGGCTATTTATTGATTAACAGAAGCTTTACAAATGGGTAGGGGACTTCAACAGGTCATTTGAGCTAATGGCAAAAAATTTTAAAACACTGGAAGGGAAAAGAATTGAGGAGTCTGCTACCATGAAGTGCCAAGATGACATCTGGGTGTGAGCTGGGATGATCCTTGCTTCTTGTTTTCTGTCTTGCAAGAGCACTCTTAACTAAGAGGTGAGTGCAGACAGAAGCTTTGTATTCTCCGAGGTACTCTTGCTCCCTCAGTCCTCGGCAGATGCTCCCTACCTGCTCCAGGTGGAAGACAGCTGCTGAAATTCTCTGCACACGCTCCACGGTCTTTTCTGGATTGGAAGGTTCTTCACTCTTCAAAACATCCTTGTAGAGATTCAGTTGCCACTTTACCGCCGGGTCATCAGACTGAAAATTAAAGCTCATACATGAGATAAGGAATCTCTGATACCTCCTGTACTGAAATAGCCTTTCACGTCTAGCACAGCTCCATATTAATTAAGACAGTATTCTATTATTGCCCCTCTCTTATTTTCTCTGTTATCTTCTGTAAGACCAGAGATGCTGTGCAGGAACTTCTCATTCTAGCCCATATGTCCTTTAACTCTTCTATTCCTTTCTCTATATTGAATTCTAATTCCTTAAAGCAAACTTCCAATTCATAAATTCTTGTTCAGCTGTGTCTAGACTAATTTTTTACACATAAATTGGATTTTTAGTTTCAATGACTATTTTTGATTTTTGTAATCACTATGAGGTCTTTTTAAATAACATCTTCCTTCTTCTTTAACAAAAATTATGTCCAAGTCTTGATTTATGGATTCTATTGCCACTTTTATCTCTTTAAATATTGTAGCCACACTCAAACTCCTATCTGCAGTTCCTTAGGCTTCAATTTTTCTCTTTGTTGCATTTTCTGGCTAATAGCAGTGGGTTTCATTTCACACTTTGTATTTTTTAAATATGAACTTGTCTTCAGGAGGAGTTCTATTAATTGGCATCTCAGCCCATATCCTAGGGGGTGGAGTCTCTACAAGTGGTTTCATGGTTGTCTTTGCAGGATATTCTTGTATTTTACTAATTCAAGGCTAATTTTATGTAAGTTTCTTGCTCTAAAATTATGCACAATATGAGTAATTAAGTTCCACAGCTATCTTCCTTTAAGGTTATTAAAACTCCAGCCCCTAAAATACATATCTAGTACAGAGAACTCTACAAGTATTTCCAACTGCATCAACCTCTCCTCAATACTATGATTTAGTATGTCTTGTTTTTTTTCCTGGCACTTGGGATTTCTTTTTACTGCCTTTTTTTTTTGGGGGGGGGGCGGTAATATGTCCCCTCCCCCTATCATTCCTATATGTTTGGGATGAAAAGAAGAGGCTATTTGTGCCAGCCTAGTTCTCCATCTTAGGGAATAATGTATCTGAGGAAAGAGCTGTTCAGATTCGCAGGCCTGGGAAAATGTCAGCCTCTATGATAAAAAATTTATCTTGATTTTTCTGATTCTACCAACTCAGATGCAAAAAGAGTTTGTTTTCAAATCTCTAGAGCAGGAGGTGCCAAGATTCCCCCCAGGGGCCCTGCTTCACACTTTAGCAAGCAGGGCTGTCAGTAAAGTGAGGCCTGACCCAGCCGGGGCTGGGCTGGGTGTTCGTTCACACAGTGGGAGCGGGGGACATGCTTTACTGGATGCCTCTTTGCAACAGCAAAGGAAAGAACAAACATATAAAAATTAAGGGCAGAGAGCTAGTCCCACCAAGGTAACACAAGTACTCTGAGACCGTTTCTAGAAAAACGTGAGGAAATGAAGCGTGCAGATGGCACCCGGAAGCCAGAAGGAGGCCTGTGTGGGTCCTCATTGTCTTCCCGTGCATCACCTTTTCCTGCAAGTGCAAGTTATTCCGCAGGTGTTCCTTCACCTCTTCATCGGTGTCCCTCTGTGGAAAGAGGAGTTCCATTTCATCCCAGAGGTCTCTACGCAAATGAAAGGTAGGGTGCAGGACGTATAGACAGCCAAAGGCGAGTTCTGCTGGGATATTTATTATGAGAACGAAAGAAGAGAAGTGACAGGCTTGTTCCAAAGGGAACATGCTAACTCCCGAACCAGCGCCAACAATGAGGGCGTGCTGCCTCTGTGCCCCCAGGAGGACGGAGCGCCGGTCCCCACCACCTGTCTTACATGCTCGGCCACGGCAGACGGGCACTTACGCAGCTGTATCGTGATTTCGCGAGGGAGATCAGCTCCTGGTCGCCCGGGGTGCACATATTCAGACCAATAGGCAACATCTTCTTGAGCGCAGCCACGATGAGGGAGGTCTGGATGGAATACAAGTCTCCCCTCCGCTTCGTCTTCTTCCGCTCCTGGTCCTGCCCTCCAGACTAGGAGACGAGGGTGACATAACAGAGGGGCTCAGTGAGCCTGAGGGGAACTCCTCACCTCGGGGCAGCCTGCCTGCTTGTGGCCCCGTCAGTACAGGCAGGGCCTCAGTACAGAAGGACAGTAAAAGGAGTGTGTTCAACAGCCAACCAGGTGGCCGTAAAACCCCGAGCCCTCCTTGTGCGCATGCTCACAGGACCACAGGACCACACACACCACGGACACCGCGGCCTCTGCTCACTCACTTCTGGGCTGAATGAACAAATAAACTGGTATTTTTAAAAAATGATTTGAGAACTGGCCAAATGACTCTGCCTCACACTTTCTCACCCCTCACAGGGAGCGTTCATCCAAGGAAACAGTGAGTTTCAGAGAAGAGTCCAGTGCACTGGGCTGAGGCAACCCACCCAGGACCCTCAGCGTCTACAAAACAGGGTGGTGGCGTGGAGGCTGCTCAATCAGACAAGGCACGGCGGTGACCGCCTTTTTCATGATGTCAGGCGCTGCAAGAGCAAAGCTTCCCAGGCGGGACCTTACTGGCAGGACCCTGCCTCAGCTAACGGGCACCTGCTGAAAGTGTGTGTGTGTGTGTGTGTGTGTGTGTGTGTGTGTGTGTGTGTGTGTTTGGGGGTGGGGGTGGGGGGTGGGAGAATCGGAAGCAGAAAATGAAGTCAGGGACACTGAGGGAGAGCAAACTGGTGCTCACCAAAGCTTTGCTTCATGAGCCGCCCGCAGAGTAACTGCAGCAATGAGGGGGCGGCCCTGCAATGTGCACTGAGCCCCAGGGCCCTGGGAGCAGGGCAGAGACCAGGTGCCAACCCTAGAACTGGCGTCTAAGACCTGGGACCCTGGGCTGGAGCAGAGTTCATTTCATACAGGATTGCCTTTCCCAGAGAAGAGGGGGGTCAGCATGAACAGTGCCTTGGGAGGATCTCTTTAAGTTACTTTCCAAAGTGTGAAAGAGGTTCATAATTATGAATAGACACTCGTAAAATGATGCGATTTCTGTCACCCAGCTCGTGGCAGCTGCACCTTCAGGTGGTTATATCACAGAAACCGCTGCACAGCCCCTGGCCAGTGAGGGAATTCTACCGGCTGCAGGGCCACTGTGGGCCGGGTGCTCCAAAGCAGCAGGCCAGACCCGGACTGCAGTGGGAGGCGGCAGTGAGAAATATGAGTGGGAGCAAGAAATGAGGCCAAGCAGCAGAGGCTTCTTGTGTTCCAGAACATGGACAGAAAGCTGGCTCACACAGGACCACAGGAGTCCTCCCTATCACTTCCCGAGCGCTTGCAAGGTTCCGTCATGTTCTACCTCCGGTGCAGAATTCTAAAGGTTGCAGCTAAGGCTAAACTCATTTACAGTCTAAATTACCCTTTAAAATGCTTCGAATCATTCATAAAGGATACAACCCAGTTTTAAGTATATAAACTATGAGACACCCTGTACATCTTATAAATTTAAAAGATAACTCGCAGCATGCTGTTTACAATACAGTAAATGTGCAAAATGTAACGATGTGCATTTGATTCACAATTTAAATAGTTTATTGCTCACTCTCTATTTTATCTCACCAGTCCCAGCAGTTTATGATCAAATGCTGCTTATATGATGTGACTCCAATGTGCCTGCTACTGAAATAAGACATTTCTAATCCTCCCAACAACTCTAAGAGAAACAAGTTGGTTTTATTGATGAGAACATGATGCTGAGAAAGTGAAGTGATTTTTGCAAGGTCACAAAACAAGTAGCATCTGAGTCAATATGTAGACCCCAGCTATCTGTCCATGGCTCCCTTTCCCCTTTCTAACTAAGAGCTACCTGGGGCCCAGTTCCTGCACACACCCCCTCTCTCCACATTCCTGAGGGAGAGCGCTTGGGGACAATGACAGCAAATACACATTAATGAAGAGATAGAGAAATATTTCCAAGCAAGAACCTGTATGGGTCACTGGAAAATTGTCTTAAGGTTTATTACACCATATATACATTTTATGCAAAAATTCATGGTTATCTGCCGATTTCAAATCCTGGAGCTTAGTCCTTGGAAAACCCTCTTTGAATCATGGGAACCTTGCAACAAGAGGCAGGAATGTACAGTGTGAAGGGCTGGGACCACACAGTACGTGGGATTCTGACTCTGCAGGCCACAACATGGTAGCATCCCAGGTCTCAAGCCCTGTCAGTATCCCTATCCTTGTTAGCATGCTGGCCGCAGAGTGGCAGCTTAGGAAGGGAGCAGAACTAGCCAGGAGACCTGGGGTAGGTTAGGGCGAGGCTTGGCTGGCTTCCCTGGCTTCCCCATTCCAGGGTGGGTAGGCCTACATTCACTCTTTGACAGGCAGTTGTCTTCCCTGGAGCAGGCCTGGAGACCTCCAGGTGAGAACATCCATCGCGTACCACCCCCCGCTGGTGATCACAGGGCAGAGGGTGGCCAGAGCCTGAGACCTCTAATACTAGGACAGAAAAGACACATCATGCATTTGACCTGTACCTTTACTTGCATGGCCTGTGTGGAAAGACAAAAGAAAAGAAACAAGGAGAAGAGTCAGTCAGTAAAAGCAGGGGTCCAAGGCATAAGGTACCACATATTAGTCATAGCTTCTGAGCCCCAGTTCCTCAGCCAACACAACAGAAACTCAACCGCTCTGGGGTCCAGTTGAACATGGCATGTAGAGTGAATGGGAGATTAGGATGGAGGTTAATTTGGTCTGACTTATACCCAGACCAGGCAATGCACCCCTGGGGCCAAGATCATCTCAGAGACCAGCCTTCCAGAGTGTGTGACATTCACACCCAGGTCTCCAGATAAATGCTTTAGACCTAAAGTCTTTCCCGCTCCCCCTTACGTTCACCTGGGTGAGCTGCAGACAATCTGTCATGTAACCAATGACCCCATTTTGTTTTTCTTCCTTCCACCCACATTATCACCTCTAGCAGATCTGTGGTTACCAAAATATGTAAATGTCTAATTACTATGTTGTATACCTGAAACTAATATTATATGTCAACTATAATTTAAAAAATTAATTTAAAAAAAGAAGAAGAAAAAGAGAGGGGTCAGACCTGAGCTCAAGGGTGATGGGTGTGCTTCTGCTAGAAGGTTGCTCTTTAAAAAAGGACTCTAGGAGTATCGCAGGTGGTTCAGAATCACTCCACAGCCTGAAAGATGGAGCACCTCCCTTCTTGTGCTGTGACCTTTATATACCTTAGGTCAAAGCCTCCCACACCCTACAGTTTCTCATTTTATTCTTTTCTTCACATATTGCTAAGATTAGTTAACTCAATGCACGCTTGCTAATACTGGAAATAGGTTTTTAAAAAAAGTTGCCTAAAGCTTTTTATTTTCTAAACAAAAATTTATGAATTCCTATAACTTCAAATTTCCCCCAGTAGTTTAAGATGATTTTATGTGTGAACTTAAGGAAAAAAAAATCACAGACTTTTAAGGGATGAAGGAGCCGAAGAAAGAAAGGGGGTAGAGAGAGGGAGAAAGGAGAGGGAGAAAAGAGAGGGAGAGAGGGAGAGAAGGAGAGAGGGAGAAGGAGATAGAGAGCACTCCAGCTGCAGATGTACAAGAACAAAAGAAATAAAAATAAAAACAAAAAGTTGGGGGGCTGGAGGGAATGAGAGAGATAGAGAGATTGAGATTGAGAGAGAGAGAGAGAAGAATAGAGAAGAGAAGAAAAGAATGAATAATAGGGGATATTGGAGTAAGAAGAAACACACACAATTCTGAATACCCTTAAAAAACAGACATCTTCTAAACTATTCCCTGTCCTTTTACAGTACACTGAAACTACTTATGGGGTGCAGTGGCTTTAAACAATGAGTCACTCCAATATGTCCTGCATCACAATTCTTTCATTGTTTATAATCTTGGTCAAGGAACTGGCATTTCTTGGGCTAAATGTGTTCTAACTTACCATTGCCCTCCGAGGAAGCTGCTGCCATTTTTCCAGAAAACAAAACCAGTTTAAAAACAAAACAAAACAAAAAAACATGTGCTCAGCTTCGTTATGTTTAGCTTAACATACATTTGCAAACTGGTGTTATATTAACAAAATATACAATGAGCTCTCAAAAACAAATCTGCTTTAGCCTCCAGAGAACTCACACATCTTTGAACTGACCTCAGTTAACCACGTCTGAGAAGGGTGGCCCACTGTATATTTTTCTCTGCTTCCCTTCTATTCGCAATGACGAGTGCAGTGTGTGGACATGCAGCATTCCAGTACAATGGCTGCCATGTGCACTGTGGCCAATTCCACTTACACACCCGAATTCAATTACGAGTGGAGATAAAAGCAAGCACGGTTGACAAGTGACCACTCAGATCAGGTAGTGGGGAGAACCTCTCATCTCAGGGAGGCAAAGGCAATGAGAATTCAATTGACAATAAGAAAGAATATCCCCCTCTTTGGCTTCTCAATATGTAATTCTACATCCAAAAAACAGTAGTAATGACTATAAGTTGCTGTATTGGAGGCATGTATCTCTCTGAAATAGTGCCCTGCACGTATGTAATATTATTTTTTTCCTACAGATGCAATTTGGAATTGACTTTTAAACAAAACATCCTAGTAGAGCTGCAGGGAGTCAAATAAATTGGGGCCCAGAGGAGGTAAGTGGATGAGGCAAGGCCATACCCCCAGTCAACTGTTGGGCCAAAGGTCAGACTTAACTTACTTTTAGTTTCTAGTCCTATTTACTATCACATTTTGTGTCTCAACATATGTAAAAGGAACAATATTGATATTTGTTGCCCCGAGAAACATGGCAAATATTATTTAATATCTAGGGAGGGTCCTCATATCCTTTACACTATAACTTTGACTTCATCCCATGTGGCTCAGAAAAAACTGGCATACAATGTCAATGGGAATGAAGTGAAAGTGTTTGCTCCTATAGACTAACCCTATCAACAGGGGAGATGCAAAGATTCTGAATATGACCATCCTCTGACAAGACAAACATACCCTTTTCCTCATACAGTGATGTGAATGAACATGATTTCAGGTTAGTTTGTTAGTAGGTTAGTTATGAAATTTCAATTCTTTTCACCTTATCTCTTTCCAAGTGTAAACCCAAGGACCCCAAGTATCTACTCAGCACCAGAAGTTTGAGATGTCTTTGCCATTTCGGCTCCTCTGGGATCTGAATTCTTATATCAGAGCCATTTCCACTGCTTTGCTGTCATTACTGATGATGACAATGAATTCTAGCTGGTTCATTCCTGAGTCAATGGATATACTTCAAGTTGAAGGTAGCATGGAATCTGCCTGGGACTTATTTAGGTAGGCAGGGTAAAGGAGAGCTTGTGGTAGCTGTAAGAAGACCCTTCAGAGGGAACTTAAGATAAATGTCCAGGGATCAGAGTCTGAAATATCCTATATACCTGACAGGAGCAGCAGATGTGTTTGCTAAAAGTTGAATGCAAAATAAATTTTTGAAAATTAAATAAATAATATAAAGCTCAAAAGGATCCACCATAGGTAAAGTTCCTAAGATTCCTCTTGAATGTGAATATATACTCCTGATTGCTCCACTTTGCATGTACACAATTTTATTTATCAAACTTTATAGAAAAGTGTAGATCAGATTCAAAACTTCAAGAAGCATTTTTTGGATGCTGGAAGAAGTATCAGTGTCAACATAGCTAAATGATGGAAGGGCGGGTAGTTCAGAGTGCCTGAGTTGATCAGAGCTAGCCAGACATGGTGGAGATAGGAGTGCTGATTTTTGGTGTTCCACCAGCCCCTTGTCTGCAACTCCAACTACATAGATCTTCCATCTCAAAAGATTATTTGGAATAAGCCCTAAGAACTACACTACAAACCCATCTTTCCAGAACTGATTTTCACTTTTGAGGGGTCCCCATGCACACTCCACCTTCATAGTCCTCTAAGTCAGCACTGTACCAGCAACGAGAGAGACACACATCCCAGCTGTTACATGTCACTTATAATTGACATACATAGTCAATACTCATTGAGGCATGCTTCTCAAGGGAAGAGAGTCAAAGGTAAGCCATAACAGCTGGTAACAAAACATACCATTTGAGTAAGCCTGGCTTTTGTATGTACACCTGAAGGAACGTGTCTCAGAATTGTCTCCAATCAAAAAGCAAAGCCTCTGTGTATAGCTGACCTAGAAGGACCTGGAGGCCACTTTCCCTTCCCATATTTCTGCTACAGTCCTCCCTCTATGTAACTTTTTTTTTTTTGTCAGACAGATATCTGGTATGCCCTCTTTTAAACATTTCCTGCAGGAAGATGGACAAATGTCTTGGTTTCTGAATGCAACTCATGTGGAAAATAAACAAAAGGCATTAAGAGGTCAGCACAGTTGAAAGAAAGCAGCTACTGGATGTTCCAGATAGGAGGAAAACAAGTATACTGTAAGAATATGTACTAATGAAATCCTCAAAGCAAAGTAATTTTCTAATCAGAAGGTGACTCTAGGCATCTGTATTTTTGCAACATCACCACACAGGAAGTAGTTCTATTTTAAAACTAATGACAGCAGGTTTGTTTTAGAGGCCTCTCAAATGCCTTAGGCAAGCCTTGAAACATAAACTTTTGGACATATAAGCAGCTATTTATTCATAAAAATGTGACGACCATGCTTATTTGAGAGCAGTTTCTTCTGTTCATTCTCAAAGAAACAACAATGGACATTGTTGGTTTGACTTAAATGCTGTACGGAGTGGATTCTTTCATATATCAGAGATACATAGGTTAGGTGAAGGTTGAAAAGTCTTTGGAATTAATTTCTAAGAACTTACTTTTGACATCTTGCTTTTGCTGTCTCCAGTTAAAAATGCCAAATTATTAATTTCATTCTGAATCACAAAGTTTTGCTCTTCCCTCTTGAAGTTCTAAGTGGGGTTTGGGGGAATAAAAAAGCAAACATTACAAGACAGTTCCCTGAGGCCTGTACCTTTCACGCTGTCTCTAAGCCCAGGGCCCAGGAGTCCTTACGTGAGACTTGCACCACAGGATGAAGACCTCTGCCACCATGCGGAAGAGCTGGTCAGAATCAGCATCGGGGCTTTTGAGCCAGTTGGATCTGAGTTGAAAAGTAAAGGAATATGCATATGAAATTCAGTACTAATTAAAATAATCATACTCATTGGACATTGGATGCACACATTTATCCAGATAAAACTGTATTCCTATAAGAAGGCTATCAATATACCCCTCCCATGCTTAGATATAGACATGTATTGTAGATATTTTAGAGGACTTACAATCATTATTTCCATTGTTTCCAAAGGATTCAAGGATTATTTTAGCAAACAGATGTCAGAAATGAACATTTCAAAACTGTCAAAGATAGCTTTTTTTTCTTTAAACTGATGAAGTGATTAAGGTTACACTCTAAGTTTTGGGACAAATGCCCTTTAATACATAAGGCAGGCAAAACCGGGAAAGTCTTGGTCATTATGCCATCTAGTCTTGTCATTTACACTTATCATTGTCAAGCCTCTGAAATGTTGAGCATTTTACAAACAGTTCAGGCCTCATCCCTTTTCCTTACAAAGCCAGTTTTATGAATAACATTTGTAAGACAATATGTTTTTCACTGTTGACTGAAGTGCTTGGCAGAGACCAAATAGCTCCTATGCCCTCAGAAATGGTTTGGAAACTCCACATAAATGGACATTATCCATTTCTTTAAAACACACACACACACACACACACACACACACACACACACACACACACACACAAAACAGGCTTAACAAAACTCGCTTCATTTATTTAAAAAAACAAACACAGTAGCAGCAAGAAAGCTAAAATGCAGTAGAATTCAGTCAACTTCTAAAAGTCCTCTTTCCCCTAAGTATCTTACACATTTGAGTTAAATTATATTTTGAAAGGGCTGAGTGAGCTGGCATTTTCAAATATCTGTAGAGAGTGATATAGAAATTAAATTGTCTATCACCTTTCTTAAAGAAAACTTTGGCTTTCACGGATGGCCTGAAAAACGCAATGTCCCTTGGTGCATGCAGGGTAATCGCTATCAAAAGCCAGTTTCCTAAGTCCTGAGACATCAGAATGAATTGCCCTGAGCAGCCTTACATTCTTCACATTCACAGAGAGCACGCACCAGGCTAAGGAAGAAAGGTTAAGACTATGAGGCCAAGACCACTTTTGGGTCCCTCTCTCATCTCCTGAATTCCTTATTGCCTTGAGTTCCAGCCTCACAGATGTTCTTATCTAATCCTTCTTGTTTTCTTTTCCAATTATCCTCTTCTTTATGTGGCAGACACTATAGGTTATTTACTCAGTCTCTTCCCTTCATAGGAAAAAAACACCCCATTTTATTCAGGTTGGCACTGTGCCCTGCTGAAGGTCACATTACCCAGCTTTCCCTGAGGGATCACCATGTGACTAAGTTCTGATCATTGAGCTGGAAGTGGTAGTTGTTGGATGAGCCTTCTAGAAAAGCTTTCTAAAAAGGGATCAGATAGCTGAAGGTGACTTTTTGCCTTCCTGCTTCCTGTCTGGAATGATAATATGGTGGTCCTAATTGGCATTTTGCACTATAAAGTAACTTTGAAGATGGAAGCCAATGTTAAGGATAGAAAGACAAAGCACGGAGGGTCTCCAGTAAGCAGCACCGCACTAATCCTGGGTTGGGTACCTCTGCACTTCTTTTATATGTGAGAGTTAACTTCTACTTTGTTTAGGCCACTGTAATCATATATCCATTAGCAGAAGCCAAATGCAATCCAAACTTGAGGCTTGAGATCGATAATGCTTTTTGATTTCTTTCATATTGATTTTTCAGGAGCACTTTTTCATGGTCGAGTGTCAAGTTTGATCAAAACTGGCAGCTGTTCATTCTTTAGTGTTTTGGTTTAAACAAGCTTTATAGGTTTGCACTGTGCTCTGAGAGGGAAGCAACGAGAGTCATATTCTCTCCTACCAAGGAAAAGTACAGCCACAGGCAGTATAACAGCAGCACTGAAAACAACCTTAGGTCAACATTTCCTCCCAGGAGAAAGAAGACAATTTTGATCCCTTTGCCTTCATATGGGAAAGCAGTTTCTGCTGAATGAATTTTGTTTTCATCACTCTTCCTCTAAGAGGCAAATCTTTACTTTTTATTTCTGGTGAACTCCTTTCACCAGGTTTAGAGTGGTGGGTATGCATGAAGAATATCTAATTAAATGTCTTCCCCCATGTTCACAAACTCACTGCACCTCTCTCAAGCCAGAGTAAGATGGTATTTGCAGATGAGAAGATCCTGACCTCGCCTCTCCTATTTGCCCAAAGCCTTTCTTCCTCTCACATGATGTACCAGGCTCATCTTCCCCTGCTCCCAGTCTTCCACAGAATTCATGATCTCACTTAATATCCAGACACTTGATCCTTTTAGAGGCACTTAACTGATTCCTGAGTCTCTTTATCTGCACTGAATGCTGCCAAAGGGCCATGGGAAAATGCAAGGCTGTAGGTGGGAAGAAGGTTGGGTTTAGAGGTAATGATCAGTGGAGGTGATGGCTGAAGCAACCCAAGTGGATAAAATTAATGAGCGTATTAATGGAGAAAAGAAGCACAATAATAAACTCTTGGACGATGACAAGAGTAAGGAGAGTTTGACTTCCATTCTCAAAAAGGTAAGTTATCAGATTTTGAAAGAAAGTAAAGCCATGCTCCTATGTTCATGGTCAGGTTGTCTGACTTAGAGGTAGGAGCATCTCTCAGCCTTTTTTCTGAGCCTCCAGTAGAAGACACAGCCTGAAGCAGTCACCACACAGAGTTCGTTCAACAGGCTGAGAGATGAGCTTTCTCCAAAATCACACTATTTAAAGTTGTTTGCTTCCATGTTCTGATTGTTTCTGATCTCCAGGGAGTTGCATTTTTTGAGAAAGGGAGTCAAGCCAGTGTGTCTTGTAGAGAGATTGTCCTGGACCTATGCTGACCTAGTATCTTCTGGAGGAGGAGATGGAGAGCTGCTTTGCCCTGCTCTGACCGCCCCACACCACACTTGGAATTCCTGCTCGTTCTGGGTCAGCCTCAGGCTGAACACCGATGCACGGAAGCTTCTCTTCAGAAGAGTGTTGTAGATGGTGAAGAAACTTGAAACATTGCCATGCCAGGGCTGAAGGAAGTACAAAGGTCTAATGTAATGAGGAAACACAGGGAGGAGGAGAAGAGAAGATGGCACCCTTCAATATTTGAAGAGCTGCCACAAGAGAGATTGTCATTAGTTTTGTGTGCCTCCAAAGAGCAAGATCAGAGCCAAGGGTAGGAATTACAGATTTGAGCTCAAATGGCTTAAACTGTCTGCGACTAGAATGGGAGTTGCACGCAGGGAGAGGTGTGCCTATTGT